>NC_072474.1:70641689-70952105 GCF_027574615.1 Eptesicus fuscus
GCATCCAACCTCATCCAGCCTCAGTCCCCCAGTCCCCTCAGCCCTGCTTCATCCAGCCGGAGTCCCTCAGTCCCCTCAGCCCTGCAGGGCAAGGCAGTTGGAAATGATTGGGCCAGCAGGGGAGGGCAGTTGGAGGTGATTTCAGACTGGCAGGGGAGGGAAGTTGGGGATGATCATGCCGGCAGGGGAGCAGTTAGGCGTCAATCAGGCCAGCAGGAGAGCGGTTAGGGGGCTATCAGGCTGGCAGGCAGAGTGGTTAGGGGCAATCAGGCAAGCAGTCCAGATTGTGAGAGGGATGTCTGACTGCTGGTTTAGGCCCGAACCCTGGGACATCTCCCAAGAGGTCCCAGATTGGAGAGGGTGCAGGCTGCGATAAAGGACAACTCCCCCTCCATGCACGAATTTCATGCACCAGGCCTCTAGTCCTATCTAATAAAGATGTAATATGCAAATTGACCATCACTCCAGCACACAAGATGGCCACCCCCATGTGGTCAAAGATGGCCACCACAAGATGACCAACAGGGGAGGGCAGTTAGGAGGGACCAGGCCTGAAAGGGAGGGCAGTTAGGGGTGATCAGGCCTGCGGGGGAGGGCAGTTAGGGGCAATCAGTCTGGCAAGGGAGGGCAGTTAGGGATGATCAGGCCAGCAGGGGAGGACAGTTAGGGGAGACCAAGCTGGCAGGGGAGGGCAGTTAGGGGTGACCAGGTCGGCAGGGGAGGGCAGTTAGGGGCAATTGGGCCATCAGGGGAGCAGTTAGGCATTGATCAGGCTGGCAGGGGAGTGGTTAGTGGGTGATCAGGCTGACAGGCAGAAGTGGTTAGGAGCAATCAGGCAGGCAGGCAGGCAGGCAGGTGAGCGGTTGGGAGCCAGCAGTCCTGGAGAGGGATCCCAGATTGGAAAGGATGCAGGCTGGGCTGAGGGACACACACCCCCATGCATGAATTTAGTGCATTGGGCCTCTAGTCTATATAATAAAGAGGTAATATGCTAATTGGTCCTAACGGTGTCATAGTCACGACCAGGCTGCACATACACAGGAGCTGGTGGGCGGGGACAGGGCAGGGACTTGTGCCACTGGGAAATGAGGCTGCTGCAGGGGGCGGCTCCCCTAGTCGAGGTGCACAAGCCCACAGAGCCACCCGTCCTAGAAGGGGGTGTCAGGATGGGGGCGGGGCCTCGGAGGAGAGTTCTCAGCACTCCTGTGGCGGGGTCTGAAGATGCGGAGAGGAAGGGAGAGCACATAGGCAGTTAGGGGGTTTTGGCCAGGAGGGGAGTGCAGATAAGCCATTAAGGGGATCAGGCCAGGAAGGGAGAGCAGATAGGCAGTTAGGGGGATAAGACAAGGAAGGGAGAGCACTTAGGGCCATCAGGCCAGCAGGGGAGCAGTTAGGGGCATCAGGCAGGCAGGTGAGCGCTTAGGAGCCAGTGGTTCTGGATTGTGAGAGGGATCCCAGATTGGAGAGGGTGCAGGCCAGGTTGAGGGACCCCCCCTCCCGTGCACAAATTTCATGCACCGGTCCACTAGTGAGAGATAAAAGAATACTTGAACCAACTGGAAGATATACCCTAATCTTAGATGGAAACATTCAACATCCTAATAATTGAGTATGCTCACCACACAATATGCCTTGTTCCATCCTATTCCCTCCTCATTCCCATCATTTTCCTCCTTAGAAGCAATCCACTACCGTAAACTTTGTGTGTATACATGTACAATAAATAATTCTGGCTCGTGTGTGTGTGAGCCATTTCAAAATTTACATATATTTTTCTTTCTCTTTCTTTGTTGCTCTCTGCCATCATTTTCAATCGTAATTCATCTCCTTGGAATAGTAAATTATTGTAAGGTCTGGGTCTGAGAGCTCCAACATACGGAGCCTGGCTGGCTCTTCTTGTATTATCTGTAGTTTTTGCAAATTTTTATTTGTACAGTCTTGTTTTCTTGTGTGTCTCTTCATTTTTAATTGTGTGCTAATTATGTATTTGCAGAGTTGTTTTGAAATCTATTTACAAAACATTTGAAAATTATTTTCAAATTAATTTGGTGCTTAGGATAATCTAATCTTCCCCCTTCCACCGCCCCCTTTAATTCACTTTTGCCTCTCTCGTGTGCCTGAGAAGCTGTTTTGGAATTTTAGGATCTCATTAACCTAATTTCAAGGACTGCAGTCCTTATAAGGGTCTATTTCTGACTTATCCCTTACTCTTAAGGTGCAGCCCTTTAAGTTCCAACTCAGAGCAAGGGGGGTTGTGTTTCCCACACCATCATAGTAGGACTTGAACTCAAATCTATGTCCACAAAATACCTTGCAGCCATCAAGGGATCTGCTCAGCCTTTCCATTTTTCCTCTGGAATTGGCAAAGGACCCCAAGGGAAAAACAGATCCAAATGCTGGACTCACTCCTAGGTTGTTTTAAACCGACCCTCTACCTTTCCAAGGACTGGTGGTAATTGTGTTCTCATTCTTTTTAAGATTTCTTATCAAATCCAATTAAGGCTTACAATCTATGACTATATTTTCTAGCAAAGCCCAAATCAAAGAATGTAGGACTTATAATTTTCCATTTCTGTAAAAGATTAAGAGTTTATTATCTCTAAACCAACATTGAAGTGACTGTCAATGAATATACTTCAAGGAGATGAGAAAAGATGCCAGGAGGAAAAATGCCATGCAAGTAACAAATGATAAAGAAGGAAATCAGAGATATATGTTGATAAAAAGGAATAAATACTGAGTAGTAGAGGTAAAAATTGACCTGGGGCAACATTTAGAACCTTCTTCCTCCCAGCCCTCGCAGTCTTCAGGAAAGTGCTCTGAACTGCAAGTTTAGAGCAAGTGAAAGAAGAAAGGTTGCTGCTGGGGCTGATTTTCCTGGGATTTTGCCTAGCCTGAGTGTGAAGTGGAAAACCTGGGATCCAACAGAGGGATGGAGGCCCAGAGTGGACTGGAGCCTCAAGGAGAGAGACTGAGCCCCTCCCTGAGACACCACCCACAGACTCCATCCTTCCTGGGTCCAGCACTTTTTAGAGTTTTTAACCCTTCACGACCTGCAGTGTCATTGTAATTTGTTTAGGTGTAAACTTGTTTTTAACTCACATGTCTCAAAAGCACACACCTCCAGTTTGAAGATTCTTGTCCTACTTTAATTCTGGAAAGTCCTGAGCCATTATTTCTTTAATATTTCCTCTAAGCCTATGCTTTCCTTCTGGAACTCATATCAGTTCCAGAGAAAAATGTTCTATGAAAGGCCATCACATACCATTGGCTATGGAGACCTCTCTATCAGGCGCTATGATTACCCCTGCTTAGGTGCAACAAGGACTATGGGTTCTGAATGATTCTCTCTGTGTCTTACACTCTATTTCTCAGCTTAGGCTTCCCCTTCCATGTGAGTGATGTGATTTCTGGTCCCTGTATCCTGGCTTAGTATATCTTCAAGCTCTGATTTCTTGAAGTTGATTCTGTTTCTCTTCACGGCCCAAGGTGGGTATTTTTTCTATCTACAGATGCTCCCCAATTTATGAATTGACTTAAATTTTTTTTTACTTTATTATGGTATAAAAGCAACATTCATTCAGTAGAAACTACTTTGAATTTTTACCTTTTGCTAGGCTAACAATATGCAATATTACAGTCTTGTGATTCTGGGCAGTCACAGTGAACTGCAGGTTCGAGTCAGTCATATAGTCATGAGGGTAAACAGTGATACCCCACAGTGTATTCGTTTTTAGGTGATTTTACCCAACTACAAGCTAATGTAAGTATTCTGAGCACTTTTAAGGTAGACAAAGCTAAGCTATGGTACTCAGAAGGTTAGCTGTGTTAAATGCATTTTCAATTTATTGTATTTTAAAATTAACAATGGGTTTATCTGGATATAATCCCCTTGTAAATTCAAGAGTATCTGCTCTGTGATCTTGGGTGTCCGGTGGAGATTTTCCATCTCAATTCATAAGTAGAGCAGAGCTTTCCTAGCTCAGGGCTCTAAACATTTGCTCATGAAATCTCAACATCCTTGGCCCTAACACCTATTTCTGTTACAGATTCCAACTACCCTATCCCTTCCTTTCCTTTATAGCTTCAACTTCTGTGCTATGATTCTGGGATCATTCTCCTTTTAGTTATATCCATTTCTTTCTCCTGAGTTTAGTCATCCAGTAGCAATTTCTGACACTGACATAATTTTCCAGGTTAAATGTAAGCACAAAATGATACAATTATGTGTCCCGACCTGGAAGGAATTGAACTAGTGAACTCTTTTTTTTTTTTTTTTAATATATTTTATTGACTTTTTACAGAGAGGAAGAGAGAGGGATAGAGAGTTAGAAACATTGATGAGAGAGAAACATCAATCAGCTGCCTCCTGCACACCCCCTACTGGGGATGTGCCCACAACCAAGGTACATGCCCTTGACCAGAATCGAACCCGGGACCTTTCAGTCCACTGAGCCAAACCGGTTTCGGCTGAACTAGTGAACTCTTGGTTCATGTATCGATGCTCAACAACTGAGTTACACCAACCAGGCCAAATTCCAGAATTTTTAATTCAAGTATTCTGATTACTAGAAAATGGTAGAAATAACCCATAAAATAAATAGCTGAAACTACACACAATCAAATGTATTATTCATGAAAATGTTTACATTCAAAGTTTTAAAGGTTCTTCAAAATAGAACTGAGTCTAAAATATATTACTTATTAAATAAGTAAGAGACTAAAAATATTACTTATTAAATAAGCCAACTTTTAAATTTAAATAAGTTTTACTTTTTAGTTTTTTATTATTGTTGTGAAATCATTACTTTTTAATCATTATATTCATATAGAAAACAATCATTCAATTTTAGGTTGGAAAATGTTTAAGCACCTATGCTCCTCTATTCCAGCCTATAGATAGAACAAGTTTTTAAAGTATTTTTATTCTATTACTTCTTAATTTATTCTCATTTTATAAGACATTTGACTAAAACAAAAATTCAAACTATGGTAATTTTTATTTTATTTTGTTTTAATAAATATTAACATTTATACTGTAAAAAAAATATATATATATATATAAATGAGCTACTTCAAAATGGAGTCTGAGCTGCCATCCCAGAGAAACGATGGTGCACATCTTACTCCTCAAACTTTGGGATGTTAAAACTAGGAAAAATAGTTTTAACTACTTTTAACTATTTCCTAGTTAAAACTAGGAAAACCTTTGGACTGGCCCTAAAGCAGCACTGTGTTCCAAACAACTGTTTGCAAAAATAATAGAAAAGCAGACATTATGACTACAAGACTGAAAATTATAGGCATTCCATAGGATTAGCATGGCCATGTTAGCTTTTCTAAACCTATAGAAATTGCTTCCTTAATTTATTAATACCTATAGAAATAATTTTTTCTATTTATGTAATTATTCCCTTTCCCTTTCTCACAAATACCCCCTCACCTTTATATCCTTATACGAACACTATTTAGGTTTCTGTCTGAATCAGTGCTTCCAAAATAGCTATTATTTTGTATCTTAAGTAAATGCTAGTTGTCTCTCACTTTGGCCTTTTATTTTATTTTTAGGTTAACAATACAAACCCATCAGACACACTGAGAAAATTATGAAGCAAACTCTTTGAGATAAGGAGAGGCCAACTACAGTCATAGTGGCTTTGTACTTGGCTCTTTCATCAGAAATTTTGTGTCATAAGTTTTACTCATGGTAAACATTGCACCTTTTTATCCAAGCATTACTAAGGGTACCCCCCCCCAAATACTCTTTAAAAAGTATTTGGTTGTTATACCATAAATCAATTCACAAATTTATCTAATCACTAACATCATCTGTAAATTTAATAACATAATACGCAGGTAAATTCTCTGTTTCCATCCATTTTTAAGGTTAAGTAATGTTGAAATGAGCACAATCTTTGTCATTTGTTTAATATTAAAATTTGAGTTTTATAAAAACATCTTCAGCTTGACTTCACCTATAAGGGGTTGCATATAGGATTCTCCAGTTGTACCCCATTTACTGCCCAAAATGATTCTGATATTGACTTTGAAGGATCTTTTAAACAATTTTAATTTGACCCTCTGATTGGGTTCTCCATTTTACCTAGTTAATACTTCTCTCTTTGAAGTAGCAAAAGAGACTGATAATTTTCTTTCAAATGTGTATAATAATTTTTAAATTATTAAAATGAATGTTTTAAGAATTTCTTACCTTGGGGTTTTCTCTCCAAAGAAACAATAATATTTGGTATCATGCACAGCTTTACAGCAATAACACTGACCTTTAATTAAACATTTAAGTACGTGTTAGAATGTGTAGATTTGCTGCTGCTGCTGGTTACTACTGGTTCACTACTTGTGGTCAAAAGCCTGTTCTCAACCACTTCACTTTCAAGTTCAAAGCAGGAGGCCTAATGGACAATCACTCTTTTTCAACATGCCTCATGATTTCAGCTTGTTTTGAATTTTTCTCATCACAAATATTTTTTCTATAAGCACTTGACTTAAATGTATTGTCTTAAGTATATCAAGAACAATATTGGGGGGAGCAATGGGGAAGAGGGGGGACATATGTAATACTTTCAACAATAAAGATTTATTTTAAAGCATTAAAAATAAAAAGCATAATTTTTAGTTCATTTGTATTATCTGGAACTTTTGCACAACAGTGGAACTCTGTACATTTAACAAGAAAAATATTTGCTAGAGCACAAATCTGACAGATAATGAAACTGGTTTATGAGAGCCAGGGGTTTATGTAATCAAAAGTTAAAACTGCCACTAATTTATGAGGTTAAAAACTAACTTTTTAGAAAAATCTATCTGTGCAGGGCCTTTGGATGGATGCACTTAGAAAGCGTAATTTCCAGCACAGCCATGAGGGTTACTAACTGCAGTGTTAACATCCAAATCAAATCCTCTCAAGTTAAAAAAAAGGCATAGTATTCTGTCACTCATTATATTTTAGTCTTTGAGCTGTCATTTGAAAAAGAATGAGTTGTGTCTTGAAGAGAACCAAAGTTTTGTCATCCTGAAGCTGCCTTTATTGGGATGTTGATTTTAAGTTCTTCATTAAGAAACAAAACTCTGAAAGAACTTTGACCCTCCCTCATCACCTGCAAAAAAGATTCAGTCAGAGAAACCGGTTATAGGAAGGGGATCTTAGAATGCTCACCTTAGCCTAATTTATATTAAGTCTGATAAATAAGAGTGCTTCAGGCAGGTGCCTTTTCGCTAGTGTGGGGGCTAAAAAATATTAATACTTTTCCTCCCATCTTCTAAGTTCTTCTGTCAGGGCTATTTATAAAATTAATATAGACAGATTAACAGGAGAAAATCTGAGTTTCAGTTCATGCTCAAGGGGAATTGACATAAGTATGAAAATTCCAAAGACAATGAGGCAACATTGGGTATATAAGACATTTAGGAAAAAATGAAAAAGAGTGTGCTAGATAGAGTTTTAGATTTCAGAAGGGAGAATGGGCAATTTATAGGGAGTTGAGGAAAAGTAGAACATAAGTGGCAGGAACATTCTTGTTAGGCAACTCAGGAAAAAAGGTACACATTCCCTTAAATAAGTTTCATATTCCAGAAGCGAAGTTGGCAGATTGCTCCATATTTCACTGATTCAGTCACTCAGTCCTGAGGATAAATTAGTTCAGTTAAGTAGTTGAGTCTCATTTCAGGAGGCAGTGATACAGATGGGCACCCATCATGAGGCCTACATTGTATAAGCAAGCAATCTGATATTTCATAAGAGGTGTGTCTATGAAAACAAAATAAAACAAAGGTTAATGATCACAGCAAATTATAAGCCAGTTTCTGAGTCTGTAAGGCTGTCCATCCAGAAGATTTCAGGATGTAAGACTTAAAGCTTCTTTTGGAAAGAAGGCAGGCAATCTGATAGATTCCCCTGATCTGCGGTTGAATGTCTCTGATGATATCAGGTGCTCAGGTGCCTCTCTGTGGCTCACACAGCATCAGTGACTAAGATGGGTTAAGCATGAGCTGTTGTAACGATTTCTCTAACGTTTATGTTGCATTGTCTAGGTGCAGTTTGCAATTGCAAGTCTCAGAAAGAAAAAAAAAAGTCCTAGTTCTCAGTAATTCTAGGGTGGGAGAAAAATAAAACATTAGTTTGGAGAGTTGTAAACAAATATTTAAGAAAAGTAGAAAAAATCCCACATGATTTAGTCCAGGTTATAGATGAAAAAGAACTTTAAAGACAATTATCTTAGCTAGATTCTAATACCCACATCATACAGTATTGTTTCTATTGAAAAACAACTTTTCTCATATGACCCTTATTTTTCTCAAAAATAGCCAAATTAAGACCATCTTATTTACTGCATAGGTCAAGTTTTAATAAATTTGGTCTGATTATTTGTATAAATACAACGAGAATAGCAATTGATAACATGGGCTCTTTTAAGAATCTGCTTTGCTGGAATTTAAGGAATTTCCAGATTGAACTATAGTTAACAACTCAAGGCTCAGAAGCCAAGCCACCTAGTTGTCATCAATATCTGCCTGTGATACCTATAGATTTGGTTGAGTACCTTGGGTTCTTGAGATCCCACAAATTGTTTTGAGGTGCTTTTTGTTTGATTGCTTGTTTTTTTGCCATCTCCCAGGAAAGCAGTGTTTGTTTCTTAGCTGGAAAGCCTGCTGTGAACCATATAAGAAAGGTACCAGGCTGTTTTTCAAGAAAATTGTATTGGCTTCCAAAGTCAATCTTAATTCCTTAAAGCTCTCTAGACAAGCCTTGATGATAATACCAGTTTCCAATTGTTTCCTGTTATGAAGAGAAATGATTCTTATTGAATTTAATTAGATAATCATATTATCAGAAAAATAATAATACTCATTAAGAGTTTCCAAATTCTGGAGGGATGAGGTAGAAAGAAAAATGCTTCAATACTGCTTACAAAGGTATAATCTACCAAATTATTCTAATAAAAACAAGTTTCCTAATATATGGAAAACAAAAAGATTTAAAAAGTCAGCAATATTTTAAGCAAAATGTTTTAAAATGCATAATCATCCTCAGCTCAATCAGTTTACTATAATTAATTATTGTTTATCTTGATCATTTGCCAGCATGTCCATGAATACAGTAATTTCTTTGAGTTCTATAAATCTTCATCCAGTTTTAAGGTGTGATCTGAAAATGTATTCTCAGTAAGCTGTACTTTAAAATAAACCAGTTACCTGTATCTTTCTGAAAATGAAAAATATTTGCAAAAGCATCAAAGTTAAAACAATGACTGCAAATGATAAAACTTAAAATGACACGGTTATAGATTTGATTATAACGCCACTGACAAAGAACTTTGCCTTTTTTCTTTCTGTAACATACTAGAGGCCCCACGCATAAATTTGTGCACGACAGGGGGGAGGGGCAGGAGGGAGTCCTCAGCCTGCCCTGCACCCTCTTGCAATACAGGACCCCTCGGGGGATGTCTGACTACCAGTTGAGACCCAATCCCTGCAGGCCAGAGATCCAGGGGATCAGGCCTAAACCAGCAGTCGGACATCCCCCAAGGGATGTAGCAGTGCATGAAGTGGCAGGTGGCTGGGGAGGAGCCCAAGCCAGGCTGGGCGCTGCCCGGCTCTGCACTTGGCATTCTTGCTGCTCTCTCGCCACTGCGCTTGCCAGTCATGAGCCCGGCTTCTGGCTAAGTGGTGCTCTCACTGTGGGAGCACACTGACCACCATGGGGCAGCTCCTGCGTTGAGCATCTGCCCCCTGGTGGTTAGTGCACGTCATAGCAACCAGTCATCTGATCGTTCTGGTTGTTCCGTTGTATCGGTGGCTTAGGCATTTATATACATAGATAACATTTGAACATAACAATTAGAATGTTGGTGATGGAAATTAGGCTCTTCCATGAGATCATGAGGAAAGAATTCCAAGGACCCACACACATGGTTCATTTGTGATATAATATCAAAAAAGTTTTCCCCCTGGTTTCCCAAAGTCTCATCTTTGTCCTGCCATGGAAAAAGTACAACCATGTCTGCAACAAGGCAAATGCCAGTGCCCAGAGTTTCTGTTTCATAGTCCTTTGGAGCCCGTGCAGTCTGCTGCAGGCCCCAAGTTGCCACTAAAGCCACATAGACTCCTGCTATCAGGTGGGAAATAACATGAATGAATGGGAAGAGTGTGGGTCACAGAGTGGGGAATAGAAAGAGAGAGAGACAGAAAGAGAGAGAGAGAGAGAGAGAGAGAGAGAGAGAGAGAGAAGAGAGAGAGAGAGAGAGAGAGAGGAGAGAGAGAGAAGGAGAGAGAGAGAGAATTATTTTTTTCCTGACATTATGACCAAGAGCTTTTTCAAAATAACCAATTAGCTTCCCAAGATTTTGTAGGCTTGCATTGGAGTCCAGCCCCTAGCCAAAGATCTTCCCAGGTTAAACTGAAAGTCCTCTGTAGTTAAATACCTTCCCCTGCATCAGTTGGCTTGCCATTTGGACTTTTTTGCACATGTCCTTATCTCTCCTTGCTCCACCCCCCAAACACAATCCGGTACTGGAGGAGGGCAGAGAGGGGTGTTAATTCCTTTGGAGCTTCCTGTTGGAGTCAACAATCTCAGTGTCCCCATCTGACTTTGCTTAACAATTTTTTACTTCCCTGGCTTTCTTCCTTTTAATAACTAGCTAACCATGGTAACATTATTGGAGTTGCAAATATATCTGAAATTTAGACTCTGGAGATTTGATATAATCTCTAGAAAATTTATTTTAGTAATAATATATGTATACTAATGCAACATAATTATTATTTCTTTATTTGTCAAAGCTTCCCATGCAATTTTAGCATATCACATAGGCCTAATTAGAATAAAATATATCTTCTATGAGGAGAGAAAAATCAAATCTTTGAGGTATTCCAGGGACCCATTGGTATAACCCAAAGCCATTTCCAGGTTAAGAAAAGGTCTTTTTTCTTTTTTAACTCTGGGAAGATTGTCAAACATACTTGACCAAAAAGATCATATATCATTATGAAAAATTTACCCAACGTATCAAACAAAAATATAGGCTAGTAAACCTTTAGCTCTTAGGATTGAAACAATTATTTTCTTAAGTAATCAAGGACCTGATTAAGACAACATAAAACACAAAATGTTAACAGAGGGAGCTATCCTCATCTTCCTGGGTTGCTAATAGGGGTGGAATTCTTGTGATATCATTGCATTGTATTCACATAAGCATAAAAATTCCAAAGACAGCAAGGCAACATTAGGTATTTATGACATTTTGGACACAGAGAAAGGAGGGGGATGGGCTATTAGATTTCAGAAATGAGAACGGGAAATTTACAGGTAGTTGAGGAAGAGCAGACCATATATGTCAGGAAAATTTGTGCTAGGCAACTCAGAAACAATGGAGTTCAGGGGGTATCTAGCTAATATGCACCTGCTCAATGCCCTTTTATTTACCATACTTAAATAAAATCAGGCTAAGATGAACATCCTAAGATCTCTTTCTTAAAGCAGGGTTTCCTGTCTGAATCTCTTGAGCAGGAGAGGGGGGAAGGTTTCTCTCTAAGTCTTGTCTTATATAATAAAAGGCTAATATGCAAATCAACCGAATAGTGGAATGACCAGTTGCTATGATGTGCACTGACCACCAGTGGGCAGATGCTCAATGCAGGAGCTGCCCCCTGGTGGTCAGTGTGCTCCCAGAGGGGGAGCACTGCTCAGCCAGAAGCCGGGCTCACAGCTGGCAAGCTCAGCAGCGGTGGTGGGAGTGGGCCTAAGCCATCAGACATCCCCTGAGAAATCCAGGACTGCGAGAGGGCGCAGGCTGGGCTGAGGGACCTCCCCCCCCTACCCTGCCCCCGCAGAGTGCATGAATTTTGTGCACTGGGCCTCTAGTTTCTTAATAAACAGCTTAAAATCAATATACAAAAAGGGCAGTTTCAGGGTAGAAAAACTTTGATTCCCTCTAATGGCCTTTAAAAAAATCTAAGATTTCATCTCATTACCTTAGCAATGCAATCTGAAATGGACAACATTTCCCCAAAAAGAATTCCAATAAAAATCCCAGGACTAATTTTCATTGATCTGAATTAAGTTGCATGCCTGCCTCTCAGGATCCTAGAATGGGGCATGAGAGAAAGTTCTGATTGACCCTGGGATCAGACCTGAGGGAATCACACCTATATCAGGTGCAATAAAGGTGAAGGAAAAGGGTACTCCAGAGCAAAACTGGGTGCTGTTTTTGGAAGGGGATTAGATGCTGAAAAGACAAAGAAATAAATGAATTTTTACTACATTTTATTACATTCCATACATATATTATCCTAACTATGCAACCACAAACTATTGGGGGACAATCCAATTTGGATCAGGTTTGAGAAATATCAGAAGGTGTGGTCACTCACAAGAGGCTCTCCAGTCTTTCACGTTAATGGACTGAACCAAAGCACCAGTTTGCAAACACACCTGTTTTCCCAGCCTACCTAAATCAGACTGAACCCAGACAGTAATGTTTGTTAGGCTCAAGCAGGAGACCCTAAGAGATACCAACTTCGACTCTCTTCTTTCTTACAGACTTCCCTTTATTAAATGTTTTTTTAAATGCTTAAGTTCTTGCTTCTGGAAGGTCTGCCATTTGACATAATTTATGGCCTAATATTAGACTATTGAGGAAGACTTTTTTTTTTTTTTACTTCTGCATCATTTAAACAATTTCGAATAAAAGTAATATTTTGCTCAGAGAAGAATAAAAAAAGAGAAAGGGAATAAGTCAAGATGAAAGGAGGAAGAATTGAGATTCTTCATAGAGTGATATTAATTTAGGACTTAGAAAAATATAGTCATGAAGTTTTCTAAGTATTTGTAGCTTGTGACAATGAAAAAGAACAAGTACACTATGATAAGTTTGTCTTAGAGAATATGAATCCACAGTAACATGGGGCTTTGGAGTTAAGTTCTTGATACTCTGTTAAAATTTAGGTGGAGAAATGAGTCATCATAATCCTGGTCTCCAAGGTCTTGCGTGCCTAATATAATCAGAATATTTCAAGTGCTTAATAAGTGTACTTGAGGTTTAGGTTGAGAGACGAAGGTTGTGATAATTTCAAGGTACAGTCAGTTCTGACTTAAGGCTTGTTTTGAAAACATGAATTTATTCCAACATAAAGGAACAACTTGAGCATTTTGTGTTTGCTTATGCATGATTTCATCTGATCGGCTAGATGAATGCATAATGCTGTTGAAGTGAGCAGCATAAACTATACCAAATGCACACACCTGCACAAATCTCAAACATACACCAGATACCTTGGCTCACATTTATGCTATGAGCTACACTCACATTTGCTGATTTAACTTTCTATACAATTTCTATAACCCTTCACCACTTGACAATAACTTACAAGCTACAATCCTCAGACACCAACTTTCATTAGCAAACTTCAGGTGTTTTTCAAGATAAAGTGCCATGCCAACTTATAAATACACTAGAGGCCCAGTGCATGATTGAATCATGCATGTGTAGGGTCCCCTACACGCTGTCCACTGGTGCACCAGGCCTTTCAGAAGCCTCCGCCCCACCGGAGGCTTCGGAAAGGCCTGGTGCCTGAGCGGACAGGCACCCAGCTCCCCACTTTTGATGGTCCGGGGTGGGACGTGAGCTCGCTGCCCCAGAGGCCCCTTCTGTGCCAGAGCACAGCCATGGCGCAGGCGCTGAGCTTGAGCGGCTGCTGGCAACGCGAGCTCAGCGTTCCCCTGGCCCAATCGGGGCCCCCCACGCCCTCCCGGACACCCCGAGTCCTGACCCCCCCCCCACGCCTCCTGGCCAATCGGGGGCATAGCAAAAGTACAGTCAATTTGCATATTTTTGTCTATTATTAGGTAGGATATTTACTTACTTATGAACCATTTTAAATGTATAAGACTGTGCTACTTAAAATTTTTTTCATGTGTCCTTGACAAAATTTTTGAGCATTATACCCCTTAACCCTAGCTTTCCTTATTATAAGCCCTGTGGTTTTTATTGCTTGGTTTTGCAAAGTGATGATTTTTAGGAACACATATGTCATTGTTAATATTATTACCTCTGGAACTTAGCCAAGAACATAAATCATTATAATACAAAACAATGTAAGCACCCTGGAGTTTTGTTTGCTTGTTTTTTAAAAAAGGATGTCTACTAAGGAGTTCAAAGGAAAGAAAGATGACATTTGTAAATAACATGATTCTTCAAGGAAAAGGCATCATTAGAAAAAACTGTGTAGGATCTTGGCCCACAGAGCTGAAGGTAATATATCTGGAGTAAATAGCAGAGACCCAAACACAGATAGAAATTGTGGGTTCTGCGTACGGAGCCCTAGGAGGGTAAACCCATTGAGCCATCTGGGGGAGAGCCGGCCAGCTGGAGAGGAACCTGCCCTAAACATGGCATACAATGGGAAGCTAGCACCAGCTTTTGGGAAGGAGGTAATATGAGTAGAGATGAACACTGAGCAAACAAATCTGTCAGAGATTATAGCAGAGAGTGACTGAGGGCGTGGGCAGGGCGGTGTCTGAGTCACCCGGGCCGCCCTGCCAGCCTCCAGGTGAATGTGGGTTCTCCTAAAGAGCACATTCCTGAGCTTTCCTCATGGCTCTTGCAGTTTGTAGTCCAATGAGGCCCTCTGCAGGCATCCTGATGACTAGACTCGGGAATTTAGATGAGGCAGGATCTTAAGAGTAAAAGCCAGTCAAAGCATCCAGGTTGCAGACATAAAGGCCCCTAGGAATCCTGACCAGTTAGCATGGTGACAGAAACAGGTGGGCGTCCCAGACATACTCTTAGCCAAAACTGTGTGAGAATATAGGGCAAGTGCTCTGTACTTCTAGTTTTCACAAGAAGGTAGAGAACCTAGATTTTCATAGACAAACGCCTTGATTTCTAGAGGTGGTCTTGATTTATGAAAACAACAACACCGGGGACACCAAAATAAACACGTCTGTGGGCTGGTTCTGCCTTCCGGGCTGCACATTTTGAACACAGCTTCCAACCAGGAAGGGAATGTGGAGCTCAGCTTTAGAGTCGAACTTCTCCACTTACCAGGTAGGAATATCATGTCCAAAGGGTCTAGGGGTAAGATTGAGGGTGACCGTTTTGCTTTAAGGTGTTTGTGAAGCTGGGGGTAAGATTGAGGGTGACCGTTTTGCTTTAAGGTGTTTGTGAAGCTGGGGGTAAGATTGAGGGTGATATAGTGAAAAGGCAGTTGATAAGATTTTACTGTAGATGTGAAAACCACTCACTCCTCACCCCATCATCAAACTGAGCCAGGTATGTCCCAGTTACCATAGCATCAGTGCCAGAGAACCCTTGTTCTCAAGCTGGGGTCAAGTATTCCCAAGTGACCTTATTGTACCCTGAGTGCTGAGGCTAAATCAGGATTAATTTACAGTCTACCGTCGCTCCCCAGCCTGTATAGTCAACTGTCAGCAGGCACTCCAGGCCTGTTCTGGCCGCACCTAAGGCTGGTATGCATAGCTTCATAATCTGCAGCTGACAGCAGGGAGTTTTTGTGGTTGACACATGACAAAAGTTATTATTTTATATGTTTTAAAGAAAAAGAAAACCTTTTTCATTTGCCAATAAATCACTTGGGTATATTTCTAAGCTTATTAAGCAATTAACCCCCAATACTAATATTTCCCATAGAATATTGAAAAATGTTATCAGATAGAGTTTAGATGAGAGACTTTGGCCTCAGATCTACATGGTTCAGGTCCTTCTCTACACCTCAAATACATACAGGTGTGGGATTCGTTAAAATAATGCTAACAATGCTTTTCAAACATCGTGAGTGCTCAGAAAGGGTAGCTCTATTACACAATTGCATCTTCATCTGTGAAGGGACTTTATATTAAGTCAGTATTTTTGTGAGGCTTTAAAGATCTAGAGATACCATTCCTTCCAGAAAGTTGGGAAGCCTGATTAACATCCTCTTAAAGATCAAAAGCATGGCGAGTTGGATACTTGCTTGACTGTGATCCTCACCTAATTTCAATCAAAATGATTTAAGCTCCAATAATACCTTAGACATAAAAACTACAAAGAAAGGACATAAAGTGTGTAGATAAGCCCTGACTAAGCGAGTCAGTTCTCCTTGTTACTGTATAATAACATTGCTAATCTTTATGAGATGTATCTTTGGAAGCTGTGGGTGTTGCCCACAATCTGAAACATCCATCATATTGATTTTGGGCAGAGGAGTGAAATATGATGATGGAATGCATTTATTCAGGTGGATATTCTTAAGGAGTTTGGTCTTTGAATTCTTAGGCAATTAGTTGCTTGGGCTCTTTTCTCTGAGCTGTACATTCATTGATTGAATAATTAACAGACATTTAGAGCTGAATTTGGAAAATATGCTTCTGCATGTGCTACTGAATAGGGCTGTGACAAAGGTTGGAACAGAAATGTGGACTCACCCAGATTAGCAGTGCCAGACTCTGACACATTAAATTTCAACACTTCCAGTTCATCTTGGCAGATGCTAGTGTCCTGATGTCATGCAGCCATGATGTAAGGCACAAAGAGTGGCATTTTGCAATAGAGAGATTCTGGGAACCCTCCCCAGGAGTGTGAGCTGCAGGATATCAATATTTACATTACACCACAGAGAGTGTGCTACATTTTTGTAATTCACAGAAGTTAGAGAGCTTACTCATGATCTCCTGCAGAGAGGGATTGTTTCTATGTTCAACACTAAAACCTTAAATCGCTGGTGTTTACCTTGTGATTTCTTAAGACTTTTTTTTTCCCAATAACATATAGTGAATAAAAATCTTCCATAAAGGACATTTCAAAATGAAAGGATTAGATTTGCATTGTTCCAGGAAACACTAAAAGATAAACTATGTTATAATTTTATTCACTTCAAACATTAGAAAAACGTAATTATAAAAAAAACTAATTTGGGGAAAGAAGACTCAATAATAAGCAACTATAATTTCCTTTTTATAAATTTCTGGCTCAAGTATGAGTGAAATTATAGTGTTTGCTCCCACTCCCATTGTTATCATCATAATTAGCTAGTTAATATTAATAACAGGAAGAGAGCAAAGGGGAGGCCAGACACTATAAGCATGGTCATTTGGGCAACTTCACCAGGAAGCTACAGCTTCACACTCCCCAGGGAACCCCTGGTCCATTTCCTGCAGATCACTAGGGGAAGGGATCTAACTAAGGGAAAGATGGGCACATGTGCAGTGAAATTGGGGTGATGCAGGGAAGGTGCTTGTCTGTCAGTCTGGCCTGGGGAACAATAAATTGGCTAGGGGGTGAACCCTATCAGAAGCGCATGAAATCTAAGCTCCTGCTTAAAATCCCCAGAAAAGGAGCTTTTTCTCTCTTGTGCCCTTGTTAGCACTTATTCTCTGGCTCCATGACCCACACACGCCCATGCACTCGCCTGTTCTCTCTCCATAGCTAGTTGGCCTTAAGCCGCCACATGGCCCATGGCCATGGGACCACCCGATGGATTGTAGCTGAGAACACAAGCTAAACTACACAGATGCTGGACTGGACTGGGCTGTAAGATGGAACAGAAATTCTGGGCAGTGGCCTTAATTCTGGCCCTCCTGAAGACAAGATTGGGCTTCTTCATGGCGAGAGAGACAAAGATGAAAACTTGGAGAAGACCCCCTTAATTTTACATCATCAATAAAGCTTTCCACAAAGCCCCATCCTCTCATGGGGGCCTCAGGAAATTGTTTTCCTCATGGGCACCCCAAGAACTTCACTTCTACCGATAACCCCATCATGCTTCAAAATGCTAAGTCATGAATATTGAAGTCCTAGCATGTGTTCTCAAAGAATTGAAGGACAGACACAGCAAGAAGGCAAAATGGGAATGAAAGACATTGATGAACCCCTTGACAAGTTTCACTTTAGTAAAAAATGCCAGAACATACTCCACTTCTTGCCTAAGTGAGCCACCCACCTAATGATCCATAGATTGCTAGAGGAAATGTAGTTCTTATGCAAGGGATTCAATGGTAGACTTCTTTCAGGGCCTTATTGCACATGGGGGGGGGAGGGGAAGTGAAATATTCACAGAACATCTTGTATTTCTTCACTTTTTTCATTTAGGTCCTGATTCCACACATAAATATTGGCTCCATAGGAATGCCAGAGGTTCCTTCCTGCAAATTTAACTCTTGGGGTTATGGGATCACAAGATTATGTGTAGGACAGACCATAAACATGTGGCTTCTTATGAGCCACACTAACTTTCTATGGTCTCACCAGATGGATTTTATACTGATAAGCGTACTGTTCCACTGGTGAAAAAATTGGAATCCTATTGATTTTTTGTTTTGATGTATTTTTCAGTTTGGCAATCTGGACATTTTAATTTTCATCTGATGTTGCATAATTTCAATTATATTGTGTTTGTAATTTAGAAATATTTATAGACAGCAAATATGTATACCTTTTTAGGTTATAACCTCTCCAGACTCCAGCATTAATTCCTCTTTCATCAGGAGGCAGTCCTTAATTAAGCTTTATTGTTTCTTCCTGGACTCTCCCCAGCTTTTTAACACCTTTTTGAAATGCTCAGGGAGAGCATAGCTTTCTAGGTGTGGTCCCTGGAGTCACTGGGAGGAACCTTCACCTCCCCACTTCTTGGTGTGATGTAACCTTTACATACTTTGTGAGGACAATCAGAAAGTGCTGACATGCAATTCATCTGCTTTAAATTCCTTATGAAGGCAAAACAAAGCAAATGAAATACCTTCTACTCAAAGGAAAGCAGAATGTAAAGTTTTAATAGTGAATGGAAAGTCATAACAATATAAGAGAAAGGCTTGTTATTAGGCAATCATGGTAAGAATATTCATGATTGATCCTCTTTTAGCCCATCTCATGATCAAAATGGTTTTGCTGATCAAAATTACAATGGAAAAAGTCAAGAGTTATAGATTGAATCTAAAAGAAAAGTTATAGACATTATTTTTAAATTATATGTTTTGCTTCACTTAAAAACAAAATTTTAAACTATTATTTTACAAAACAAACACTAAAATATACACCTCAGATGATAGACAGTGGTGTGTTTTGGATTTGAGGTACAGTTGAGAATATCCCAATTTTTCAGTTATGAAAAAATTGCTTTTTCTCCCCTGGTCAAATTTTAGAGCTATAAGGGCCCCGTAGAAAATGAAATTAAAGCCCAACAATATCAGTGGTCCTGACCAAGATTATTCTATTACATGAAAAAAAAATATGATTAAAGTGGAAGGCCCTTAATTCCCAAATAGTTATTTCTAGAATAACTATTGCATTTCCTCACTCTATGTGCAAATCTGCTATCAAGTACTCAGAAGTGGTTAATAAATTTCCCACATGCTTTTGGCTGATGAAAAAATTCCTGTGTCCAATTCTTTAGTTTTTCTTTCAGGATCAGCTGTAGAATTTCATGTATTAGTAGAATTCTAGAATTTCAGTCCAAATGAGTAGTCACCAGGTAATTCCACTAACAATAGGAGGAAGTGCTAAACATAAGCATTAGGATACCAGTGAGTCCAACACATTTTATAATCCATGCAGAAAAAGAAATGTTTTGCCTACTCAGGGCTTGATATCCAGTAGCTTCCAGTCATCAGAAACTCTTTAGCTTATTCCATATTTCACAGATAAAGGCTCCACAATATTGTCACAAGCTGGGTATAATGTATTTTTCCTTGGACCTTCCATTTTCTTGTCTCTGACTTAGACTCCAGGCACTTGTTTGGTTCACTGATGGTGCCACAGCACTGATCTTATCCTAATAGTTGACATCACATTCTTTAAGACACTGTGAAAGCAGCATGTTTGGGATTAGGTCCATGGAGCAGTGGTCCAAAATACTGGTAGCTAGTACACGAAGAGCCCAAGCTTGGTATTGCTTTGACTTGTTGCAAGGTTGATAATTCTTCCCATGAAAACTCACATCTGACACGGTCAGAAGCATGGCACTCAGTCTCTTTTCAGTAAGAATAATAACCACACAACAGCAACAGACCCAGAGTAGTACTATGAACTTGACTTCTGTCACTGTAAGCTTGTTCCATTGGCTCTCTTGGTATCCTAACAATGACAAAGTCTAGTGATTTCTGTTGAAATGTATTCCCTCATTTCATCATGATCCCAACTTGCATCACGTTCAAGTCTAGTCAGCTGGGGAAGTTTTGTTGTTTCATTTGAAGATGTCAATTTGGGGTCCACTGATTTTTACAAATGCCTCATGAAAATTTCTTACAAAGGACTCACAGTGGTCTTCCTCTGGAACAGACCTTATAAGGTGATTTCAATTTTAGACACCTAAAACAGAGTATTGATTTCCATAAAAATTTGAATGCTGTTTGTATACCTTATTGTAGATTATATAAATGTTCTGGGATAGCAGTTGTTGCTGGTCCCTTTTACCCATTGGTAGATCCATGCCCAGCAGCTATGGGTGTTAACAAACCCAGAACAGTATCCTTCTCCAGAGGATTCCCTGGGCCCACAGAAAACTTTGCCTGAATTCCTGGGAGACTCCTGGTCTGTGCCCACTACCCTGCCAGGAGCATCCTGACACCCATGCTGATGACACAGGGTACTAAAACCAAGATCCCTCACCTTCTTGGGATAGGTCTATAATGCCATTCACATTTGAGATCACCCTGTGGAGTCAGGCTGAGACTTGACTTTAGCAAATACCACATCTTTGCTTACCTTCTTCCTCTGCTCTAGCTTTCCTTACTTCCTTATAGGTCCTACTTTAGGGCATCTCTTGACCAAACACTTGCACAGGAATCCCCATTTTGTGTTCTGCTTTTAGGGAACCTGACCTCAGACAGCAGTCTTATTAACATTAAAAGGTCTACTTCCTTTCCCCCACTCTTTTTGGTTCCTTAGGCAATTGATATAATAATATCAATTGATATAACATATTTCATATGAATTGTTCTATAATTGATATAACATTTTATTCTTTCTAAGATGCAATTATTAAGCAACCAAAATTTTTTCTTATTTTGATAGTCAGTCTTGATCACTTTTAAAATTAAAACTTAGTTAATAGAGTATGCCAGGGAAATGTATTTATACTTTTTTCTTTAATTTAGCTCACATCATTTCTTGAGTTTCCCTAGCTACATGGATTTAAGGGAAAAAATTACCAGTGTGGATACATCAGAAATAAGAATTAATACACAAGTAACTTATACTTAGTGGATCCAGCTTATCTTCTTAAACTTCTAGCAGTAGATAATATCTTCTGAATATACCTTCAATTGATTGTTTGGAAGTAAATGGCCCATGTTTGCCACACTCTTTATTCATTTAATATTCATTTCTTGATTTCTTCATTCAACAAATATATACAGAGTGTCTATTGTGTGCCAGGCACAGTATTTGGCACTGAATATATAATTTTGAACAAGACATACTTTTCACTACCCTTGTGGAGCTTACTGGCCTCTTCATTTGTAACTTTGATGTAGGCAGACAGAGGATGGAGGGAAATTGGAGCTATCTTATTGCAACTGCAGGTAAATTTTCACTGCTAATCTGAGTTTATGAGAAAATGTATCAAAACAAATATGTAGGAACTAGCCAGATTTGCAGCCAGATTTTCACTAAAAAATTTAACCTGGTACATTGTAGGGGCTCAATAAATATTGTTCAAATGAACGAGTACCCAGTGACTTCATATTTTGTGTGTTTTTTTCCATACCTCTTTCTTATGTAGCAGTAAAAAATAGCAAGAAAGCCACTTAATAATATTCCGACGCCAATCCAAATTGCAATGTATTTTTCATAAGAATTTACAGCATATGAAGTTAAGGTCAAATGCTCACACCTTTCTCCAGTATAACCAGTAAAACACCTTTACAAAAAGAAAAAAATGAATAATTTTAAGATTCACAACGACAGAAATACAAAGAAAAGAATGTTTCAAAGAATGAAGATGCAAATACCAAATGAAAGCCAATCTGTTACAGGTATTGAAGAAGCTATGTATTTTACAATAATCATTTCATTAAGACCTCATATCAATGTACCTTTCCTCATTGGTAAAATGAAGATAGTACGTGTGCTTTATGCCTTGATCTAGAAAATTTACTCTTATATAGGAAGATGCTGAGCAAATCAATGATCATCAAAATAGTATTTTAGTTGCTCTAGAACTCTCTATTCTCCAAGTGTTTTTACCATACCCTATTTCATTTCATCCTAATCACATTTGCATGATGTTAAAATGCTGATATGGATTCGGTAGTTTTGAGGTGGAGCATAAGCTTCTGCATTCCTAACAAGCTACCAGGTTCACAGATGCTGCTAATCTGGGAACCATATATTTGAGTAATGAGGATTAGGTAGCTTAGAAAAAGACTCCTTAGATATTCAACTACAAAGAGAATTGGTGAGTCACGATCAGATCATGTACCCTTTTATCTCTCCATAAAATAGAGGTGTGTGGAAATGTACTGTGTGAAACACCAGAGGCATAAATTCTTCTGTTGCCTCTAGGACTTGGACAGTTCTTTGCAAATTACCTGCAGATGGCTTTCTTCAACTCATGATGGAAGGCACAAACACCATTGATGCAGTAACTATCGTGGTGTTCCAGGCAAGGATGTGAGAACTTCAAGGCTATTGGTCCTTCTGTGCCGTCATATAGGATAAAGGAGAAATAATATTAACAGATGAAGTAGGTCACATTTTTATAGTAGGTTTATAACATGTTAAAGAGACCTTTAATTTTGATATTCTATGGGTGCTCTGTCCACTGAACTATTGATTGGTTCCCTTGGCAGGTTATATTCACAAAGCTTAGGTTAATATCACCTAGACATATAATTAATTAATTAGGGGATGGAGGTAAATTTCATTCTTTAGAAGCTACATAGTAAGGGATAGATACAAGTTTGCCAAAAGGTGGCAGCATCAACTCTAGTTTTAGAGGCTTTCTAGAGCAAGGCTTCCGAAATGTATGCCTGAATGCTAATAAGTATAGAAGATCTCACACAATTTTTTCATTCTCTCCTTTACACCTAAGAAGTCAGCGCATAGAAAGATTTGGGTTTATAATTGTGAGACAATGAACTTGATTTCTCTTTTCCCAGAGGAGCATGAGATGAGAACTCCCTCTTATGTGGACTGCCGTGAGTGGCTAATTGAAAAGGGAATATTTTCTCTAACTGATTTCAGAAGAGATATGGTTATGACCTACACAAGAAGCCAGAAACAACTTATGGCCCGGGCTTAACATAGTTAAGACAGTACTTTCAAATATCATTTAGAAATTTTATTCACTTAAGAGACATTATGAAATAGTGGGAAAAGCCTTGGAGTTGGAACTTAAAAACCTGGGTTTTGATTTCTAACTCTTATACTGTGCAAGTGGCCACACTTGATAGAACTTTTGTGGCCAAGTGTCCAGAAGCTTCTTTATGGGAAACCCCCCCGGGGGAAGCTGCAATGTGGCAAAATGTATTTCCTTCAGGATGCTTACTCTTCATTCCCTGATGTACTCAGGACATATGCTTATATAACCCCTGGGGTTTCTGAAGTGGAAAGCACAGTGGTAAAACTGTATAACTGAGTCCTCTTTGCTATACTTTCATTGCTGATTCTTAAATTTTTCTCAAATAGATTTAGTAGCATTTTATTTTGTTATTGTTATGAATAAATATGTCATGAATAGCTCCTCATCCTTAGTTATGTTGCACAATATTTGTCTTGCTAAGCAGATTAAGACACTCCTATTTATTTGTTCAGATCTAAAAAGGCAGACTTTTTTTTAATAATAAAAATACTAAATTTTTAAGTCCTAAGACACCAACAAGATCCCATGTTGTAGAACTTCTTTTTAGTTGAGAACACATAATATTATCTTAAGATGCACATTCATGTGGAGTCATTAATCTATTTTCTCATTTTAATAATTAATTCTGAAGCAGTGAGAATTTTGCATTATAAACTGAGTTAGGTTCTTCCTACTTCAAGACTAGAACCTGAATCAAGATTTGCTAGAAAATGTGAGACCTGAAAGAAAACATTTCCAAAGAAAGGGTATGCTATAGAGATTCATCTTTTCTATAAAAATCTGGATTCAGGTTAAATAAAAAGCAAGGAAAAACTAAAGTTCTCCATCAAGAAAGCAAGGGGGAAATGATAGAGATATATTCAATCACTTTTATTTTCATTGTTATTACCTGTAACTTGGAGAATTTTACTTGCAGTTCCCTATTAAGAAAGAAAAAAGTGGTCTGGGCATAATGTTATGAACTCAGTCATAGAGAGAAGCCATATTTTAATTTTCTGCAGTATTATTTTCTACTAAACAGATTTCTTTCCCTTTTTGTTCAAAAGCTCAGAAGACAGGAAGACATAAAAGTCTTTCTAAACCCTACACTTATTTTGGTTTGCAGATTAATAGATATTTAAAAGTTCAAATGGGCCTTGACCGGTTTGGCTCAGTGGAGAGTGCCTCGGCCTGCAGACTGAAGGGTCCCAGGTTCGATTCCAGTCAAGGGCATGTACCTTGGTTGCGGGCACATCCCCAGTGGAGGAGGAGGGTGCGGGAAGCAGCTGATCAATGTTTCTCTCTCATCGATGTTTCTAACTCTCTATCCCTCTCCCTTCCTCTCTGTAAAAAATCAATAAAATACATATTGTTAAAAAGTTCAATGGGTGGGAGCAGGGTGGAGAGAGTTACTGGTAATGGGGAGGGTGGCGGTGAGGGGAAAGGGAAACATTTGTAATGCTTTCAACAATAAAGATAAAATTTTAAAAACTCAAATGGGCAAAAATATTTCAAATACATTTTTAAATTTAAAATTATTGGTGAAATGAATTTTTTAAATATATTTTATTGATTTTTTACAGAGAGGAAGGGAGAGGGAGAGAGAGTTAGAAACATCGATGAGAGAGAAACATCAATCAGCTGCCTCCTGCACACCCCCTACTGGGCATGTGCCCATAACCAAGGTACATGCCCTTGACCAGAATCGAACCTGGGATCCTTGAATCTGCAGGCTGACGCTCTATCCACTGAGCCAAACTGGTTAGAGCAGTGAAATTAATTCCTAATTATTACTACCTCATATTCAGAAACAAAATATTTGACTTAATCCTTTTTATTTGCCTGGCGCTGAGAGCATCATATGGCATTTCCTCTGTCCTATGTCACATCACTGATCCCCACATCAGGGGGCAGTATGTGATTTGTGTGAAAATCATAACCATGCAGTACACAGGTCTTGGCAGGTTACAAGCTTTCCAAGTTCACATCTAAGAGTTTAAACAGGTTTGAAAATACGCTGATGCTCAACAGCAGTGGGAAGCTATTCAAGTAATAATAATAACAAAATAAGAAATAAAAAGTGGGTAGAGGAGTTAGAAAATATAGCCTATGTTAAAAAAACAACAAAAGCCCCTCAAAAGAAACAAGGAAAAAATATTTCCAAAGATGAGGGGACATGAATTAAGATTTCATTTTGTAGCCATAATTTCTTTGGCTGCAAAGCTCATAGTCACAGATCAAAATATAATGCCAAAATGGTGACAAATTACCCCTGGACACATGTGAGTTACAGGGAACCAAGCATGAATCAAGCAGAAAATGTGACATGTTTAAATTAACATTCAGGAAAAGTAACTGGAGACATTTCTTTAATTTCCTCACTTCCTCCTTTTAAAAAGCTAATTCTTTGCAGACCCAATTACCTGTCACTTCGATTTAACATCATCATGCTAAGAGTTGATTATCTCATCATAAAATATATATTAAACATTTTCTAATGTTGCTCTTATTACAATCCAAATTCTCTCAAAAATTAAGAAGTCCCTTGAAATGCAAGGGAAATAATTTAAGGGAAGTCCCAAAATTGCAAACAAAATACCTTTTGTTTTGTTAACTGTCCAATTACTTGGCTGGGTTTTGATTGCGAGTGTCAAGTTCAAGGCCACCTCTTCACTTAATGCTGCCATTGCTGTATGAAGAGGGAAAAGGTATCTTTAGCAGGTGAGCCCCCTTCTATGTATAAGCAACAGACTGAAAGTTATTCTATTTATTTCCTTTATGTTTTATTTTGAATCCATTTACATTTGAGATCCATAACCTAAGTAGGGCAACTTCTTGACAGTTTCTCATCCATATTCCGTCCATTAACTATATTATAATTATATAAAATAGAGACACATTAATATTTAAGAGAAAGCGAATATATTTATATTCTGATTTAATCACGAGGATGCTGTCATATAGTAGTTAAAATGTATTAACCTCCTTTCAGTTTTATAAAGCAAATGTGTATTAGGAGAGGAACATACATTACATAAGAAATTAAATTAATTCAGATTCCTTGCACTAATCTTTGTCATGAAGAACAACTATGAAAAGCCAACTTCTCACTAATTGAGAGAAAACAAATCCATTTCACATTTTACACTGACACAAAGTTAACAAAGAAGAAGAAACCACCTACCATTGAATAAGAGACAGACTGACACTGAAACCCTGAGAGCCATCTCCTGTCCTTGCTGACAGTACCTGCTCTTCTCCGCCTCACTGGTGGAAGGCTTTTATGGAGCACTCGGAGTCTTTCTTGCATTTATATTTGATGAAGCGTCATCTGGCAGTTACCAATCAAAAAAATATGTACTCCTGGCAGCAACTTAAAGCCTCAAGGCGCTCACACCCCGGGTGAGGATATCTGTGTTATCTCCCAACATGATCAAGTTTTCCTTTGAAACACTTATTTCCTGTTACCTGTGGGCATAATCGGGAAAGTAAAAGTGCTTAAAACAATAAAAAAAGAATCTGACGTCAGGAAAGGCCCCAGTGGTGTAAAGAGGATTGTACCTGCTCCAACGCTCCTAGCAACCTCTATCAGATTCCAATAAAGGGAGTTTTGATATTTGCAAACTAGGAAACAGCATAACCTGTTAATAAAAGAAATATTCCTGCCACTTGCCCTACCTTTCAGTACAGACTGGGTTTCATTGCAAATCAAGATATTTTGTCACTTAGTGGCAGGGGAGAACAATTTCATTTGTGTAAAAACAGAGGTTTCATATTCCATTTTAGTTTTTGATATCTCATTTTATTATTACACGTTCTGCACAAATGATTGTTTTTAATTGTATAACATTTACCATTATGTCATTCTGCCATTTAATATTTTTCTGAATAAATGAAATGGGCTACTAAGTTCTGGGAACTACATTGCTTAAATTTGTGCCCCAAATGAGTAGACTAGAGAGAGGACCAGGAAAACACAATAATAATAATAACAATAATAATAACATAATACATTTTCCATTGAAATAAAATTAAAATATTTAGGTTGGTACATCTAATGAATAGAAATTTTAAAACTTAACACAACATTCAAAATTTTCTCATTGTTAATCTAGTGCCATTTAAAAGGCCAAAACATGTAATTAATGTTAGTACATATTGTGACTATGAGGAGTTTCTCATACGTTTTTACTGGTCCCAAATTGTTGTGAACAATTTATAAATACGTTCTGCAGAGTTGTCGTGACTTTCTCTCAGGAATTTCAGTTGCTCATATTTTCTATACTGTTTATATTTTCTAAAGCTGTTTAAGTCAAGATAGTTTATCATTTGCATCACGTCCACCCAGCACATTCAATTTACCAGAAAGGATCCCTAACACTATTCAAACATGAATTTGGCTTTAAAAGGCACACAAGAATGAGCTTGTTGAACTCATTATAACTTGGGCAATCACTTACCACAGGCGTCATCATTTAAAGTTAAAAGAATATATAGTCCTTGGCTCACTTTAAATGTGCCTACATTTTGTTTTCTAGTTCTGTGGAGTTTTTTTTCAACTATTTATTAAGATAATTTCTGGATAATATTTCTCCTAGGCCAATATTATTTGAATTATAAGTCAAATAATCATCTTGTGAACCACTGGTGAGGATTTAAGAAGGAATCATTTACAAAAGATTCAGTAAACTGTCACAACCCATTGTAGTTTTTAGAGGAAGAAGCTAGGACTAATGTCAAATACCTTTATTTTGAAGACTGGGGCATAGAAGTACAACCAACCATCTTTGTAATAACTATTAACTGGTGCTTCCAAGGTGCTTTGCATTTTACAAAAGCTTTTTGCACACATTACAATTCTTTGTTCAGTAATCCTGGTCCTAACACTTCCAGCATCCATCATACAGTTAATCTGTCTTAAGTGAATAAAGAAATTAACAACAGGTCTTGTTTTTACTCTCATATTACAATAAGAAATGAAGGCTCAAAAGAATTAAGTGACTTGCCAAAGGCCATGCCCCAGAGTTAAGACTTGCATCTGTGCTCTGATTCCAGACATATGCACTTTCCATTTCCCCAGCTGTGCCCTCTGGTAGGAGTGGGTATACTGCTCTCAGAGGAATTCTCTTAATTATCTCCTAAAATCAAGCTTCAAATAAACTACCTTTATCATTGGAATCTAAATATTAACTGTTGCTTTCATACACATTTGGGTTTAGAGAAATGGATCAGTGTCTCTCCAGATGTTTCCCTATTCTGGTGAGTTGGGCTACATAATAAAGAAACTCATCTGCCACTTCAGCTTAAGGTTTATATCAGAAAATAGCTCTGAGTCATCCCACATGCTTCTTTTCCTCTGATGGATCCCACTTACATTCTCTGTAGGAGAGACTCCAATCTTCACTTCTTCAATCCTCTCTTCAGAAAGTCCTTTCTCCAATCCTGAAAAATCGGTGAGATGGGTGTTGTAAGGTGGCTTCATTGTTATCTATTCATTCTTGATACACATTAGAGCAGGTTGGAGGGAGGAAGGAGAAGGCTGAGAGCTGCAACACTCCACTATCATTTTCCCCTCCTACGTACCATTTTTTGCCTTTTTAAAATTTATTCATCTTGCTCCTCTAGTCATAAGCATCTCTGCAAGTGTCTTCACACCCCTTCCCTTCCCCTTCCTTTTCTTTCTCCTTCCTTTTCCTCTCTTCTTCTCTTATTTCCTTTCCTTTCTGTTTTTCTTGCTCTTTTACTAACTCAACCAAACTTTGATGCTAGATATTGGCAGGAAATGGTATTCTTATGGATTCAGTTGTCATTCACTCATTTATTCATTCATAAAATAATGAATGCCTGCAACATTCATGGCACTGGGCTGGATGTTATGATGTATGCAGGACAAATAGACAAATCCTGTGTGGATTCTGACCTCAAGGAACTAAAGGGAGACAAGGAAAATACATACATGGGTGTTGTAAGGGTAGGAACTGATAACTCCCATGAATGTCTACATAAACTCTAAGAGCTCAGGGGTGGGACTTAAACTCTCCCAGCAGTTGCCATGGATAAGTTTCAATTGAAGTAAACCTTAAATAATAAGTAGGATTTGGACATATACTGATACAAGAAAGGATTCTTGGTGAGGGGAGAAGCAGGCAGAATGGTGTAGTGAAAAGAGTGGGTTCTGGATCATATCATCCCAACAGACTTGTTTCAAATTCCAATGCTGCCTTCATCATCCACTTGGCTTTGGCTGAGACTTTAATAACCCAAAAAGCAAATTTTCTCATCTATCAAATGGTGATTGTCAGTACCAAAAAGAAAATAAAGCATTTAGCATATGATAGGTTCTCTATTTAGGACAACTGTTACTACTGAACAAATACAGAAAGACAGGGTGTGCATAAATGGTCGATTCTTGCCTCCATGTTTTTGTATTATTATTGTTCAATCCCAATTAATTCTGTAGGGTCATTTTTTACAGATACTTTTAGGAGAAGGCAATTTACTTTTCCAAAGTTTCTGCACAAAGTCATCATATGTCTTTTATGGACTCCAAATATTTAAAAGTAAAGTCACGATACCAACAAACCAACAAGGCTGCCTCCTTGGCCACATTTTAATCAGGCTCCTGTGGGTCCTCTTCTTGACCAGGTCTTGACTTGGCATGCTTGGCCCAGTTTTAGAAAAGGATCTTGCTAAGTCAGTATATGGACCACCCCCCATATCTGACCAAGTTTCTCTTCCCCCAATTCTTAATATCATAAGTCAATGGTGGTAAGGTAGTTTAGCAAGAGTCCCCCAACCCTTGGCACTAATCAAGTTCCTCTTAATAATTTTCCATCCACTGATCCCTTCATTCTGCTCATTGGCTATAAATCCCTAGCTGTCTTTGCTGTATTGGGAGTTGAGTTCAATCTCTATTGCTATAGTCTTGAGCCTATTTCTATAGTCTTAAATAAAATATTTCTTACCATTTTTAACAAAGATCAGACTCATTTTTCCTTTACAGTATTTTAATTAGTTTATGGAAAGGCTCACTCCTGAATTTTAGCCTAGCCATAGGGGCAAAAACCTTTAAAAAATAACCCCTCCTCACTTTGGGGAAAGCAGGGTGGGCTCAAAATGACAGATTTCACCTTTTCAGTGCACATATATTTTTGGTCATTTTGTTTGTTTTGAGAATTTGCAGCCCTTAAAAATTAAAAAAGGCCCATTTCTGAAATGTTTGTGTGAGAGCTTTAAATTTAAACTTCTGTCAGGGTTATCAGACAAAGATGATCTAGGCTGATTGTGGAATGAGCCATAGGACCTTTACTTTCCTGCTTGAAAAACTTGTACATTTCTCAGCATGCTGTAAAGAAACAGATAATAAATATATGAACAAATAAACTTAAAGATATCTTAAGGAAAAAAGACAGGCATTCTTATTCAAATTGTTTTTATTATATAGTTAAAATACTATTAATCATAAACATCCAATTTATTCTCACATACATAATAAGTATACACATCATTAAAAACATGCATTGGGTAAGAATGATTATTGGTACATAAATATACTGGGATTTGAGTATGAAAACAATACAATTATGTGGCTAGAGCAGTCTCAAGATACCTTCAACTGAGAGTCACATGTATTTCCTAATTTAAATTGTGTTAGAAGCATGGCATCTACTTTGAGAACCAAATGCTGTAAGAAAAAAGGGTAGAACTGTGGGAAAGAAAACAGATTTTTTGTCATATTCTAATGTTTAACATTGGCACATTGTTTGTGTGTTTTCCCAATTGATTTCTGCATTTGTGAAAAATCATAATTTGTTCTTTAATGAAGGCCTCACTCATAATATGTCATCTTTTCCTGATCTTTGTGGGAAAAGACCACCTTAGTTTTGTTTTGTGCATTTGTTTGCTTTTGGATTTTCTATTATTCCTCAAAGAAGGCACTGTCTACATATTTTTCTAGAACAACAAAGAAGTTACATGTAAACCTAGTACATTCTTATTACATTTTTACTATAACAAGTAGTCATTTATAATTTCATATAATCATTATCTTCCCAAGCAGCACTGAATTTTTTGTTCTCCTTGTATATTTCTCTTTCCTTGATTGAACATTATTTACTATTAGGATGCCTTATAGGATGCATTTAGGAGATATATAAGATCAATATTTTACTTTTTGTATGTATCTTTCTTTTAGCAAGTTAGTTCTTTTTTAGCATATGATATAGAACTAAAATATTTAAAAATTGATCATGCTTATGGCAAAACCTGAATTACATTTTACATGGGTGTCCATTTGGCTGACAAAACATTTGTTGAAAACATATGGCATGTGATATTTAATTGTGTAAAATATATTATTCATTATGAGCCCTTTATTGTTTTAATATTATGAACAAATATTATTCATAAAGTAAATGTTACCAATGTTTCCATTGGAATTGTTTTGTTTGTTTTTTCCCTAAAACTCAAAATCTGTTAGCAGGAAATGCATAAAGTTGTGTGAATCCTCTGATCCACAATGATTCCATCCATGAAAAAATAAATATAATGTAGAAATAAATAGCTTTGTAGTAAAATATAAAGGATTTTCCCCCTTGTCAAGTAAATAAATAGCATGATTTCAGCTTGCTTCGTTCTTTCATGCGGCCTAGTAAATGACTCTTTTAGCTGCCAGGAGTGTGTTCTTCAGAAGCATGGCCACCGTCATGGGTCCCACGCCTCCTGGAACTGGAGTGATGAAGCCAGCCTTCTTCTTTACAGCTAATGGAGGAAACAGAAAGTACTCTTCACTTTTACATTTTTCTGGGAAGTTTATATTTTTTAACATACTGAACTGTTAAAAGATAAACTGAGGCACTAAAAAATTTTTTAAGTTTATTTGAGCATTTATCGATTGCAATTGGGCAGCGCCAAACCGGAAGTGGTTAGGAGAGCTCCACTGACAGAACTCGGGAGAGGCTTTTTGTTTAAAAAATTGTGCTTATTTTTTCAATTACAGTAGACATGAAATATTATATTAGTTTCAGGTATAGAAAAAAGTAATTAGACATATGAAGTGATCGGGCAGAGACCTTTATAGAGAAAAGGGGGGAGCAAAGTCAGCAAGTTATTGAAGGATAGAGCTTTGAGTCTAGCTGGATGTTTGTGACTAGTGGTCTTTAGGTTTGTACTTCATAACGTTAGTTCATTGAAAGGCTTAGATTTCTGTTTGCTTCCACAGGCTGCCATGGCATTAGAGCCACCTCAGTCTACTGGCCTCCTTATTTAATTAACTTAACAGAATACAGTAGATTTTTCTGCTCTACACATGTAACTAAAACAAAACAACTTCAAATTATTTTTATAATAAAGTAGACTATAACACACACACACACACACACACACTTAGACAAACATTCCTGTGTATGATATCTAGTGTGGAAAGAATACTTCTTTAATGCATAATCTGATATTATTAAACACATGCTATTTAGATGTATAGCCTTTTACAAGTTGGCTCATATATGCTTCTACATGAATCAAAATCAGCAGATGTCTTCTAGATCTTAAGTATTACTTTTGTAAAATTTATATTGCCTTCTGGAAATTTGGCTTATAAAATTTATATTTACCTTAGTTGAAGTATAGTATCAGGTGGCAATAATTCTTTAAAATCATATGAAAAGCAAAGCAATAATATTACTTGAAGAAAAGTCCAAGTAAGTTTAAAGACATCACACACACAAAAAAATCCAACTAGTGTGTATTATAAATCTTCTTATGATATGTAACAAAGTAAAGATAAGAATATTGTGATTTGGAAGATAATATTTTAGTTTTCCAAAAAGACTCTTTATATGAAGCATTCCCTTGCCATACTTCCATCCCACCCTATGCTGTAAAAGCCCTAGACTAGGTCCAGAGCCATGCTGTAAATAGCCTCACTATTCCTTCTACCTGGAATAATCTTCTACTATATCCAACTAAGAAACTCTTTATTAGTCTTTAAAAGCCAATAAAATGTCACCTGGCTATAATTTTTCTCAAAATCTCACCCCTCCAACATGAACCTCCACTCTTCGTTTCCAGGAACTTTATAGCTACCCCCGTCATGGATTTACACTGTGCTGTCGTTCTCTGCACTAGACACCAGGACTTAGAAGGCAGAACCAAGTCTTTGTGGTGGTGGAGGTTGTCATTTTCAATCTTTGAACTTCATGCACATGTTAGGTATTCACTACATTTTGATAAAGTGAACTAAATAGCCCTTGAAATTTAAAATCTAAAATCAATTTGCAGGAATATGTCAATGCTGTTGGTTGGATGCAAGCAATATCAAAACAATTTATCTCAAGCTAATTTCCTGGAAAACTCAAACTACTTATTTTTCCTGAGGCTGACAAACTGCATTTTTCGTTTTCTAATAAACTGACTTGATGACATGAGTAATGCCACCCAAGACCCTTTCTATATGATTAAAGAAGCAATGCCTTCAAATATTTTAGCAGTTCTCTAGCAGAAATGTACTATATAGATTACTACTACTATTTACACTGAAAGTGTATAAAATAATTGATTTGTAAAATACTAACTTTGAAATATTAATAGATGAAAATAAAATACTAAATAATACGGTAAATTAATAATCAAATACAAATTAAATCAATAGAAAACAAAATGATTTATTTCACAATCAAAAGATGGGTAAAAGCCAGGTTGGCATGGTTAAGCATCAATCTATGAACTAGGAGGTCACAGTTTGATTTCCAGTCAGGGCATATGCCCGAGTTGTGGGCTCAATCCCCAGTGTGGGGCATGCAGGAGGCAGCAGATCAATGATTCTCTCTCATCATTGATGTTTCTATCTCTCTCTCTCTCTCTCCTTCCTCTCTGAAATCAATAATAAGAAAAGGTAGATACAATTTATTATCTCAGGGAATCTATTGTGGGTATGTAATCATTTTTACATAATTTAATTTTCAACTTTGAAAAGTAAAGTGGCTTGAAATTATGAATATATTGAAAAAATAAATAACCATAGCTACTATCAATTGAGCCCCTACTACTTGCCAATAACTTCCTATACATTATCTTAATAATATTTAATTATTATTTGATTTTAATAGATGAGGAAAATGTGGTTCACTGAAGTCACTGGCTTACCACTCTCCTGTAGAGACATTGTTCAAAGCCAGGTTTGAAAAATTCTGTGATTGCATAATTCCACCCCTTCCCAGTACAACTGTATTACCATGACCTGAACAAATAGAAAAGTCCCAAGAAAGGCCAAAAATAAACTGCTTTCTCAAGGGTTAGGAGGACATTCTGAAAATAGAAACCAAGAGGAAAAAGTTCTAATCTAGTAATTTTCCTACATTTTTACTATAGGTGCTCATAGCTTATCATCTTTGGCTTATATCTAACTCTTCAAGTTACACATCTGGCTTAGCGGTCTGCGTCGCTTTCTTCCTGGATGTCAGGTCAGATAAACCACTTGTTTGCTTAGGTGTCATGACCCTTCTTTACCAACTTACATTTTCCACAACATGGTTACTATCGCATTCTTGTGCTCAAAAAGTGATCTTTGTGGGGAAGAAAGAGGGAATGGAAATGAGCTGTTTCCTGAAATAATACCTGCCCAATATGTGTAGCTTGTTTTTTGCATTTTCCCACAATTTACTGGTAGAAACTAACACAGTTATCCTGTCCTACCTATCATCTCACAGAATTAGAATATGTGATGGGTAATGCGTTTTCACCTGAACCAGAGTAGGGCTTCCCTGGACATCCATAAGCATTTATCAACAACAGAGCCCTGTAGATTATTATCTAGGCAGAAGTTTATGATATCACTGTGAATACCCCCTGGTTATTCAAATACTTGTTTCAGATATATTTTATCTTTAAAATAAAGTGAATAGATATGAAAATGAAATTTGTACATAGTCCTAAAAGGCAGACAGTAATGAATTTGTTAAATACATATCCTACATAATAAAAGGCTAATATGCAAATTATCCCCTTGACCAGGATTTCAACTGGGAGTTCAACCAAAGTTTGACCAGGGTGTGGGGCTGGCCAGCCAACCGCCCGTGGACCCTCCCCCTGGCTGGCCCAATCGGCCAGATCTGGGAGGGCAGACCTCACCCGTGCATGAATTTGTGCACTGGACCTCTACTATAATATATACAAGGTCTTTATTCCTTTGGATTTGATTTTCATGGGAATCTATGTCTGAGAAGGAAATACAGAGATGGGCAAAGGAGGTTTACAGTTGTTTATATGGAACATAATATAATAATTAATAAATAGTAATGCAAGAATAAACTCAGTGTTTTTCATACTCACAGCTGTAAACCTAGTTTTGCCCACCTCTGCATAAATTGATGTGCTGCTGGCTAGTCTTACTGCATTCTTTGTCTATTTACATAAGGACTAGGATATGGAAGTAAGTGATTTCTCAGGAAAGGTAAGGGATTACCATGGGCAAATGCCAGTGGGTACAGATGCCAATGCTTAAAAAAATTCTCTAGTCTAATGATTTTGCACAACTATTTCATAGCTGTCTTAAGTGATGAGTTTATAAAGTATGAGAGGTGGTTTATGACTAAAATTAGTCATGTGAGAAAAAGTTAAGTTCAATACATGTTTGGTACTCTGAAAAGCATCTTCCCCAATTACGTGTGCAAGAGAGTAAGTTAACAAGCATTACTTCTCCAGAATAACCTTTTATTGGCCGGTCTTTCCCTGAGGGCAGACAAGGGTTTATACCTGCTTATAGAAGTTGATGCTTTTAAAGATTAATCCTATAATGTGTGGGCAAAAGTGTTCTATATGCTCCATTGAAAAGAAATACAGAAGCATTTTAAGGTAGTAATTTCCTTCAGAGACTTCCTGTGTGTGTGTGTCTAGGTGTGAGGGAGTATAAGTGCGTTTTAAGGAAAATGCCCAAAGTTCTGTTTATATGAGAATCAGGTATTAGACCTTGATTGCTATCAGCTCTTTTATAAGAGACTCATGAACAGGTATTATAAAAACCAGGGTTAAATTCAATTTCATAAAGTTAACATAATTTTAAAGTCACTGAAACTCTTAGGCAAATAGAACAATCAGCAAATCCTATTATCTGCATGGCACTTGCTCTAAGGAATGAGATTTAGATAGAAATGACGTGGCCATGTTTAAAGCAGGTTCCTGAAAAAAAGTTATTTTGAGGAAAGGCAAATTATCTTAACAATTTGAATGACCTCTCTGTGAACTTTAGACCCTGCAAAGTAAGTTCTATAGATTTCACATGGTCAAACTCAAATTTGAAGGCTTGGGATAGGAAGAATAGTAAAGTCACAATGCCAATGGGATGTTCATATGGAGACTGGAGATACGTGTAGTCATTTTTTATAGTCTATTATAATAGTCTCTTGGTTTCCAGTCTCTACCACATTAGCCATATAACCTGCAGTCAGATTTAGTCTTTAAAACACTGATTAGATCATTTCAGTGTATATACATTGGATGAATCTTCACTGTCTCTAGAATAAAATACGAATTCTTTGTCATGATAATTAAGGTCTTTCATAGCCTGGCCCTGCATCCTGTTTTGCATTATTTCCTAACTCTTGCCTATTTTCCTGACTCAATTACTCTCTGTTCCCACACATGCTACAAACCAGCCCAGATAGATTCATAGCAAAGCTTCCTGGAGAACAGCCATAGTCACTGTCCCTTAGAACTTATAGTCTAGTTGAGAGATGCATATTACAAATACAATGAATTAAATAACAGTTGATCTAGGCTATGAAATGTGCTACAAACAAAATGTCCACTGCATTGTAAACGTTAGGAAGACTTAACTGAGCCTGAGCTTTGTATACACATGTTTATCTATGTCAGGTTCAGAAATCTGATGAATCAAACTTTTCCCAGTGAAATGGAGAGGTGAGGAGTAGACCGTGCTCCTGGTCAGGGAACAATGTTAGCGATGAAGGTGGAAAGAAGCTTCTTGCATGTGGAAGGTAGCATGAACTCTTGGAAACACTGCAAAGAAGGCCCGTGTGATTGACACATAGGAGCGAAGGGGAAGAGTTGCAAGAGATGACAAGGAAAGGCCAGTTCACGTAGAGCCTAGCAGATAATGCTGGGCATTTTGGATATTAAGAGCAATGGTTAAAGTAGTTACATATTTATAAATATTATGAGGCAGGATAAGATCAAATGGGAAACTAAACTCCTGTTCTGTGTTTGCACCTTTCTCTAATGAAGTTGGATTATCATCTGGGGTAGAGGGAACGAGGAAAACAACATAAAGTGAAATGTGCTAAGATTGAAATAAGTTCTGGCACTTGTATGAGCACTTCAACGAGGAACAGAAATCAGATATGGGGGTCAGAGAAATATTTGTAAAGTGACAGAAAAGTTTAAGATCTCGTGGATGCCTGAGGGAGTAAGGAAGGAGTGAATGCAATGCAGACACAGCAAATAGTAAAAGTGAAGGAGGTTTGGACATAATGAATCTTATGCAATAGAAGAGCTGAAAGAAGTTCATTGTGACCAAAGAATACGGTGAAAAGAGAGTAGAAAGAGATGGAGTTGAGAGGAGGTAATGGCTGCATGACCCTGAGGTGAGGGCTCTGGAGTTACTACAGCTGTATTACTGTGTTCAAGGTAAATACATTTTTAAGAAAGTCTTTTGTGAATGAATTTGGTCATTTATATCCTACATAATAAAAGCCTAATATGCTAAGTGTCCGACCATTCGTTCAACCGTTTGTTCGACCATTCGACCAGTCACTATGATGTGCACTAACCACCAGGGGGCAGATGCTCCGACCCATAGGTTAGCTTGCTGCTGGGGTCCAGCAGATCAGGACTGGGCGAGATGGGCCAGACACGACCTGGAGCCCTCCCGTGGTCCCTTCCTGCCCCGATCGTGCACCAGTGGGGTCCCTGGCCTGTGCCCCCTCTCACAATCCGAGTCTCTCAGAGAATGTTGGAGAGCTGGTTTCAGCCCGATCCCTGCAGGCCAGGGACCCCACCAGTGCATGAACCTGTGCACCAGGCCTCTAGTATTTAATAATAGCAAGTTTTGCAAGATGAGAAATTGAATAGAAAAATGAATACTAAATAATTTTCAGAAGATAATTAAAATAAAGGAGAAATTCATGCTGCATTTTTGTAAAGTTTCAGGTTCTTGTATGTTATTAAATTTTTATTCAGGAAATCATTTTTCAGCCTGGAATATATATCTAATCTTTGTGTTCCCTTTTATCCAAAATGTGGACAGCTATTCTTTTTCATGTTATTGGCTTCAGATTTCTAAAGGGAAAAATTAAGAAAAAACTAGCTTGACATCATTTTATTATTCTTACTTGATGACGAGCACTTTTCAATGTCAGGACAAAAACTATAGCTTAGGAACAGATGTTATTCATTTCAGGTGATGGCAGGGATGGTGGAAGAAACTAGGTGTTCAGTGTACATGTGTGCCTCCAAAATCCAGGGTGACACATGGTTACAAGATTTAGAAATATTACTCATAAAGAACACTAACAGAAACATAAGGGACATTAAAATGCCCTTTCACAGTTTTGATAACAAAAAGGAAGAAGTATGTGATCATAAACCTTTGGCACTGACAACCCATGCTTCATGACAGGTGTCTCTGGCTTGTGTGTTCGATGTCATCATTTTCTCTGGAAACTTTACGTTCCCAAGTTCCCAGGGCCTGAGTTTAATAATCCAAACTTTCACCAAAGTGCTTTGTTAAGAAAACTCACTGATTCTCAGGCAGATAGTGCATTTCTGCATCAGCACATTATGTACCCCAGGGGTCCCAAATAATGGAATTTCCAGGTGTATCTTCACAGAATTAATTTTGCTAATACAATTTGCAACTTGCATATTCTGGCAAAGTCAAAGAATATATTTGTGCTTCATACATCTATTTCTGGGTGGAGGAAGAGGAACTGATGTCTCAAGTTTCTATAGGAACATTTCATTTCCCTTTGTATTCTGCCCAGCTCTCTGTCACTTTGAAGGAAGTACTCTTTGGCCCATGTCAGATTTCCAGCAATGCTGCAATGCACTTTGAAAACCAACTCCCTTCCCCAAAAGGAAAAGGAATGATTCCTTACCTGTGGCAAGGCAGCAGAAGAAAAATTTATTGTTCCTCTCATGTAAATTTCCGCCTCCTAGTATACATGTGTAATTGTCTAAATTAAATGCTTGGAGAATTTTCCCATGCTTCTAAATGCAGGCCATTTAAGGCATGAACTCTTAAACATATCCAGTATAGTGAAGGGGAGACAAGCTTCAGGAGAATGAAATGCATGAATAACAACCAGAAAAACCTGTCTGGCATAGGTCTAGAGAAATAGTATGACTCAGGAGGTAATATGGAAACCACTCCACTTTCTCATGTGGTTGATATAAAAATGACACTTAAGAGCATGATAAGCCAGAGGGAGGAAAGAGCTCCTGGACAAGTGAATGGCTCACCACTGAACTCTAGCAAGGCAAAAAAAATCAGGTGCCCTAGAGGCAATTTACTATGCTTTCTCTTGCATTTATCTGATTGCCTGATTCCTGGGGTTTCTGTAAGATTTCCACATATATTAAGACATTCATTATCATGGCCCCTGTGGTGCAGTAATGGGACTGGCAGGATTAATGTCCTAATGGGGTACAAATGTATGACATTCTGATCCACATTTATATACCAACTAGAGGCCCAGTGCACGGATCCGTGCACCAGTGGTCCCTTGGCTTGGCCTGCACCCTCTCGCAATCCGGAACCCCTCGGGGGATGTTGGAGAGCCAGTTTTGGCCCGATCCCCGCAGGCCAGGCTGAGAGACCCCACCGGTGCACGAATTCGTGCACCAGGCCTCTAGTATGTGTATAAGATCTTTGGTTAATCTCTTCCCAACCTCCCCCCTTCCCCTTCCCTCTGAGATTCATCAGTCTGTTCCATGTTTCCATGCCTGTGTGTTGAGCGTCTACCCCCTGAAGGACAGTGTGTGTCATAGCTACTGGTCGAACGGTTGAATGGTTGCTTAAGCTTATATATATATAGATTGTATTGGCCTTATTAGGTGGTGATCTGTACTTACAAATACTTCTTTCCCCTAGTTCCCATGCTATCTGTATGTGTAGGGTGGCTAAGCCATTTTTTTCTTGCTTTAGTTAGTTTTCTCTTTATATTAAATCAAATCGAATATATCTAGTTACCTGCTTCACAGATGTGAATACATACAAATACTGCTCATACTACACAGAAGCATTCAGTGGAGCCAAATAACAAATCAGTAATGCCATGGAAGTTCAAAATTTCTTTTCATGAACTCTATGATCCACTAGTGGAACCTCCTCTCTGACTACGGATGCTGTCGGCTATCATTGCCAGTTTCTATTTTGGAAATCAGGAGTAGTGATCACTGCTATGATATTTCTAGTATCCTATCAAAATGACTAAAAATATCTTCCTTTCATTACTTTCTTAAAAAAACAAAATCATCATTTACCCCTATCATTCTCTTAAATCCCTTTCCTTCAAGCCAATGAATATTCCTATTCTACAGTAGAAAATCTGTAAGCTACATAGTCTGTTTGGAGTATCCTCAAAATCCCCTGGCAGAGCCTTGATCTCAATAGTTATCATAACCAAAGATACTACAACATAAAATTTCCCTCTCATTGACCTTTGTATTTTAATATGAGGCCATGAGAAAAAATTTCAAAAAAATCTCATCATTAAGTGTAAGAATAAAAGGACCTCCAGGGGCATCAGGTACTTCTCTTGTTCTTGTGGATGCCCTTTTTGTGCTTCAATTTTAACTCTTCACTGTAAGAGTATATCAATCAATGTTAAATACATTATACTGTGCTGGCAGGTGTGGCTCAGCTGGTTGGGTGTTGTCCCATGCATCAAAAGATTGCTGGTTTGATTCCAGCTCAAGGTACATACCCAGGTTGCAGGCTCAATCCCCAGTAGGGGGCATGCAAGAGGCAGCCAGATGATGTCACACTCTCACATTGATGTTTCTCTCTCTTCCTCTCCCTCTCTTTCTAAAAATCAATAAACTATTCTTTAAAAAAAAAGACCTAGACTTCATAATGAGCATTTTGTCCATAATGAGCAACAATGGAGATGGTTCTCACTGATGACAGGGATCTCGTAGTGACTATCAGTGGCTCTACCTGTTTTGTGAAATGACCTATATGGGTACTATGACCACAGTGTTAGTAATAGTGTCTCTAACAGGCATTTGAAAATTTTCATCAACAAAATGGTTGGACAAGATCACTTCTGGGTTAAAGCATTAGGTCTTCTCTTATACCAAAGCTGGACTTTTGGGCTACATTGTAATCATCTACCATAAATAGTTGATATTTTGTGTCAAACCGATCAACTGTATTATTATGGACTGAATGTTTGTGTCCCTCCAAAATTCATATGTTGCAATCCTAATCTCCAATGTGGTGGTATTAGGAGGTGGGGCCTTGTGTGGTGATTAGGCCATAAGGGTGGAGCCCTCATGAAAGGGATTAATGCTTTTTATTTTTATTTATTTTTTTTTTTGGCCCTTCCTTCAGATCTTGTTTTTTTTTTTTTTTTTTTTTTTTTTTAAATTTCTTTATTGATTAAGGTGTCACATATTTGTCCTCATCCCCCCATTCCCATCCCACCCCTCTCCCCACGCATGCCCCAATCCCCTGTTGAACTTAACCGTTGGATAGGCTTATATGCATGCATACAGGTCCTTTGGTTGAACTCTCCCCCTCCCCCTCCCTCCCCCTACCCTCTTCTATCCTCCCTCTGAGGCCCGATAGTCCGATCGATGCCTCCTTGCTTCTGGTTCTGTTCTTGTTCCTCAGTCTATGTTGTTCATCATTTCCTCTAGATGAACGAGATCATATGTCACTAGATATATACTAATAAGAACTGAATGTGAGACGAGCAATAATATTTATGCTGACAGGCAAATGAATCAATCTGTAGTGAGCTTCCCCCTGGACCAACAGTTCTTTTGAGACCCAATTTCGATGTCCAGTAGTTCCTTATGTGTACATGTCAGCACTGACCCCTCAGCTCTGGATGGTGGACAAATGGTGGTAACGAAGGTCCGACTCCCTCTGATTTGGTATCGGCCGAACCCAGGGGCACGGCGTCACCCGGACTAAGGGGCACGTGGCCTCACCCATACCCAAGGGGCGCGTGTTCTCACCCGGGCCTGGGACCCAGCCTCACCCGGATGGATCCAGGGGCGCACGGCCTCACCCGGACCCAGGATCTGGCTTCACCCGTACCCAGGGACGCTTGGCCTCTCCCAGACCCAGGGCCACTTGGGCTCACCCGGGCCTAGGTGCACGAGGCCTCACCCAGATCCAGGTACACATGGTCTCACCCGGACCCAGGGACGCTTAGCCTCTCCCAGACCCAGGGGCACGTGGCCTCACCCGGGCCTAGGTGCACGAGGCCTCATCCGGATCCAGGGACACATGGTCTCACCCGGACCCAGGGACGCTTGGCCTCTTCCAGACCCAGGGCCACTTGGGCTCACCCGGGCCTAGGTGCACGAGGCCTCATCCGGATCCAGGGACGCATGGTCTCACCCGGACCCAGGGACGCTTGGCCTCTCCCAGACCCAGGGCCACTTGGGCTCACCCGGGCCTAGGTGCACGAGGCCTCACCCGGATCCTGGGACACCTGGTCTCACCCGGACCCAGGGATGCTTGGCCTCTCCCAGACCCAGGGCCACTTGGGCTCACCCGGGCCTAGGTGCACGAGGCCTCACCCGGATCCAGGGACGCAAGGTCTCACCCGGACCCAGGGACGCTTGGCCTCTCCCCGACCCAGGGCCACTTGGGCTCACCCGGGCCTAGGTGCACGAGGCCTCACCCGGATCCAGGGACACACGGTCTCACCCAGACCCAGGAACGTTTGGCCACTCCCAGACCCAGGGCCACTTGGGCTCACTCGGGCCTAGGTGCACGAGGCCTCACCCAGATCCAGGGACACATGGTCTCACCCGGACCCAGGGACGCTTAGCCTCTCCCAGACCCAGGGGCACGTGGCCTCACCCGGGCCTAGGTGCACGAGGCCTCATCCGGATCCAGGGACACATGGTCTCACCCGGACCCAGGGATGCTTGGCCTCTCCCAGACCCAGGGCCACTTGGGCTCACCCGGGCCTAGGTGCACGAGGCCTCATCCGGATCCAGGGATGCATGGTCTCACCCGGACCCAGGGACGCTTGGCCTCTCCCAGACCCAGGGCCACTTGGGCTCACCCGGGCCTAGGTGCACGAGGCCTCACCCGGATCCTGGGACACATGGTCTCACCCGGACCCAGGGATGCTTGGCCTCTCCCAGACCCAGGGCCACTTGGGCTCACCCGGGCCTAGGTGCACGAGGCCTCACCCGGATCCAGGGACGCATGGTCTCACCCGGACCCAGGGATGCTTGGCCTCTCCCCGACCCAGGGCCACTTGGGCTCACCCGGGCCTAGGTGCACGAGGCCTCACCCGGATCCAGGGACACACGGTCTCACCCAGACCCAGGAACGTTTGGCCACTCCCAGACCCAGGGCCACTTGGGCTCACCCGGGCCTAGGTGCACGAGGCCTCACCCAGATCCAGGGACACATGGTCTCACCCGGACCCAGGGACGCTTAGCCTCTCCCAGACCCAGGGGCACGTGGCCTCACCCGGGCCTAGGTGCACGTGGCCTCATCCGGATCCAGGGACACATGGTCTCACCCGGACCCAGGGACGCTTGGCCTCTCCCAGACCCAGGGCCACTTGGGCTCACCCGGGCCTAGGTGCACGAGGCCTCATCCGGATCCAGGGACTCATGGTCTCACCCGGACCCAGGGACGCTTGGCCTCTCCCAGACCCAGGGCCACTTGGGCTCACCCGGGCCTAGGTGCACGAGGCCTCACCCGGATCCAGGGACACCTGGTCTCACCCGGACCCAGGGACGCTTGACCTCTCCCAGACCCAGGGCCACTTGGGCTCACCCGGGCCTAGGTGCACGAGGCCTCACCCGGGTCCAGGGACGCATGGTCTCACCCGGACCCAGGGACGCTTGGCCTCTCCCCGACCCAGGGCCACTTGGGCTCACCTGGGCCTAGGTGCACGAGGCCTCACCCGGATCCAGGGACACACGGTCTCACCCAGACCCAGGAACGGTTGGCCACTCCCAGACCCAGGGCCACTTGGGCTCACCCGGGCCTAGGTGCACGAGGCCTCACCCAGATCCAGGGACACATGGTCTCACCCGGACCCAGGGACGCGTGGCCTCTCCCAGACCCAGGGCCACTTGGGCTCACCCGGGCCTAGGTGCACGAGGCCTCATCCGGATCCAGGGACGCATGGTCTCACCCGGACCCAGGGGCGCTTGGCCTCCCCCAGACCCAGGGCCACTTGGGCTCACCCGGGCCTAGGTGCACGAGGCCTCACCCAGATCCAGGGACACATGGTCTCACCCGGACCCAGGGGCGCTTGGCCTCCCCCAGACCCAGGGCCACTTGGGCTCACCCGGGCCTAGGTGCACGAGGCCTCACCCAGATCCAGGGACACATGGTCTCACCCGGACCCAGGGACGCTTAGCCTCTCCCAGACCCAGGGCCACTTGGGCTCACCCGGGCCTAGGTGCACGCGGCCTCACCCAGATCCAGGGACACATGGTCTCACCCGGACCCAGGGACGCGTGGCCTCTCCCAGACCCAGGGCCACTTGGGCTCACCCGGGCCTAGGTGCACGAGGCCTCATCCGGATCCAGGGACGCATGGTCTCACCCGGACCCAGGGGCGCTTGGCCTCCCCCAGACCCAGGGCCACTTGGGCTCACCCGGGCCTAGGTGCACGAGGCCTCACCCAGATCCAGGGACACATGGTCTCACCCGGACCCAGGGGCGCTTGGCCTCCCCCAGACCCAGGGCCACTTGGGCTCACCCGGGCCTAGGTGCACGAGGCCTCACCCAGATCCAGGGACACATGGTCTCACCCGGACCCAGGGACGCTTGGCCTCTCCCAGACCCAGGGCCACTTGGGCTCACCCGGGCCTAGGTGCACGCGGCCTCACCCGGATCCAGGGACACATGGTCTCGCCTGGACCCAGGGGTGTGTGGGCTCTCCCAGACCCAGGGGCGCTTGGCCTCGCCCGGGCACGGGATCCAGCGTCATCCGGATCCAGGGGCACTTGGCCTCACCCGGACCCGGAGTCCGGCCTCACCTGGACCCAGGGGCATGTGGCCTCACCTAGACCCAGGGACGTGAGGCCTCACTTATACCCAGAGGCGTGTGACCACACCCGAGCCCAGAGGCGCGCAACCCCGCCCGCACCCGGGTCTCAGCGGGGCCCCGTCTTTCCGATCCCAATTCCTGCCGGTCAATCCCCCCTCAGCAATTCCCCTGACCATCCTTCCAGAGCTCCAGTATGGCTACTTCAGAACTCGTCGGGCGGCGGCTCGGCGAAGCTCCGGTGCACCCGGTGCATGCCTGGTTCCGCGGGACGCGCGCACCGCGCACCGGACAGAAGCCCGGGCGCCCTCTCCGTGCACCTCCCTGCGGCGCTAGACTTCAGTAGAGTTGACTGATTTCAAGGGATTAAGAAGTATAAATTGGGGGGAAGCCGCGGCGGCGACGTCCGGAACGCGGCGATGGCGGTGCCTGGAGCTCGGCGGCCGCCCAGCGCACGTCCCAGACGCGCGACCCTCGCGCGCCTGGTTCCGCGGGACGCGCGCACCGCGCACTGGATGGAGGCCCGGGCGCCCTTTCCATGCACCTCCCAGCGGCGCTAGACGTTGACTGAAATGAAGGGATTAAGAGGTACAGATTGGGAAGTATGAAAAAGATGGCGGCGGAGGTTAGGGGCTGTTCTGTTGCCTCGCACCCAGCGAAATCGGAGGGGATGAGGTGTGGAAGTGCGTGGGTCAGGCTGGTGGCGGGGGAGAGGGGCTTTTGTTCCAAACCTAGGGGAGATTGGCTCTCCATCACCCTGAAACCCATCTTCTGGCGAACCCCGGGAGACCCAGATGCCTGCGGGGAGAGGCGGGACTCTTGCGGAGGTGCGCCCAGCAATCAGTGTTTGCTGCGCTGGAGTGCGGAACGAGGGGACTTAGATACGTGGAAGGCAGAAGGACCAGACTCACAGCCATCTTGGCTCGCCGCACCATGGCCTGTGGGCGCCCTGAGACCCCGCCCCGCCCTGGGACCCGCCCCGCACGTTTTGAAGACCTGCCCCGCAAATCTTGCAGGCACACCTGCGCCCCAAGCAACGGCTTATGCATGTGGGTGGCCTGCCCTCTGGCAGCGGACCAGATGATCTGCTGTTCTAGTCGGACTGCTCCAGGGCCACTCAGACAGGAGGAAGAAACTACAGTTTTTGCTGTAACCCTTGCTGAGTGCCTAAGGCAGTAGCTGATCTACACCCCATTGGAGACCCAGAAACGAGGGCATCTGGTGGTCTGTGGGAGATGACACCAGATTTCAACCACGTGCATAAGGGACACATTCAACGGGAATATTCAGTGAGCGCCAAAGCTTTGCTGCACCAAGACCCGGCCCATAAACGTGTCTCCTACACAGCAACTTTTCCTTTATAGACAAAGAGAGCCCCCCCAGTGACACCAACAACAATCAAGACTTAACTATACAAAGGAAGACCAAGATGGAGGCATAGGGCGGAAGCCTGATTGTTGCCTACCACAACAACTTTGAGACTACGACAAGAGAGCAGAGCAGACACCATCCAAGACCACCATAGGGCTGGCTGAGTAGATGCTCTACAACTAGAATAAAAGAGGGGTATGTGGGATGATGCTGATGCTGGTGACCCAAAGACCACACTTTAAGAACTACGGCTCAGGCGACACAAAAGAACTAAGGCTCAGGCGATACAACAGCGGCCTGGAACGTGCTCGGCGCAGATCCCCCGGCGGTCTCCGGCTGAGGGGACGGCTCCACTGGCAGCCAAGCACGGACAGACGAACCCCTATGAGACATGGGGTGGGAGACTCCGCGCTTGCTGACCTCTGAGTCCGTCAAGAATCTCAACGCCCCGGAAGCGGCCAGGTGCGCATGCTCGGCGACCAGCCACCGATGCAGACCCAAGGGCCGACGCAGCGACGCCAGACTGGCCCACCGCCATGCACCGGGATTAATGCTTTTTAAAAAAAAAAAAAAAAAAAAAAAAACCCTAGAGAGCTCTCTCACTCTTTGTGCCATGTGAGGATAGAATGAGAAGTTAGCTGTCGTAACCCAGATGTGGGTCCTCACCACCAACTGACTATGGTAGCCAACTGACTATCCCCACCTATAAGAAATAAAAATTTGTTGTTTATGCTGCTCAGTCTATGGTGATTTACTATATCAGTCCAAACTGACTAAGACACATATCTATATATATAAAAGCCTAAGTGACCAGCCGACCAGCTGACTGGCTGACCAGCCAGTATTTATGATGCGCAATGACCACCAGGGAGCAGATGCTCAATGCATAGGCATGAAAACATGGAACAGACTGATGAATCTCAGAGGGAAGGGGGAAGGGAGAAGGGTGGGAAGAGATTAACCAAAGATCTTATATGCATACTAGAGGCCCAGTGCATAGATTCATGCACTGGTGAGGTCCCTCAGCCTGGCCTGAGGGGATCGGGCTGAAACCGTCTCTCTGACATCCTCCGAGGGGGTCCCAGATTACAAGAGGGTGCAGGCCAGGCCAAGGGACCCTACAGGTGCATGAATCCATGCACCAGGCCTCTAGTCATCAAATAAAATGATTAACACTGAAAACTGAGTTGGTAGGGAGTAATTTTAATTTGTTTTTGTTTGTTTTTTTAGAATATCACAGATTAATAGTTCTGTAAAAGTGATATAGTTAAAAAAGAGTCTTATGTCCTTAGATTTTGGTAATAGGCTCTTAGTTTTCCATCTTGTACAACACACACTTGGGAGTAAATAGTGCTAAAACTACTTCAAAATAAGCTTTGTTTTAACGTGTAATCTAGAGAATATAAGTTCTGTGAGGCAAGGACTATGCCTGGTACCTTGAAGGTGTGTTGGGTGAGAAATATGTGTTGAGTAAATCAACAAATGACTCAATGTATGTATCATTATTAGATCTGGGTTGCTATAGATTAATACTTGGTTTGATGTTACCTTGAGTAGGAGTTTTGTTGCTATTAAGGCAACTTTAAAGAATTAATCTCTGTAAGAGTAATACTTGACATTTATAAGTGCTGAGGATGGTCATACGAATGACCAATGATCTGACTAAGATGACTGGGACCTGATGTGGGGTGGAGATACAAAAGAAATGCAAGGCAAGAAGTTTGCCTTACAGAGGCATAAAGTATAGTAGGGAAGAACTAAGTAAAAGTTCAAGGTAGTAAAGGATTAAGAGCAAAATGAGTAAGTTAGATGAGATCTGCTTAGGGGTTGGGAGAAGATGGGGATAAGAGTCCTTTAAAGTTGATTCATGTGACTGTTGGGTAAAGAACAGACTTGATGTAATTACACAGAAGAGAGCTGAGGCCAGAAAAGTAAAGGTGAGCAGGGTGGTAACTGAAATGCGAAGTTATATATTTCTAGATTAGTACTATAGCGGGAATGGAGAGAAAAGGTGAGTAGTGTGGACATACACAAACACACACAAACCATTTTCTGCCAGCCATATGCTCAGCAAGTTGCATACATCAGCTCATGTGAAGTGATTATTTTATTTAATCTTCAAAACAACTTTTTAAGATAGGTATTATTACCTCAGTTTTCAGATGATAAAATCAAGTCTCAGAGAGGTGAAGCGATTTGCCTAATTGTTTTAAGCAACAGAGCTAAGATTCAAACCTCAGTCAGCCTGACTCCATAATCTTTTATGAAAGGTTGGTCATAATATAAAAAAAGCTTGGAATGAAAGGTAACTCTTAGGCTTCAAATGTGGAGCACTATGCATATACAAGACATCTAGAAGCAACTATAAGAGAAAATATAGATAAAAACTGCTTTAAAAGAACTCCAGGTGTGTTTTAGTTCCGTTTCTAGTACTTTCTCAGAAAAATAGTACTAGGCTTCTACATAATATTAGATCTTCTTCTGTCCTCATGTTTCTACTATTGGGTTTCAAATTTGAGGAATAATTCTGACCAAATGGAGTCCCACATTATAGAGTCCCTTTTGCTGTAGGAGAGGTTTCCTATCCAGTGGAGATCCTTTAGAAGGATGCAAGGTAAGGCTCCAGCTATTCTGACCACAAGTGTTAAAATATCATACCTTACTCATTTAACATGCAATGCTGGGCCTACTATTGAGTATGAAAGACTTTTGTAATTTTTTCTTCCTTGCCTTTGATCTGCTGTTCCCTCTACCTGAAAAGAGTCCCTTTTCCCTCTGCCAACTCTTTACGTAATTACACAGACTTAGGTGAAATTCATTGATCCTTTCAGACTCATCTCAAAAGGATTCTAGAATTGCCACCTTCCCTCTTGTGTATCTGAAAATTCTTAAGAGTCATAACTGATTCTTCTCTTTCTTTTATATCTAATCATTTACCCAATCATTCTAACTCTCCTTTTAAATTACAATACCATCTAACCACGTCTTAACACCTTCATTGATTGCCAATCTCACCTTGGATAATTTCTTACTTGGATAATTACAATAGCCTCCCAATAGGTACCATATCTATACCCTTACTTCTCTAACATCTATTTGCTATTCAATAGCCAGGGTGATCCTGCTAAAACACAAGTCCACTGTTATTTTTCCCAAAAAAAAATCCTCCAATGGCTTTCCATTGCACTTAGAAAATCCAAATTCCATTCCATGGTCCATAGGCCCCACTTGATATGGCACCCCTGCTGCTACCTCTTGAGCTCCACCAGGCATGCTGCTCCTCGGGGTCTTCACACTTGCTGCTCCAGATGCCTGGCATGTTCCTCTCCCACATATCCACACGTCACTCTCCCTCATTTTGTTCAGGTCAGCAGTGAGCCTTCCCTGACTACCCTTTCTAAACAACCTCACTCCACAATTTTCTAACCCCCCTTATTTTGTTTAATTTTTGTAACATTAAACACTGCCTAAGATATTATATTAATATGTTTATATTTATTATTTTTCTCCTCCAATTAGAAGGTAAGCTACCTGTGGGTAAGGATTTGCCTATTTAGGTCACTATTGTATTCCAAGTGCCTATAACAATGTCTGACACATAGCATCTTCCCACCCCTTCCAGTATCCCAGTTCCAAGCCCCGCTCTGGCCTCCAGGGATTTCTGGGAGGGTCTGAGCAACCCCTCCTCTTCCCATTATCCTCCTCAACTCTATATGCAAAGGGGTGTTGTGAGAGGTCAGAGAAGCCCCTGGGCCTCTATAGGGTTGGGAATTATGGTTCAGGAAGAAATTGATAATAGGAGTGGGCTCAGCTATGTGTCCCCTCCAAGGCTTGGGGTGTTTCATTTCTGGTACAGTTTCAGAAATAGCAAGTTGTAGGACAGAGAGTAGACAGACAGACCAGCTCAGGGTCTGGGCCTTCTCTTTCCCCCTCATTTTCCAGGGAAGCTGGGCTAATGACCCTCTCTAGGACCACCCCTTTTCATCTACACATCCCTCCCCAAGTGCAAGCACAAACTCCATCATGAAAACTGATCTTCCTGCTGCTCAGTTGAGCTGGTGCTGGTCCTGCATCCCTCTATCCCCTGTGGCCTAAAGGGTGAGGTGAGCCAGCTCCAGGAGGGCACTGTCCATGAGAGGTTGCCCTGCAGTAGTGGCACACAGAACCTCACAGGAGGACCCAAAGGGTACACAGGGCATTGAGGAGCGCAGAGAACCAGGAGAGACAGACTCTGTCCCTATCCCTGCCCCCACTGTTTCCCAGCATGAAGCTAAAATCCTGTGCAGTGTGGCGTTTTTTTTTATTTTTATTTTTATATTTTTAAAATATATTTTATTGATTTTTTACAGAGAGAAAGGGAGAGGGATAGAGAGTTAGAAACATTGATGAGAGAGAAACATCGATCAGCTGCCTCCTGCACACCCCCTACTGGGATGTGCCCACAACGAAGGTACATGCCCTTGACCAGAATCGAACCTGGGACCATTCAGTCTGCAGGCCTATCCACTGAGCCAAACTGGTTAGGGCAGTGTGTGTTTTTTTAATTAAGACAGAACATTGTGTAAGTTTAAGGTGTACAACCCATTGATTTAATACATTTACATATCGCAATTATATCGTGGCACATAATTATCATTTATTTTTTTGCGATGAGAACAATTGAGATCTAGTCTTTCAGCAAATTTGAAGTTTATAATACAGTACTGTTGACTAAAATCACTATGCTGTGTATTATATCTCCAAAACTTATCTTCTAGTTGCAGGTTCACACCATTTAACATCTCCCAAATCCACCTACCTCCAGCCCCTAGTAACCACCATTCTATTCTGTTTCTATGATTTCAGCTTTTCAAGATTCTACATATAAGTGAGATCATGCAGTATTAATCTTTCTCTGGTTTCTCTCACTAAGCATAATGACCTTAATGTTCCATCCCTATTGTCACAAATGGCAGGATTTCCTTCTTTCTCGTGGCTGAATAATATTGACCTCATGTTCCATCCCTATTGTCACAAATGGCAGGATTTCCTTCTTTCTCATGGCTGAATAATATTCCATTTTATCTATCGCTATCTCCCTATCTATCTATTATCTATCTCATATCTTCTTTATTTCATTCATCCATTGAGGGACACTTAGAGTGTTTCCATATCTTGGCTATTGTGAACAAGGCTGCAATAAACATGGTAGTGCAGATATTTTTTCTATATCCTATTTTCATTTCCTTTGGATATATATCAAGAAATAGGAAGGCTGGATCATAAACTGAAATATAGAAATATGTTGTTTTTCTGTACAATAACAATGAAATATATGAAAATGAAACAAAGAAAACTATACCATTTACAATGGTATCAAATACAATAAAATACTTAATAATAAATTTAACCAAGTAAATGAAAGATCTACACAGTGAAAACTACATGACTTTAATGAAAGAAATTAAAGAAGACACAAATAATGGAAAGATAGCTCATGCTCATGGATTGGTAGAAGTAGTATTGCTAAAATGTCCATACTGCCCAAAGCCATCTATAGATTTAATGCAATCTCTATAAAAAATTCCCATGGTGTTTTCCACAGAAATTGAAAAAAATAATCCTAAAGTTTGAATGGAACCATAAAAGACCCAAAGTAGCCAAAGCAATCCTGAAAACAAAGAACAAAGCTGGATACATCACACTTCCTGATTTCAAACTACAAAGCTACAGGAATTAAAACAATATAGTACTGGCATAAAAATAGACACAGGGGCCAATGGAGCAGAATAGAAAGCCCAGAAATAAACCCCTACATAAAGGGTCAATTAATATTTGACAAGAGAGCCAAGAATACGCAACAGGAAAAGGACAGTCTCTTCAATAAATGGTGCTGGGAAAAGTGGATAACCATATGCAGAAAAATGAAACTGGCCTCTATCTCACACCACTCACAAAAACTAACTCAAAATAGATTAAAGATTTAAACATAAGATACCATAAAACTCCTAGAAGAAAACATAGGGAAAAAACTCACTGACATTGGTCTTGGCAATTATTTCTTGAATATGTCACCAAAAGTATAAGTAACAAAAGCAAAACTCAGTAAGTGGGATTACATTAAACTAAAGAGTTCCTGCACAGCAAAAATAAACAACAAAATTAAAAGGCAACTGATAGAACAGGAGAAAGTATTTTCAAACCACATATGGATAAGGGGTTAATATCCAAAATATATAAAGATCTCACACAAGTCAATAATGAAATACCAAACAATCCAATTAAAAAATGGGCCTAGAAGCCAAATAGATTTTTCCAAAGAAGGCATCCAAATGGCAAACAGGAACATAAAAAGATGCTCAACATCATCAATCATCAGGGAAATGCAAATCAAAACCACAATGCGATATTACCTCACACCTGTTACAATGCCCATTATCAAAAAGACAAGGTGTAAATGTTGGCCAGGATGTAAAGAAAAGGGAACTCTTGTGCACTGTCCGAGGTATTGCAAATTGGTATAGACACTATGAAAAACAGTATGGAGGTCCCACAAAAAATTAAAAATACAACTACAATTTAATCCAGCAATCCCATTCTGGGTATATCCATGGGCTGTATTCTAACAGCAGGTAACTTGCCCCACCCAGGGAGGCATATGCACAAGAACCGTAGTGTTGAACCAGGAGATATGCAAAGTCTTGGGAGCCCTGTGCAACCCTGGGCCCTGGAATAGAAACCAAGGTTTTTTTGTAGACTTGTCCCCAGTTCCTGAAAATATGACCCAGGCCTCCTTGCCTTGGGCTGCCTTAGTGTACCACTGCCCCAACTACTGGGGACTTTGTGGACTATGGCAGTAGCGATAGCCCAACCTCCCAAGGCCAGGGACCCTGGATTCGAAGCAGACTCCCATCCTGTGGCCCACCTATCAACTAGTACGGCCCAATTCAGCTGCGGTTGGCCTGCCCTCTGTTGCTACCCCATCAATCTGGCATCCCAGCCTCACCCCTAACCTGTCCTGGGACATTCTATACATGTCCATAAGTTTGCCTTCAGTAAATCCCTTTAGCTGTATATCTAGAGTCTTTTAAATGGCAAATGGAGACACTGTCAATATCTCCTGATCAGCTATTTCAAATTTCCCCTTCAGTATCATCACTGTTCATTTCTTTCCTGGCAATTCCCTCTTTCCATGATCTGTGTTTGTAAAATGTCATGAGGTCTATCACTGGGGGATAAGGAGTCAACAGAACTGTGCACTTTATTATCTGAACTGAATGTGCCAGAGCCAATCACCAACAGACTTAGAAACTTGTGACGTGATTGGTCACAACCCACATTTGATATTTACATAATACTTTCTGGACTAAGGACCTAGCAGTGAAGTTTGCACTTTATGCAATTAGAGTTAACATACCACTAAAATTCAGACCTCTTTGCTGGGGGACTGGTGTTACGTAGCTAAATTATGGTAACTGAAATCTCTGCACATCAGAACCAAGCAAACTGAGGACTGCTATACACCAAAGCATTGTCCAGGCACATTTGAAACTTGATATATACATATCCTGGGGGTGAAATAAAAAAGTGACTTCATGTATTAACCAAGTAAAGTACAAAACAGTGGAGATATAGCAAGGGTGGGGAATGTCTGGCCCGTGGGCCGTATAAGGCCTGTGAAATCATTTGGCCTGGCCCTGCCAAGCCATTAGGGGTGAATTAATTAAATGTTTGACCAAATATAGCAGGCTAATTTTTAAGTTGATAATTTTGTATGGCCCTCGAATTATGTTATAAATATCCCAATGGCCCTTGGCAGAAAGAAGTTCCCCCACTCCTGCAATAAAGGGTAGATATTGTAAGAGTCTGGCTGTGAACAAATGGTGCTACATGACTATGTCATCTCAGGCAAGATGCCCAGGGTCTGTGTGCCTCTGTAAACTGGGGATAGTGACAATACCTACGTTATGGGGTTCATAATAAATTAATAATTAATGTAAGAGGATGAGAACAGTGCCTAGCACATCGAAAGCATCTCAAACACTAGCTACTGTTATTACTAAATGAAGAACCAATACAAGATGGTAGCCCCATGTAGAAAAGCCTCTCATATTTTCTTTTCCCTCAATATAATTTTCTGCTAGATTTTCCTGTCACCTCTTTAAGAATATTGGCAAATCTGTGACTGAGGTGTGGTAGGGAATTGTTTGAGCAGTGGTGGAGAGATGGACAATTGTTTCTCTCAATGTCACCTTTAGTCCTGACCACCATACAATGCCATTACCCTAGAAAGGGTTATTCTATTCTATTCTGGGCTCAAAAGGAAGAGAAAGATAAAAGAGAATGAAGCAGAGGAAAATTGAGAACAGGAAACTTTCATAGATGAAGAAAGATGTGCTCTAGAGAAAATAATAACTACAACAAAACAAAAACCTGACATTACAGTAAAAAACAAATAGGGTATTTTTATGTTTCCTTCCAAGAACTATAGTTAATGGAAGCCTTATAAAATATCACTCTTTTGAGAGAGTGATTCAAAACTGAGGCCAAAACATCTAATAATGAATAGGCATCTGGATTTTCTTAGAAATAAAATAGATAAAATGATTCCTGGCTTTATAAATCATTAAATTTGCAATTATTTACATACTTTTAATATTCTTCTAATAGGGTCATTGATGAAATTATTCTTTAAAAAAGTATTCCCATCAAAGTAATCTACTTGACGTTGTCCTGTTTCCTTTATTAGTAAGCCAAAGATTTCAGCAAGGACAATTTCCTTCAGCACTTGATTTTATCTACATCCATTTTGTTGATCTTGGCCATAGTTCTAGTGAAACTTTCACCAATACTCACAAGGCAGCCACACTTTCCCTGTGGCAATTAGCAGCCAAACACTACCTTATAAGTTTTGTGTCACAACCCAAGTTAAAAGTTCCTCCTTCTCAGCCAAGGGATCAGCCCTCACCTCAGGTTAAGTCCCAAAGAACAACCTGAAGAACGACATGTCGAAACCTACCACTTGCCTGCTCCTCTGGGTGGCTGAGTCATGGCCTTCATGGCAAGGCCTTCTTTACTAAGTCCAGGTCTTCCTTAGGCCGCCAGCTCCATGAACCAGCAATGCAGCAAGAGTGAGATTTTTCAATCAGATGGGTGTATTTTATGATAGAATCGGAAAAATCTGACTGTACAAACATTTATGGGGTTTTACACAATCATTTGGTAGCACTCAGTTGAATGTACAATATATACCAAGCATTAGGGCTAGAAGGAGCCATTCTATCATTTAACTGATAATAACACCAATGCCCAGAGAGGTTGCAAAGTTAGTGGGTTAGAATACCAGGTCTAAAAGCACCTCTTCAGAGTCCCAGACAAACGCTCTTTCCTGTTCATTTCATAGCTTGTTTCTCTATGTCATTTCCCTTTTTTATTTCATTATATACTTTGATACACAACCACAATTGAATTTAATAGATTCTACCAAGTGGAGTAGTCTGCCACCTGAAGTGCACTAAGCATATGCACTCACCCCTAAATGCTCATTTTAAAATATTTTCAGACTATCCTCATGAGCAAAAAGATATTCTTAGCTAAACATAAGAATGCATGGAAATGATCTAAGACCAACAAACTATCATATAAGAGAAGGGTCTTATAAGATGTGGTGAACTGCTGGGGAAGTTTGTCCCACAAGCACAGTCAAGGTTATGAACTGAAAACATCCCAGCTTTTCTTGCCTCAAGCTGGTGATCATGTGCTGTCTATGCCATCTGGATGCATCATAAGTGTGTGGTGATTTTTACAATAAACACAGGGTAACTGTAATGTTATCAAGAAGCAGAATTACAGTGCAAAAAAAATAGGAAATAGGGTCAAGACTTGAAATATATTCTCATTCTTTCAAGTTGAGACATTCAAATAAATTATTGTTATCTGACATTAGTGACTGAACATGAAAAGTGAAATAAAGGAATGAGGTCATTTCCTAAAGAGATCAACAGATACACATAACACACACATATACACACAGACACACATGTTCATTTGGAGCCAGCTTGCTGGACTGGGAGCTCCATCCATGCAAGGAGCCTGTGACAGCCTAGGAGGGCAGCCGTGTGCGGTTTGATAAGCTCCACCTGCACTTCGCTCTTACTCACCGTGCTGCCCTCAGAGGAAGGAGTTACACTGATTAATAATATTGCCACCATCAAATAGAAACTTTCTCTTTCTACTATCAAAACATGAAAAATACAATCTTTCTTTACCTTTACTTATCAAGAATGATATAATTTATTACCTTCAAAGTCCACATCTCCAACTAATTTTATCTTTTCTGTTACTGGGTCGTGGACATAGTTGATACCCACATCAATTACAGCAGCGCCTTCTTTAATCATATCAGATGTGATCAGCTTTGGAATACCTAGAAGCAAAACAGAGTTGTAAAACACTCTAGAAAAGACTTAAAATTGGTGATGAGTATAAAAAAGATTTACACATCTAATATTTTTGTTGCCATGGCTTTAAAAAAATACACAATAAAAACTCTTCCTAAAACAACAACAACAAAAACTGCTCCTAACTGTATTGATCATTTCTGACCAAGCAGAAGAAATGTGGGCTTCTGTGGATAAGACCCTGCCAGGATTTGCCCTGTCACCTTTAAGAATGCCTACCAGACTTCTTCAAATGAGTACCTGTTTGAGCAGCCTTCTTTAGTATTTTGTGTACTATAAATGGCTTGGGGAGAATACGGAGATGAATGAGGCTCCTTCTGAGGTTTAGTGGAGTGAAAACAACTTGGAAATTGGAGGCAGACAAAGAGAAGAAAGGGAGGGAGGGAGGAAAAGTATAGAAAATAATGATGATAATAATTCATATTCCTCAGGGTTATGGTAAACTGTAAAGTGCCATACACATACTCCAAATGTGAAATGCTATCTTGAGCTTTCTTTTTATTTGTTCTTGGTTTTTCTGATTATAGAGTATATGTCTCCATCCCAGTTTGAAAGATAGTTTTACAGAGATCTTATGTCACCATCTATTTTCTGTATTTTCAAATTTTATCTCAAGTACAATACCAGCAAATGGCTAATGTTCTAGTTTTTTGGTTATTAATCAACAAACCATTTCCAAACGTAGTGTCTTAAAACAGCAATTTATTATGTTTCATGGTTCTGGGGGTTGACTGAGCTCAGCTGGATGGATCTTCCTGGGGGTCTTTCAGATAAATGGAGTCACAGTGGCTGAGGCTGGAGTCACCTGAAGATGTGACTGGCCGATTTCCACGGAGGCTCATTCACACGTCTGCAGTTGATGCTCACAGTTGGCTGAGCTCAGCTAGGGCTGTCAGTTGGGGCCTATAGGCATGACTACTCCATGTGGCTAAGGCTTCTCACAGCCTGGCAGGTCGCTTCCTGGAATGAGTTTTCCAAGAATCAGGAAGTAGAAGCTGCCAGTCACTTAAGGCTGAAACCTGGAAACTGGCACAATGTCACTTCTGCTATATTCTACTCTAGAATCCACTTAGATTTAAGAGGGGGGTAGAGACTCCACTTCTCAGTGGGAGGAGAATCAGAGAATTTGTGGCCAACTTTACCACAATGCCTCTGGTGGGCATCGTGTCTGGTAGGTGATTTACTCACCTTCACATTCTACATCCTTTGCAGGAAAAGAGCTACGTGTTGTGTTTTCAGAGGCTTTATACTAGCATCTGAATGTATTCATTTAAGTATTCCAGATGGCTTAAATGTAACCTCATGACATAGGATTTTCAGTGTTAGTAGGAATGTAAAGGCTATAAAGAAATAGTCAGTGTCAAAATAGATATAGTTATCTCATAGGTCCCTCAGTCACATAATGATATTATAACCAATGAAGCATCAATGGAGATATTTTCCTCCTGCTTTCCCATTCTGTCCCACAGACCTCTTCCTTTTTATTGGTTCTAGAATAGAAATTTAGGATTGCTCCAAGATAATAATAAAGTCCTGTTTCTTCCTGGCATTCAATAGAAAAAGAAAATGTGCACTCATATGACTGCAGGAAATATTTTAAGATGAAAATGTTGATGACATACTTATTAAAATCTAACTACTATGCTTTTGAAATACTTATTAAATTCTAGCTACTATACTCTCCTTCCCAGTTGTAACTGTTCATAATAATTTTTCAGAAAATATCAGATTGGCAATGGACAAATGTACAATTTTCAAAGTAGGGGAAATCTGAGCTTGATTTTAATTCCCAGGAAAATTACAAAATACAAAAAACTTAAATGTATGTTTATTTTTTTCTGATATGATGTTATATACATTTATTGTGGGAAATATCTAAAAATTTTAACATAAGAATAAAAATCAATATAATCTTGCCATCCAAATATAATAAATATATTTTTATTGCATTTATTTCTAGGATTTCAAAATATTTCTATATTGGATATAAAATATGATGTCTGTAATTTTGTTTATATTGTGCTTCACTATATATCTTAACACTTTGTCATTAAAATTAAATTGTGAGCATTTTCCCATTTCATCAATTATTTAAAATTTAAAAACCACATGAAATAACTTATAATGTGGATTACCATATTAAATTATTCAGCCTTGCATTTGTTCCAATATTTTATTGTTATACATAATGCAGTGATGATCATTTATGTTCAGGAAACTACAGATGATTTCTTAATTGAAGCATCAAATTTGAACCCTTATTAACAGCATGGAAAAACATGGATTGGATGAAAACTCTTATTGGTACAGTCATAGCTGTTTAAATAACATATTCTAAACTGTTGATCAATGCATCTGTAAGGTCCATTGAGGTATTCCATGAAAAGTGTTTGTCAGTGACATTTTCAAAATGTTTATAAAGAACTCTGAAGAACACATTGGCATGGTGATAGTTATTTTCCCCTTGTCTACCTCCAGGTCCATATTCTACCCTTCTCTGACCTACTCTATGCACAGCTGAGGCTGATCCTTACAGAGGTCTTGTGTGCTTCCTACCACTCTCCGGACCCTGTCAGAGCCATGAGAACAGGCTCCAGCTGGTCTGCTGGAGGATACAAATCCTGTGGAGGAGAGCTGAGTTGTCTCAGCTGAGACCATCCTAGACCAGTCAGCCTCCAGCCAATGCTTGAGTGCCCGGTCAAGATCAGAGAAACAAGCCAAAGTCACCATAACTGACCCACTGAACCACAGACTCATGAGAATTTTCTTTTAAATATTATTGTTTAAAGTGACTGAATTGGTGGTATTTTTGTTTTTGTTTTTTTTGTTTGTTTGTTTGTTTTAGATAGCAGTAACTGCATAACCTACATTCACAAATGATACAAAATTGGATAGAATAATTTGTAGGTAGCCACTTTGAAATAATGAACTATAAGTAGCATGAATTTGAAAATAAATAAATATATAATTCTGAGGTGCTGTACTTGATTAAAACTCATTAAAAACTATTAGGCTATGATGCTAAGACAAATAGTGTCCAGATACAAGGAAGTAATGTTTTCCATTGTATTTTTAGCAGACTCTTTCTGGAAGCATTGGCTGTAATCTAGAGAAGAATAATTAGAAAGGATCTAGAATTTATGTTATAAGAAGCAAATGCACCCTAACCAGTTTGGCTCAGTGAATAGAGTGTCGGCCTGCAGATAGAAGGGTCCCAGGTTCGATAACGGTCAAGGGCATGTACCTTGGTTGCGGGCACATCCCCAGTAGGGAGTGTACAAGAGGCAGCTGAATCGATGTTTCTCTCTCATCGATGTTTCTAACTCTCTATCCCTCTCCTTTCCTCTCTGTAAAAAATCAATAAAATATATTTTAAAAAAAGAAGTAAATGCTATCAAATGAGTTAGCTCAACTGTTTATCTGCAACAATATAAAAAAGATTGTGCCACAATGTAAAGTAACTGTATCATTAACTACACTGTTTAGCACTATTTAATTCAGCTAGCTTTATTTTTCCATAGCAAGACTTTTTCAATGAAGGCAAGAGGATGTTGATTTATATTCTGGCACAGCTCCCAGAGGACCTATAACATATAGTTCTCAAAGTGTGAGAAATAATCATGGACCAGTCCTAGTCCACACATTGACTACCTCTGAAATAGAGGAATGGTTGGATAAACTCAGGCTGACTATCTCAGGAAAAAAATACAACCAAATTCAAAACTCAATAATTGTGGTAGTGTCTTCAATATGTTAAACTGAACAGAAAATATATTTATTCTGTATGTTTTCAGAGGGAAGAATAAAGGAAGGAGGGAACAAAGGAAGATAATAGATTTTAGATTAACATAGAGTTCAGCATGTTTTAAGGATAATAAAATACGCTTCAAAGAGAAACTTTATATTGTATTTATTCCTCATTACAAATATTCACAACAGGGTAAAAATGGGATAGAATTGGGAAGGTAAGTGATTCCTTCCAACTCTATGATTTAAACATTCTCTTTTGTCTAGTCATACTGAAAAAAAAATGTTTCTTCTCACAATTAATTCATTTCTGAACCCTTGTAGACTTCTGACTAAATAAAGGTCCAACTAAAGAAAAGAAAGATATTAAAAATTCACTTAATGATTAAAATTTTGATAGACATAAAAATCTATTTTTATGTTAAATATTCTAAGTCATCCATTTACATTATTGTCTTATAGAGGCAAATGATTGATATAGCTAGTTCCCAAAGTATACAAGTGCAATATATTTAAATCCTTATCACTTGATAATAGTGAAAGGGCATTAAAAGCTATTTAAATGTTTGGTAAAGAAAAGACATACATATCATTAGGATGTGGAGTCAGATTTTTTTTTCTTGTTGTAAAGTTGAAAATGATTTCAAGAGAATATTTCCTATGAGCTTTATGTTTTTTTTATGTGTGATAATTCCATGGAAGCCTATCCTTAATTCTTATATAATTTGAAGGCTCAAGTATTATATGTGAGAACCGAAACCATCCACACCCATTAGCTTACTGTGAACATTAACATGACTTTACTATTCCACTGTCTTCACCAACATGACTTTATTACTAGTATTCCAGGAAACTCTCGCTCAGAAAGATAAAAGTTGCAAGTAATTTTATATTAGGAACTTACAGAAAAATTCATTTTAATTAACATCAAACTGTCTGACTTTTCAGTAGATAGCATCAAATGGCTGTTCTCCAAGATAGTTAGAAAACCTTGTTTCAAAACCCTCTCCTTGTTTTGTCTACCAATCCTAAACTTTTATATTATGGTCCTTACCCAATCTTAATCAAGCCTATGCATAAAAAGACTTGTCTTAACGCAAACTTCAACATTTCCTAGATATCCCAACTTTGCTTCCACAACCTAAGATGCTACTAAAGTAATCTGGAACCCAGAAGATAAAAATAAATCCCTGATTTGTGGAATTTGATGATTTGTTTGGTAGAAATATTTCTATATTGGCTAACTTCGAGTTACCAAGGTGACATCACTGAACATGGAATTGGAAATAAATGCTCAGGATCCAGCTACTCAGGCTGATCAGAGCTAGCTCCAGCACACCACGGCTTCTAAGGTGCTTTCCCATACTTCAGTAACCATAAACTCAGATTCGTCTTATCAATGGATTGTTTGGGTGATATGTGGGAAGAGCCAGCATTCAACAATATTGGGGATCCACGAAGATCTAATTAAGAACTTCTCTTGTCCATGATCCAAGACCTCAACTTGGAAACCATGAATGCCCTCTGTGGCCCCTTGAGCCTCTTGCTGGGACAGGGAGCTGTTGGTCTCTCTGGGAATTTGAGTCTCTCATTGAGTCTGAACTGACCTATTTTCATTACAGCTCCCCAAATGCTGAATTTATTTTGTCTTCTATGAATAAGAAGCCCCTTTTAGGAATCCGTTAATTACACAGTCAGTTAAAAAATGTTTATCCTTGTTGGAGATGGGTCTTATTACTTACAACACAATGTGGTTTTGTCTCTCTAATTTTTTATTCCATATCTATAAGGGAAATTTTCACAGGAAGGAGATGGAGGTAAATTGAATGAATCTATTTTTCAAAATGACCCCAAGGACCAAAGAATTCATTGTCTTTTGAACTTTGGAAAATCCTATAGAAAAATTTTGCCTCAGGTTCCTTAGCAAGATTTTATGAGAACTTTCTTCAGTCTTGTTTTGCTTTTATTTTCTGTGAAATCTCTCCAGGCCTTTCTATCTGCTGGGAACTGCAAATCAGTAGAGTCGGTTGGCATCTGGAGATGGGCTAGAAATTAGGCGGTTTTGTGTGTGTGTGTGTCGGAGGGGGTGGGGGAGAAAGGGGGTTGAGGCACAAGGAACACAAGCAGCACTTTCAATTGACCAGTCCTAGACTCCCCTTACCTCAGTCTAAACTTAAGACCGTGCCCCTCTGAGGTAATTACTGCTTCTTACATGTATTTTTAGACCATATCCCAAATTCTTATCCTTACCTTCTAAATGGCATCATTTTACCAAGGATAATTTAGAACTGTAGTAACCATTCAGAGGAACTTTTGATGTACACAAAAGTGTTCATTTGAGAGGTCTTTTAGAACATAAAGGAATAAAATTCCAAATATTCAATGGTCTGCATTATTAAATGATTTTGAGGGCATATCCAAAGGTATTCAGATTCCAAAATTATTCCCTTAAAATATGTCTTGGCCAAGGCAAAAAAAAAAAAGAAGAAGAAAAAAAAGAGAAAAACTAAAAATGTTCTCTCATCTAGCTCCTTCCAAATCTCAGCACAAATCTAATAGTCTTTATCTTATTATTCCTCTTTCCCCCGAGCTATGTTTCTCCATTTCCTTCTGACTCGTTCCTTTTCCCTCCTGGCTGGCCAAAAACCTCCAAGTACAATTACCTCATAAAGTTAAATTCCCCTTGGAGTAGAGAAAACCTCTTAGGTTTTAAGATTTAGTCTTTGTTCTAAGCCAAAAGCCACATTGAAACCTTTTGCAAAGGTTAGAAAAAGAAATTTTGCAGAGGAATTAGGAATACTTTTGTATTTAGTAGTTTTCAAAATTATCATATCAGTTGTCTGAATTCCTGATAAAACCTATCCACTCTATATTCTGGGATATCCAGTAACGTATAAAATTTAATTGTTACACACTTATATTATCAACATTAAAAATTCTAGCTTATAAATATAATTATACACTAAAGTCCAACATAAGTTTATGGAGTTATGGTGTTTTTTTCCTCAAGACAATCCACTTATAAATTTATTTCTGGCAGTAGAAAAAGGCCTATTATTAATGCATATTTTCAAAAATAACTACTTTAGGATGAACTATTCTCAACAGGAAATTTAGTAAAAAAGATTTCTGATTCAGTTAAGATTTTTCTGCTGTGGGTGAAAATTACTTTGATAAGTAGCCTAACCAATGGATGATCTACACAGAACTACACTATTTCAAAAGTTATGACTTTTTTGTTAAGTGACTGCAAATCTGTTATTTTATAATTCCTTATATAAGAAATAAGAAATTAATCACCAGTGCTATCTTAGCAAAATAAACTAAATAAATATAATGTTTTAAAAAACAATACCAATACCTCAAGTACACACCAAACATGATTCTACACCCTAAGAGCTAAATTTACTGATATGAAGGTACAACCATTACCCCTTGAGTAAGTGTCAGGCTATATCTTTATTCTTACAATTTAGAATCCAATTTTCATATGCCTATTTGACAATGTCTGAATTGAGTTCACATGAATTACAAAAACATTAATCCTTTCCCAATGAATCCTCCTATCATAGTCATCTTAAAGTCTTTATGAAATAGCTCAGTCAAGGCATCCTGATAAAAGGAAGTTCCATATTTACACAAATTTAATTAGTAGAGTTCAAAGAGCTATGCAAACATTATCTAATTAAACTTCACAACAATTCAGTGAAGCAAGAGAAGGTTGACCCATTATCCTCATTCACAGAAGAGAGATTTGAGGTGCTGAGAGGCTAAGTGATTTCTTAGTTTCACAATGATGAGTCAGAGGTGAGACTGGGAACAAAACCAGAACTCCTGTTTGGATGTAAAAGTAACACCATGAAAATGCTTATTCAGGTGGGTTGTTCCTTTAGCTGGAAGCTGTCCGACTACATAAATTACAAGAGTAATTGCAATGGAATTTGTATTAATGCATATGTTTCTTTCTAGATTAGAAGTTTTTTCTTCAGCATTATTGCTCCGAAAGCAGTTAGATAACAGCTATATGCAACCTAGCTAAATATAATCTACAGTAGTAGTAAGAATGCCTCAGTGTCTTCCCCCAAGAGTCTTCCTGCACATCTTCTAGAAGTGCTTATAAACCAGTGAGTGAGTGGCAATGACCACAGGGCATATCCCCTTTTCTCTCTTTCCCTGGCTTCTTGGTTCCTATCTGATCCCTGTTTGGTTTATGATGTTTCTCATGAGAATAATGTCCATACCAAGGACAATCTCTGGATGCTTCCAGCTTCTAATCCTTTGGGTGCCAGAACAGTACTGGGTTCCTTTGTTCTCAGAAAGTTATGAGTCACTCTTGAATATTTCAATCAGCTTCTACCTGGAACCTTTTCTCTGTAAAGTCCAGTGGACATGTGAGGGCAAGATGTGTGCTGCATTTTTCGTCTTCCCATCAACTAAACCTTGCTCCCTTCAAATGGACAATGGTGCATTTGGGGCATGGGTGGAGGTTGGGTGCCTATGAGGGCAATAGGCAAGAATTTACATTACCAACCACCATGCTATATCTACACTAATAAAAGAGTAACATGCTACTTGACTGTACCTTTGTGACACCCACCAGCCAATCAGTAGTGAGAATGCAAATTAACCAAACAAAGATGGCAGGTTAATTTGCATACACAGGCACCAAGCGGCCAGGGGTGGGGTGGGATGCTTCGCACCACCACAGCTGCTCCTAGCCTCTGAGCAGCGTGGGAAGGCGGAAAGGTGACTCCAAGCAGGAGTAGAAAGGCAGCTCCGGCCAGAGCGAAGGCGGTGCTGGCAGCCAGGGGAAGGAAGGCCCATTCTTGCACAAATCTTCGTGCATAAGGTCTCTAGTATAGAGTGTAAAACTCAATGGAATTTATATGGTTATAATAATCTGGTTATTTAACAGGAAAGATATAAAGGGAAGACTAGATAATATAAGAATGCCATTTATATAGGTTTGTCAAGAAGTTGCAGTTAACATTGTCCAAGTCTGCTCCCCTCATATTGTTTGGGGAAGGGATTGGACAATAGACATGCCCAGTAAGGTCTGGGTGACATGGGAAGATGCTTTCCTGTCAGTCACACCTGGGAGCAAGTCAGTGGCCAGAATCAGCATGGCCAATGCAAGGGCACGAAATTGAATATTTAAACTCCTGGACAAAGGAATGCTCTTGACTCTTAGATCTTGGCCCTCTAGCTGTCTTGGGATTCCTGTTGTTGCAGGGTGAACACTCTCCAGCATTTGTCCATGTGGCCCATGGCCATGTGGACTCCATACAGTAAACTGATGGACTTTAATTAGTCTAATGCTGAATTGGACCTGGCTGCAATGTGGAACGGAGACTCTGGACACTGGCCCTCCTTTTGGTTTTGCTGGTTTTTGAGACTGGACTAAGGAATATGGAACGTTGGACCCCAGAAATGTAATCCCATGCAAATGAAGTCTTTTATTATATATCTCATTTTCCTGCGGGGGCTTCTGAAAATGCTTATTTCAGTGATGCCCCAAGATTCTGAATCCCACGACTGACGGGGAAATTTGGCCCACTCATTTCTCTGGTAACAACAGTATTTAAGGTGATGGCTTTGGCCATTTTAAGGATTACTCAATTTTCCTGGGTCGGTCCCATGTACACAGGATGTTACATGTTATCAAACTTTTTTCTCCTGTTAATCTGTCTTATGTTCATTTAATTACCAGACCAGACAAAGAACCTAGAAGGGAAGAAGGGAATGATTTTTCCATTCCTAGAGACTGAAGAGAGATGAAGATAGGGAATATATGAAATGAAGTCATTTTAACTAACCTGTTAAAATTATTAACATTATGAAGATTGGGGCATGAGGAAAGACTTCATTCTCCTTCTAACTATCCTGGGAACTTAAATTTTTTTGAACTTTCCACATCCTGTATAAATGCCTAGATACACATCTGGACTTCCATTTAACCCACTAATTACCCACTGACAAACTCCTGTGTCCAGGCCACCTGATTATCCCCTGAAGGACTCACATATTCATTTACCTGACATCCATTAGCCAGAATGCCTGACACCTGCTGATATCCTTAGACTAATCCTAGGGGTAAGAATACAGGATGAATAATTCTCAAGAATGTACTTTATACTATAAGAACTTTAATTCTTTCTTTCTTCTTTTAAACACTTCTGTGTATTTGCCTATCTGTGTTCTCAGTTTGCAAACTCTAAAACCCTTAAGTAAATCTCTAATTTATTTCTAGAAAAGCATCCAGACTAGTTTTGAGTTTGTTCTACAAGCCTATTACAGTGCTTGTTTGTTTAAAAAAAAATGCAGCCTCCACATGTGCAAATTAGGCTAACTGCATTTCTTTTTCATTCACCACACAAAGTATTGCTCTAAAAATACTGCTAGACAATTATTGACATAGAGAATATTAAACTTAGTGATTGCATGATACGTCAAATTACTATTTTATTAACATATATTTATGATTATCCATGACAAAAATACTAGCCATGGCAACTATAAAGTGCATGTTTAACTTTCCCTATTCCCTTGTTGGAGTAAAAGACTCAGGTTTAAACCTCGGGCTTTTATAGATTAATACCAGAGTAACCTTGGAGAACTACCTATCTAAGCCTCAGTTTACAGTAGTTGATAAGAATGGATAGAGAAGTATATATATATAGTGTGAAAGTGCTTAGCACATTGCCTGGCATATAAAAAATACCCTGTACATGCTTACAGTATAGCAAAGTTATGTACATATTATCCTGGACAAAACATTTAGAAGAAAAGAAAGTTACTGTACATGCATATGTTGTGTTATAATTTGGTAGTTTTCAAACTGTTAGTTGTGATACATTACTGGGTCATAAAATAATCCAGTGGCAATCAACATTTGTTTCAAAGAAATAGCACAACATGATGATGTAGCATGGCATAAATCAAAGAGCAAGACATATACTAGTACTAAAGTATTCTTTTGTATGTGTAAGTTTTATCCTATCTAATAAAAGAGTAATATGCAAATTGACTGTCACTCCAAGACACAAGATGGCCACCCCCAGTGGTCAAAGATGGCTGCCCCCATGTGGACACAAGATGGCCACCACAAGATAGCCTGCAGGGGAGGGCAGTTGTGGGTAAAAGGGGTGACCAGGCCAGCAGAAGAGGGTAGTTGGAGATGATCAGGCTGGCAGAGGAGGGCAGTTGGGGGAGACCAGGCCAGCAAGGGAGGGCAGTTGGGGGGTACCTAGACCTGCAGGGGAGGGCATTTGGGGGGACCATGCCTGCAGGGGAGGGAAGTTGGGGGGGGGAACAAGGCCTGCAGGGGAAGGCAGTTGGGGGGACCAGGCCAGCAAGAGAGGGCAGTTGAGGGGAACCCAGGCCTACAGGGGAGAGCATTTGGGGGAGACCAGGCCTGCAGGGAGGGCAGTTGAGGGAGATCAAGCCAGCAGGGAGGGAAGTTAGGGGTGACCAGGCCAGCAGAGGAGGGCAGTTAGAGGTGATCAGGCTGGCAGGGGAGTGGTTAGGGGTGATCAGGCTTGGCAGGCAGAAGTGGTTAGGGTCAATCAGGCAGAGGCAGGCAAGTGGTTGGGAGCCAGCAGTCCAGTAAGAGGAATGTCTGACCGCCTGTTTAGGCCCGATTCTGGTGGGATGGCGCCTAAACGGGCGGTCGGACATCCCTCAAGGGGTCCCAGATTCGAGAGGGTGCAGGCTGGGCTGAGGGACATATATACATATGTGTATGATACTGTATATCATACACATATGTATTTGTTCCACACTTTTACTCACCCTGCCAACATTTGATTTCATCAGATTTTTTATTCTTTGCCAATTTAATGTATGAAAAATTATCTAATTTTGAGTTTATGTTTGTCTGATTATTCGTGACATCAAGTCATCTTTCATATATTTATTAGTCAATTGTACATTGGGCTCTGTCTAGATAACGGATAACTCATAAATTTAAAAACAAATACATAGTACCCTTGGCAGGTGTGCTCAATAATTAGAGCATTGGCCCATGCACTGAAGGGTTGCAGGTTCAATTCCTGGTCAAGGGCAGGTACCTGGGTTGTAGGTTCATCTGTGGACCCGGTGGAGGCGCATATGGGAGGCAATCAATCAGTGTGTCTCTTTCACATCTGTTTTTCTCTCTCTCTCTCTCTTCCTCCTCCCTTCCACTCTCTCTAAAAATCAATGGAAAAATATCCTTGGGTGAGGATTAACAACAACAACAACAACAACAAAACATAGTCTATTGCTCAGCCGGTATGGCTCAGTGGTTGAGCCTGGACCTATGAACCAGGAGATCACGGTTCAATTCCCACTCAGGACACATGCCTGGGTTGCAGGCTCAATTCAGAGTGGGGAATGTGCAGGAGGCAGCCGATCAATGATTCTCTCTCATCATTGATGATTCTATCTCCCTCTCCCTTCCTCTCTGAAATCAATAAAGCTATATATTCTTTAAAAACATAGTGCACTTTTTGAAATCCATGGTCAAACAAGAAAGCCAGACAATTATAATACAGTATGGCATTGTGATGTAGAAATGTCCAGGATGTAGAGGAAGATGAGTTAGGGAGGGGATACTAACTTAGCCTGTGGCAGAGAGGTCTTGTTTTCCAAAGGACTATGTTGATTCTGAGAGATGCCTTGAAAAGTAGGTGAAAAAGTCAGAAAGACTGTTCTAAACAGAAAAACCAGAGTATATAACAAGAACAAAAACATAAGCTTCAATAACAAGAACAAAAACATAAGCTTCCAAAGAACTTTGTAGGTTTAAGGAAACTGAAAGGAATTTGAGATGGTTAGAGTCTAGGATGCATGCCTAGGGCAGTGGCTGGAGATAAAGCTGTAGTCTCAATTCCCACTATGCACTTCAGAGAAGAGAAAGGCTGATTCACTTTCAATGGATCATATTCTAGTTCATGTGTATCCCGAATTTACTAAAGACATAGTTTCTCCCTTGAAAATGTTGGAAATACCTAGTTTTACATTGCATTAAGTTATTGAAAAAACCACAGCTGGGTGTATCCAAAGACCTGGAGGAATGGACATCGCAGAAGTCCCCATGGGGAGGGCTGAGGAGCCTCCAAGGCACATTCCACCAAGGTCTGCACATTAGAATCCCTAGGGGAACTTTGAGTACTTCCAATGACCAGGCTGCATCCCAGATCAACTAGATCAGAATTTCTCTGTGTGGGACCCAGGCATCAGCATTTTTAAAGTTCCTCAATTAATTGAAATGTGTGACCAAGGTTGAGATCCTGCCCTAAAGAAAGAGGGGACCAGGTGTATGTGATGGACTGAAGGCAGCATCATATTTATTGATATGGGAGAGGAGAGTCTAAGTACATCTCAGTATCCATAGCTCAGACCAGGCTTTACTCCAGGCTCCCATGAGTCCATTTAGGAATGTAGAGAGGGAGACCCCATAAATAAAGAATTGGCAGCTCTTAAAAATGCTGTATTATGTTTTGTGCCACTCTGAGAGAGACTGCCATGACGCAAAGGCATTCTTTCCCATTTTTCAACAGAACTTCATTCTTACTTTGAGGGCTCCAGCACACCTAGGATGGACTGTGCAGCTAAGAGGCTGTGTCTGGCCACAGTGGTCAGCATTGTTGGCAGGAAAAATAAAACTCATCTCTATATGAATGTATGTTGTAAAAAGAGGGTGATGAGGGGTTAAAGCAGAAGAGAAGACTATGTGAAAACTGGACTTGTTAGGGAGTATAAAAATCCATGAGAGATGTAAAAATAACAGCAAAGGTATGAGGCATAATTAAAAAGAATTATACAGAGAATCTCTAAAGTTTTGGTACTATAAGGAAAATATCCAGATGGGAAATATTCTCATTATTTCAACAGATATTTGCAGAATAGCTATTATGTGCCAGGTATCAGAGAAAGTGAAAGGGATAGACAAGGAACAAGATAGACAATAATCTCTTCCCTAATGGAGCCGACTTTTTCATAGGGAAGGTAGCTAAGAAACAAACAAACAAACAAACAAATAAATAAATAAATACCACACACAGTGTCTGGCAATAATAAGTGCCAGAAAACAAAATAAAAGCCTGCTATTTTTATATAGGCCTCTCAAATGAATGAAAGGAAACAGACATGAATGAAAACAGTGTTATTATGCAAATTAGTGGGTTTCAAATTTTTTGGTTTCAGGTCTACATCTTAAAAATTATTGAAGACCCGAAAGAACTTTTTTACGTGGCTTATGTTCATTGACTTTATCATATAAGCAATCAAAACTGATAAACTGCTTAAATATTTATTTAATTCTTTTAAAAAAGACATTAATAAGCCCATTACGTGTTAAAATGACACATTTTAATTAAAATAACCACATATCCCAAAACAAACAAACAAAAAATAGTGAGAAGAGAAGCACTGTTTTATGATTTGGATAATCTTTTAATGTCCAGGCAATAGAAGAAGCTAGATTCTCAATCTGCTTTTGCATCCAGCATCATACTCACTTGTAGTTGGAAAAGGGAGTGTTCTAAAAGACTTCTAAGATAATTGGTCATCTTTCTTTGAATCTACATCAAAACTAGACAAGAAACCGTTTCTACAGGGTTAGCTGCAATGTGTAATTGGAAGCCATTTCAATGAGCTTCCATATTCTATAATATTAAAACCCAATATTGGTCCACCTTACATTTTGAGTGGATATAGTGGTATTATGCATTACTTATTTGAAAAATATCACTTCACTGAGTTATACACATCTTCCCAATGTTGTCACACATCATTAAACAATACTTAAAAATCATATTTGTTAATATCACTATCAATCTCGGGGAAAACATATTGGGAAGCTGTCAAGCTCACAGTGGGGTCAGTTTTTGCAGAATTTTAAGATTGCTTGAATCAAACTATAGTCTAGTCCAGAGTGCTAGTACAAGTTCACCACAACTCACCTGGATGTCTTTTGTAGCCACTACCAGTCTTTGTTTTCATATCTTCCTTCCCACTGACAAAAGCAGTTCATTGGGCACTCTGACCCATTTCCTTCAAAGCCAATAAAAGGATCTATCTCTACCACCAAGCAAAGACCTCCCAACACCCCATCTTTTTGGTCTGAGGATCATACCACTTCCCAGCAGATTGGAGAGATTGTGATGATGAATTTTACCTAATAATCCTACTTAATAATAGACAAATATGCAAATTGACCGCACCTTCGTTACGCCCAAGCCATGCCCACCAGCCAAGCCACGCCCACCAACCAATCAGGACGAGTATGCAAATTACCCCAACCAAGATGGCAGTTAATTTGCATATCAAGACAGCATAGAAATAAGCCAAGAGCTGCAGAAGGGAGCAAAGCTGTGGCGAAGCAAGCAAGCTGGGGGGGAGGAGAAGGGAGGAGCGGAGGTGGGGCCTGGGGAGAAGGAAGGAGAGCAGTCGGGCTGGCAGAGAAGGGAGAAAAGCAGGCAGGCTGGTGGAGAAGGGAGAAAAGCAGGCGGGCTGGCGGAGAAGGCGGGGTGGGGGAGAAGGGAGGAGAGCAGGTGGGGCGGGGTAGAGTGCAGCAGGAAACCCTATTGCAGGATTCTTCCTGCAACGGGAATGCTAGTATAATGAATAATCTCACTCTCACTTGAGAACCCCCCTCCCCCCCACAAACAGGGAGTGGCACAACCTTGAACTATAATAATCATGTAACAACAGTTGAAACAAATAGTAACAAGAAGATTGTTCTGTCACACCTACCAACAAAATGAGTGGTGTTACTTTTAATTTTGGTTTTCTGTAGAACATTCAAAACAATATTATTAAACAATTCTCGGTACCAAATCTCACAGAGTTCACTGTCATAGATGAGGTCAGTGTATGAGCCAAAGTCAGGAAAGAACAGGCACTTTGAGAGGATGAGAAAAGCTCTCTGTTCTCTCCGGGATTTAATGGTTGGCTCTGTTACCTTGCCTACAAGCTTTGTTTTGTGAGAATTACTAGTTCCTTATTACATGTTTTGTGATACAAGAACCAAATGAAAAATTAGGGCAACATGTTCATAATCATTTGGAAACACTGAAATGACCCATGAGACTCTAAACAGACCTGAGATGAAAGCAAGGAAATCAAGGGAATACTAGTACATTGTTTGAGGTTAAGAAAATGCTTATTAAAAGCAGAAAAATAAAACAAAACAATAAAACTACCAAAAAAGCCAAAGATTGTGTTTAAAAATGAACAAAATTCACCAAAGTGGATTGGAAAGCTTCAGACTTTGTAGTAGAGTTCTTCTCCTACCATAACTCGCCCTTCCCATGTAGCCTAACAGGGTGCAAACACAGTAGGCTGACATTGGGAGTGGGAGGGTAGCTGACAGAGCCCTGTCCTGGTGAACTTGAATGTCTCTACTGAAATGCACTGCAATAAAGCCACACCAGATGGACACAAGGTGCCCAGTTAAAACTGGTAAAAGGAAAGGTCTTTCTTGTGTATTAGTAATAAACCCTTGAAAAGCATATGCCAGCCATTCACCTCCTCTGAGACGCCTTCTGCAGCGACCCCAAATGCAAAAGAAGACGAAGTGCCCCACTATATATGCCCCTGAACTTTCCTTTCTCACAAGTTTTCAAATTTTTCCATTCTCTCTGCATGTTGCTATTTGACTAAAGCTCCATAAGGGCAGTAACTGAGTCAGTTTTGTGGGACACCCAGCACTGTACTCACTGCCCGACACTACTTGGTGCTCAGTAAATGTGCTGAGGAAATACAGAGAGGGAGGAAGAGTATAGCTTTAGACCAGCTTAATAAGCCAGTCCTAGGAAAGTGGCATGTTAGTCTAATGGGGAGAAAGACATAGGAAAAGGAAGCATCCCATAGGAAAACAAGAGTCATCAAGGCTCTTGTTCTATATGCTTTAAATTGGAAATGTGTTCATGTGAGAAAGCAACTGAATACAGTTCAGTAAGCACCTGTTAGACATCTTAAGGTAACAAATAAATCCTCAGAATTCTGACTAAGAAATTCCAAGTTTTCCTTGTGACATATGCCCCGCTCCCTCGTGCTCTAGTGAGGAGGAAAGAGCTTCTAAGAAGAGACAGAACATTATTTGAGTAGTTTCTCTCATTTGTGCCTTATAATTTAATTGGCTTGGCTGGCACTGCAGGGCTGTTTAGAAGAAACGAGAAGGTGAAACAGCTGTAAGTGTCTCTGCAAGTCTTGGGAGTGTCTTACCTGGCAGTAGTAGCAAGAACTGGCAGGAGGGGAAAGAGAGGTAAGCAGAAATTCCAGCAATGTCCAAATCACAGATTCCGGGGGGAATGTGGATATACAGCAGTCATTCGGTTCCATGAGGCATAATAGGACAAAGCATGGTCGGAGGAATTCTTCACGTGGGAAGACAGATGACACTGACAGCTCTACATGGAGAACTAGCAGACACCCAGTAGGGAATAAGGTTGGCCATTAGGTCTGCACAGGCATGCAGTCTGAGTCACGGAGAGAAGTTGGGCTTCGTGTGATCTTACACTAATGGTAAGACTATATTTCACATTTATAAAAGTAAACACAGTAACACTCCACACCCCTTGCCCTAGGTTTGCTGTAAAAATAATACTAAGTAGATGAAAACATAGAGCATGGTGCTTGGCAAACAGTAGCATTCAATTAATGACAATTGCCTTTGGCTTCTTAGTTTTCTCATTGAAATGTCAAATACAATATGAATATTGTGTTATATACAGTTTTGTGGTATTAATTTACTTTGAGTGACCTTTCTATGTAACAAAAATGTCTCTTTTTTAATAAGTTGCTTCAAACTTCTTTTTTCAAAAAAATCAAAGTATAAATAAAGTTCCACCATTAATCACCTTTTGGTAATTTTAGCAACTCAATTTATTTTGCAAATATCCTATTATTTCTTTAGAGCAAAAAACAAAGATGGCTTGCTTGGCCGGTATTGCTCAGTGGTTGAGCATTGAGCCCTGGACCAGGAGGTCATGGTTCGATCCCCAGTCAGGGCACATGCCTGGGTTATGAGCTCAATGCCCAGTAGGGGGTGTACAGGAGGCAACCGATCAATGATTCTCTCTCATCACTGATGTTTCTATCTCTTTCTCCCTCTCCCTTCCTCTCTCTGAAATCAATAAAAAATATATTTCAAAAAAATAGAGAGAGTAAAAGGCCACATATAAATGAGCTAAAAATGCCCTGATTTTAACTGTGTTAGCCACTATTGTTATGTGACTGAGATCTCCAGCTGATTCCAGGAAAATAATGTCATTAGTGAGTGATTATTTTTGTCTTTTGGCAGTAGGGGGAGAGAGGAGCCTTTTCTTTACATAATTATTCTAGGACTAGAGGCCCGGTACATGAAATTCATGCATGGGGGGAGGGGTGTCCCTCAATCCAGCCTGCACCCTCTCCAATCTGGGACCCCTTTAGGGATGTCCAACTGCCCGGGATCGGGCCTAAATGGGCAGTCAGACATCCATCTCACAATCCAGGACTGCTGGCTCTCAACAGCTTGCCTGCCTGCCTGCCTGCCTGCCTGATTGTCCCTAACCGATTCTGCCTGCCAGCCTGATCACCCTCTAATCACTCCCCTGCCAGCCTGATCAATGCCTAACTGCTCCCCTGCCAGCCTGATTGCCCCTAATTGCTCTCCCCTGCTGGCCTGGTCGCCCCCAACTGTCTTCCCATGGAGGCCTGGTTCCCCGTAACTGACCTCCCCTGCAGGCCTGGTTGCCCCCAACTGCCCTTCCCTGTTGGCCTGGTCACCTCTAACTTCCCTCCCTTACCAGCCTGGTTGCCCCTAATTGCCCTCCCCTGCTGGCCCGATTGCCCCTAACTGCCCTCCCTTGCCAGCCTGGTCACCTCTAACTGACCTCCCCTGCCGGTCTGGTCACCCCTAAATGTCCTCCCCTACAGGTCTGGTCACTCCCAACTGCCCTCCCCTACAGGCCCGATCACCCGTAACTGCCCTCCCTTGCCAGCCTGGTTGCCCCTAACTGCCTTCCCCTGCAGGCCTGGTCCCCCCCAACTGCCCTCCCCTGAAGGCCTGGTCACCCCAAAATACCCTCCCCTGTAGGCCTGGTCACCCCCAACTTCCTTTCCCTCCAGGCCTGGTCACCCCTACTGCCCTCCCCTGCTGTCCTGATCACCCCCAACTGCCTTCCCCTGCAGGCCTGATCCCCCCACAACTGCCCTACCCTGCAGGCCTGATCCCCCTCAACTGCCTTCCCCTGCAGGCCTGATCCCCCCCAACTGCCTTCCCCTGCAGGCCTGATCCTCCCAACTGCCTTCCCCTGCAGGCCTGATCCCCCCCAACTGCCCTCCCCTGCAGGCCAGATCCCCCCCAACTGCCCTCCCCTGCAGGCCTTGTCCCTCGTAACTGCCCTCCCCTGTAGGCCTGATCACCCCCAACTGCTCTCTCTTGCAGGCCTGGGTCCCCCCTAATTGTCCTCCCCTGCAGGCCTGGTCGCCCCCAACTGCCCTCCTCTGCAGGTCTGGTTGCCCCCAACTGCCTTCCCTTGCAGGCCTGGTCCCTCTCAACTGCCCTCCCCTGCTGGCCTGATTGCCCACAACTGCCCTCCCCTGCTGGCCATCTTGTGGCAGCCATCTTGTGTCCACATGGGGGCGGCCATCTTTTGTGTTGGAGTGATGGTCAATTTGCACATTACCTCTTTATTATATAGGATTAACAGTGTACTAACTAGCTTCCACTTAGAGTTTACAGGCTAGAATCCTTAAGGGAAATGAGGTACATTTGATGATGAAAAAATAATTTAATATGCAAGAATATTTATTAAATTTAATAAATATGTAACAGGTAAAAAGAGGCTTTGATTTGTTTACAAATTCCTTGGCGATCAAAGTCATATAAAAAATGTCCCAGAAGCTTATGTTTTTTGCAGTTGGAGCACATATTTTGCAGAAAAAATATGGGTCTATGACAAAAAGGAATGGAAATAGATAATTTTTTGGCCCTTTCAACAACTTATTAATTCCTAAAGCATCATTCTAGGAGGGTATGCTCTTTATAACTGCTGCACATTATGGAAGGGACACATATGGCAGGCTGTGTTTTGTAAAAGCACAACTAGAATAAAAATGTAATACTCAGCTAAGAAAATGCCAAGTCTTTTACTGTTAAAAGTACTTATATGTACTTATTGTTAAAAAATATATATGTGTGTAGTTATTGGCAGACAGAGAATTGTAGTCACAATCTGCAAGCTCTGCAAAGCTAAACACATATTTGGATTTCTACCATATGTAACCTAATCTAATTATTCTTCAGAATATAATTGGATGTAAGCATTCCTTTTGTAGATACACCATCATTCCTTAAATGTTCCCATGTTGTTGGGTGCTTAGACTGTTTCCAACTCTTTGCTATCATAAATAAATCTGTTATGGATATCCTTGAATATTATCTCTGTAAGCTCATTACAATTCTCAATAGGATAAATTCCTGGATGTAGTATTTTGAGAACTGAGATTATGTGTGTTCACAGCATATATCCAAGTTTTTAAATCTATGTATTTGTATTTGAAGAGACGTAGTAAAGTTACTATCTCATCTAGTGCCCTAGGTAAACTAACACCATGTTCTGAGTTATTTCCAAGCCATTCAGTATTCCTTCGCAGAATTTCCACTATAAAATCAGAAAACTTATCATAAAGTAAGGAGAAAATCCCTTCAAATAGTTTTTAATCCCCCCAAAAAGTAAATTTGGGGTGATATCTTAGTAACCTAAAAGAGCTTATGTTACTCCTAGTAAAAACAAAGGGAATTTCATTCACTGTGATATGGTGTGCCACATTATTTTTAAGAATATTCTGACCAACTATCCTAGGGTGAATGTATATCATAATGAGTCATGTGTGTATGTGTGTGTGTTTTACAGAGAGTAAATCTTCCTAGTTACCTTTTAAAGTCAGTGTAAGTATGAATTATGGGAAAACATAATAAGAACATTATGGAAATGTACCTGCCTTTTCTGCAGTGTAATAGTTGATCCCTGTTATAGATTACCATCTTGATTTAAAGGTCACATATTAGTTGCTAAGATACTAAGAGTGAATGGCCTGTAATCTGCATACTCAGAGAAGAAATATGAGAGAGGAACCCCAGCCATAAAGCCCACACTCATGCATAGTACTAATTAATTCTCAAGTTTTGTAACAAAGGCAAGTCATTCTAAAATGAGCAATTATCACCCTAGCCAGTTTGGCTCAGTGGCTAGAGTGTCAGCCTGCAAACTGAAGGGTCCCAGGTTTGATTCTGATCAAGGGCAGATGCCCACGTTGCAGGCTCAAGCCCCAGTAGGGGGCATGCAGGAGGCAGCCGATCAATAATTCTCTTTCATGACTGATGTTTCTCTCTCTCTCTCCCTCTCCCTTCCTCTCTGAAATAAATAAAAATATATTTTAAATAAATAATAAATAAATATAAACTAGGCAATTATTAACTAACCAAATCAGAAATAAATTTGGATGAAATGCACTCAGGTAGAAGTCGAAGGGACAGAGACAGAAACCTTCCCTTGACTATACATACCAATACAGGCAAAAAGAAAGGGCTTTCATACAAAGCTGTCTGATGAGATATATGCTGGCACCAGTGATTCCTTTCTTCTCATCTCTGTCCTTCAGAACCAAAGCCACACCTGAAGCAGGCAACCAGGTGTGCAGTCAGATTCTCCACAGCCCATTTCAAACACTATCTCTACATGGGTTAAACAAGTGTTGATGCGTGGCATTTTGATCCCTGATTTTTTTAAAGTTTCAATTTTCCTGTATTTTAATTAGATGCGTGAATGTTACTGCAAAACCACAACTAATAATAACTGACTGTAGATAATGGAATCATTTCACTTTCTTCCAGTCAACACATGTTTGGAAGAGACATTCAGCAATACCACACACTCGGAATACACCAGAGGAATGATGACTTCACCACAGAAGGGCTCATGTTCCTACCCACACTAGACACTAAAGCAAAGTATTTTCTTATTCTTTCATTGAAGACGGTCATCATGTCTCAGCTGTTTCTCTGCCTCCTCCCTACCGTACCTCTGAACTCTGCAGGTGCAAGCGCTGAGTCAAGGGTGCTGATGCAATGCCATATTAAGCCTCCGTGAAGTGGAACAGCCCAAACAAGGTATTAAGGGTGAATGGACCCTGGAGAGATCATCTGCCCCTATAAAGGCCCTCCTCAGCTTCTAGGAAAAAAACCTTAAACAAAGATAAACATCTGAATTCTAAAGAAGGAAGTGTATTCATTTAGCAATGAGTTTTCTAATCCCCAGTGCAAGATTCTTCACTAGATATTTAAAAATAAATAAAACCTGGTCGTGGCTACTGGAGGTCACAATACCTTGGGAGTCACTTCAATGCTGTCCCCTCCACGTGGTCACCTTCCATACTGACCCACCATAATTCATGCTGTTTTTTATAGACTTATTTCATATCTCACCTAGGTCCTCTGTATTTCCATTCTCCTCCCTTTTATTTTGTTACACTTCAGAATTAGCAATGTGATGCTTGAAAGGGGACTTTCTACTTTAACTAAAGGTACAAAATGCCATCCCCTGTTAGTGTGATGTATCCAAATTTCACATAATATTAAGGCATATTTTATGACTTTTATGGGTGTTGTTAAGCAGATATTTTGTTTTTGTTTTAATCCTCACCTGAGGATATTTTCCATTGATTTTTGAGAGAGTGGCAGAGAGAGGGAAAGACAGAGAGAAACATTGAAGTGAGAGAAACACATCCACATCAATTGGTTGCCTCATGCTCACATGCTGACCCGGGCCCAGGCCAGAGAGGAGCCTGTAAAAGAGGCATGTGCCTTGACCAGAATCAAACCCAGGACCCTTTGGTCTGCAGGCCGATGCTCTATCCACTGAGCCAAACTGGCTAGGGCTAAGCAGAATTTTTGTACAACTATAAGCTATAACTTGATAAGCCTCATATAAAGAAAGGTCTATTAAAATTAATAAACTATAAAGGTATAAATTCAGTGAAGATATGGTAGAAAAAATGCTTTAAACCTCCTCTTCAGTGTAGTCCAGGTAACATTTATTGGAGTCAATAGTTGAAATGAGTAATAATATTCAAAATACATATTTTAAAAGGGCATGGAGCCTTAGAGTAGCTTTTAAATCATCTACTGATATACCAGGAAAAAATAAGGGCTGTAGGTAACACTCTTTATTAGATATGGATTAGCTATCTTAGATCCCATCCAATTTTTAATGTATTTTTGTTGATTTCAGAGAGGAAGAAAGAGGGAGAGAGAGAGAGAAATATCAATGATGAGAGAGAATCATTGATTGGCTGCCTCCTGCATACCCCCTACTGGGGATTGAGCCCGCAACCCTGGCATGTGCCCTTGACCAGAACTGAACCAGGGATGCTTCAGTCTGCAGGCTAATGCTCTATCCACTGAGCCAAACCAGCTAGGGCAAGCCTATTCTATTTTTAATGTAGATATACTCATTTGCTAACAGAGAAATAGTGGACCTTTAATCCCAACTAGCATGTTGACCCTGAATCTCATGGCCATCTCTGCCTTGACCAGAGCCTCGAGAGAGATAAACGGACAGCACAGGAGTAGAAGAATAAATAGAAAAAATAGATGGGGTTACCAGAAAAACAGACTAGATGGCCAGGAAAAACTACAGAGATCCAAAGCATGTAAAACTTTTGTTTTTAGGTCCTACTTTTTAAAGAATAAGAATGAATAAGCCAATGTTTCGAGCAAAAACTAGGCAACCCAGGCTCAGAAATCAAATAATCAGACCATAAAGGATTGAGAAAACAATTTCTTCTTGTTTTGTAAAGCACTAAAAACAAAAAATAGGCATGAGAAATATATGGTTACTGAAAGCAGGCTTTCTATGGTAGAAAAAAATACTATGAAGATATAACAGGCTGTGAGAATTAAGGTGGAAAAAGCAGGTCAACTGGGTTACCTGGCTAAGTCATATAACGGAAATAAAATGCATTTGATGAGCCGAAACCGGTTTGGCTCAGTGGATAGAGCGTCGGCCTGCGGACTGAAAGGTCCCAGGTTCGATTCCGGTCAAGGGCATGTACCTTGGTTGCAAGCACATCCCCAGTAGGGGGTATGCAAGAGGCAGCTGATCGATGTTTCTCTCTCATCGATGTTTCTAACTCTCTATCCCTCTCTCTTCCTCTCTGTAAAAAATCAATAAAATATATTTTTAAAAAAATGCATTTGATGATAAAAGCATCGTATGGTCATGACAAATCCAACACGAACAGAGCAGAAATGTAAGTATGAACAGAAAATACAGGTTGTGAGAAACATTGATTAATAAAGCTTAAATTTATACAGGTTAATTTTATGTTGAGACTATAAGTAACCATTCATAAGCAAATAAAGAACTTAAGACAAATATAATAATTATTAAAGGGACCTTGTGCAAATAATCTTAGGTGTTTACAGTGATGTTCACAGTTTTTCATTGCATTATTCATAATAGTAAAAAAACAGAACAATCTAACTGCCCCATAATCAAAAATTGATTAAACGAATTGTAGTATATCCACAGCACAGAATAAATACTATGGAGTCAGTAGAAGCTGTGCTTTAGAAGAACACATTTTATGAGGAAATGTACACAGTATGGAGCTGTAAAATACAAATACTACGTGCAGATGAACAAGCTGTGTAATATTTGTATTTACATATAGTAAATATAAGACAGTTGAAGGCCAAACATAAAATTAACTTTGGTTGGCTTTGGCTGGGAATATGGATTCTTTCCCCCTCTTATTGTCCATATTTTCTATATTTTTACAGTAAGGACATATTACTAACATCAGAAAAAAATCTATAGTTGTGTCCTCTTATACATTGATAAACCTTGTTTGTTGTGGGTCAGGGAGTCTTTGTCTACTTGGTAACTCAGGCTCTGGGGATGGGTTGTGGGGGCTGGAATGGGGAGGGGAGTGGAAGTATAGAGAGATGACTGGGTAAAAGTCTGAGGGAACAAACCCCTTCAACTAAGTGCCTCTACCTCCCCTACCCTTTCACAAAGTCAGATTTTTCCAAAAGAAAGACAAGTGGACTGTGTGTATTTTGATTTTGTTCATTGTCTGTACTCTTCTCTCAACATGACAACACTCACTGATTTGGAAATGCCACAGACCAGGCTGTGCTATGCCCTGGATCAAGCTCTCACCAGTAATCTCTCTCCCCTAATGCTTTTTAAAGTTTTAACTGTACTCTCTAACCCAGAGGCGGGGAAAAGGTCAAGCATCTATACAAGCCCATTGCTCACAGCAAAGTGAGGTTCCTCAGGCCCCTGGGGTGTAGCAAGCTAGTTGAGGAGCCCAGCATTGCGACAAGGAGGAGAGATTCATGATGAGTTTTGTGTTGGTCCATGAAAGCACTTTCATGCCCTCGGAACAGGGAGCTCTTGCCTGCTGTGCTGGGAACCGAAGTTCTAGCCAGCACTGCATGCTAAATAATCTCCTCTTTGTTGCCAAAGAATTGCGTGTTCTGCTCCTAGTAATTATATCAAAGACATTGTGTTTTACATCTTAAATGTGTCCCTGAGCCTAAAGCCACAAAAGGGGGTGGACAGAAGTGCAAAGCAAGTCAGGACTGTAGGACCATATGTGAAGCTTAGACTCCTAATGCAGAAGTCAAGAACATTGGTTAGCCCCAATGATGATGACCGCCCTGCATCTACAGTGCATGCAAAGCGAACTACAGATCCTCAGCTCCTTTCACTCTGCCTCTAACTGCATAACCTTAAAATATCTGTCAAAAAGCGAGAAATTCAGTTAGTATTCACAGGTCTCGGGCACATCATGTCAAACAAGCCTTTTCAGCTTAAAAGGTTCTGTTGCTCTCATTTTGCTCACATCCTACTAATCCCTGCAAAAGAGCTTTAAAAAAAAAGCCTATTTCATACTCTATTAGGGATGTCGATGATCGCTGGAAATAGAAGACTCCCAAAGAAAAATGCTTCTAAAGATTACACGCTGCAGGGCGGGCAACAACACACAAGCCTCGTTCGGTGGCTGCTCCATGAAAATGCCCCCCTCCCCGTGGCATCTGGTTCTTAACTACACATATGTGTGCCCTCTGCCTTGATGAGCTCCAGTCAATCAGATTTTATCAAGATAACAAAAGTGGACAGCTTAGCTACTGCTTACACAGCACCTACCATATGCCAGAGGTGTGTCACTTCTCTCCACAGGATAACCAGGCCTTACGACAACCCTACATACGAGGGACCATTATTATTACTTCCATTACAGAAGAGGAAACTGGGGCAGGAAACAACATCACGTGGCTTGAACAAGGCCATACAGGTGTTAAATCGCAGTGGGAAGGTTTGGACCCAGGAGGTGTGTCCCTAGATCGAACACTAGTAACCCAAACAATAAATACCCAACTCTATATAGCTTCTACTCAATAGCCCACCCAGAGGTATCACATCTCAGTCTACACACACACAGTACACGGAGGTCTGTTCACATTAGGAACCTGGCGAAACACTGGCCCGCTTGGCTGAAGAGTTGTGAAGTGCCCCCATCCACCTGCGGCCTCTCTACACCCTCTTCTTTCTCTGCCGGGCAGCAGATGCCCCTCTTCAGGGTCCCTTTCACCCTGAGTAAATATTTGGTCAGATGTCTCGTCCATTGGAAATGGCACCATTGAAACACCCACTGGACATCCTAAGCAGTTCTCTGAGTTGTGGAACTTAAACTCTGCCCCGGTGCTCCTGGAATGGACCCTCTGTAGACTTCCCGACCCGCATCCCACCAGCGCAGCTCAACAGCAAGTTCAAAACAGCCCTGCCTTTCACAGGGAGGATGCTTCCGGACAAGGCACAACGAAATGTCCAGTGGGACAGCATGGACTGTGTCCCTGCTCTGACAACTGGAGATGTAAAAATGGCAGCATTCTTGCCCACCACAAATTCACATATCGGTGGGTGCCAAGGTCATGCATCACGTGCTCCTGTAAACGTGCTCCCTCATGAAGGAGCACAGGGAACAGCCTGGTGTGAGGCAGAAGGAAAGCACCTGACCCTGACTTGCCAGGCCTGGATGTGTTTAGTATCAATCTTCCTCGACAGCTCAGATACACAAGAAATAGCAAGATCTTGTTTTATTTTACCTAATTCCTTTTTATTTCAAACCCCCAACCTACCAGTTTGGAAAACCTTAAACCTCAGTCCTCTCTGAATTATCCTTCATTTCCAGAATAGGTACACAGTTCAAGAATCATCTGTCAGAAGTTTGTAGAGATTGCTTTGGTTTGGAGGAGATGGGCTGTTGGGAGCCAGTGGGGCTATCAGTTTGTCTGCCTGTTGTGGGTCCTGTGAGTACCAGGTCTCAGTCACCATCGCCTAACCCTAAGGGGTTCCCTGGCATCTCTAGACCAGTGCTCTCAGGTAGAAGTATAAGTGACGCACAGGTGTGAGTTTAAATCTTCTAGTAGTCACATTTTAAAACAAGAAAAAGTAATTTTAATCATGTACTTTTAAAAATCCAATATGTTAAAAAATACTTTTTCAATCAGTAATTGTACTTCGTAGGTATTTACCCAAATGAATTAAAAACTTATATCCACACAAAAACCTATTAAATGGATGTTTATAGTAGTATTCAGACTCACCAAACCCTGGAAGCAACCAACATATCCTTCAGGAACTGAATGGATAGATAAATTGTGGTACATGGGACAATGGAATATTATTCGGTGATACAAAAAATGAGCTATCAAGCCATGAAAAGACAGAGAGGAACCTCAAATGCATATTACTAAGTGAGAGAAGCCAATCTGAAAAGGCTACATTCTTTGTGATTTCAACTATTTGACATTCTTGAAAGGGCAAAACTATGGGGACAATAAAAAGATCAGTGGTTGCTAGGGTTTGGGGAGGACAGGATAAATAGGTGGAGCACAGGGGATGTTTAGGGCAGTGAAGCTCCTCTGTATGATACTGTAATGATGGATACATGTCACTATACATTTGTCCAAGCTGATAGAATATATAAGAGTGAACCTTAATGCACACAATGGACTTGGGGTGATAACGGGAGTTCATTCATGTAACAAATGTCCCACTCTGGTGGGGATATTAATAGTGAGTGAGACTGTGTATGTGTGAGGCAGGGGGTATATAGGAAATCTCTATCTTCCCCTCAGTTTTTCTGGGAACCTAAAACCACTCGCAAATGAAGTCTATTATTTGAAGTTTTTTTTTTTAAAAAAAAGGAGAGGCAACAAGAGACTTGACCGGGGACAACTGAATACACAGCTGTGGGCAAAGGCTGTTGTCATCCTGAGAATCTACAAACCTTAAATAAAAACTAAGCTTTTATGAAGTGGTCACTTCTTAGATTAATGTGTTTATGTTTATGATAATCAGTTAACTTTGATACTATGTTTGCATCAAAAGTAACCAAAAATATATTCCTTTAGTTATATCAAAGTTGTAGCTTAATAATCAACTGATTTGTTATTTCTAAATTATTGTTTAAATATTCATATGTCGTGGCCTAAGAAGGACTAACATATATTAGCATATCATTTACTGGAGTATTTACAATATGCTAGGGACCGTGCCATGCTCTTTACATGGATTGGCTGGCTTAACTACCCTATGTTTGAGGCTATTATAATTCTTCTCACTGAAGAGACTGAGGCTCAGAGAGATGGGATACTTGACCAAGGTTGCACAATTAATAATTGGCAGAGATGGGATTTAAATTCTGAAATTCTTACTCTAGCAAGGCCTGTGCATTTATACCACTCTGTACCATTGACAATAACTGACAAAATTAAGATAAAGGACAAATTTAGGAAGGCAGAAGGAATTCTAGTGGACAAGCAGAGACTAAAGGGGACAAGATGGAGAATGAGAAGAAGAATATGGGAAGAACACTAGCATTAGTGAAACCATAGAGTGTGCTGGCATTGGCTCAGGAAGCACCCAGGGCTGTAAAGGAATAAGTTCCACGCCCAAGTGGCATGAGCTCTAAATGGTGGCATCGACTATTTCCATGCCCCATCCCTTGGAACTTCTCAGTGTCCTGGCATCCTGAAAATTACTAATCCTGCTCAAAGGAAGTGGAAATACTGTACTGAGAACCTAGGATGATGTCTTATGGGTGTGTGTCTAAACTTGAAAATATGATGGAAGAAGTGGTGAAAAGTAGTTGGTTGGTCACCTTGAATTTTATGAAGAGTAAGTATGAATATTTCCAACTACTCTACTGAATTGCCCATTTACCCTGTTTTATATTACAGTGTCTATCTTTAAAAGTGTTGCAGTAGATGCTTGAGTTATGACTGTGAAGGTTCATTCATCATGCTGGAAGGGATGGCTTAGTGGACAAAATGCCAGCTTTCACCAACTATGACACTGTATCCAGAGGTTAATAATAATAGGCAAGTGGCATTGACTCAGCAGCTCATCTTCTGAATGAAGCTAGTTCCAAAAAGTTTACTCAGATGGGTGGAGGGTTCTTTAGACAATGTCTGGAAAAAAATTGCCAATCCTGCCTGGATAATGAAAATTCCTAGAATCTTTACAAATGTAGTATTTCCCCAGCATGAACTATGAAAGAACCAAAGGACTTTTTAACACAATCTTAGAATCGGTGCCCTCTTCATGCCAGCAGTACCTTCTTTGTCATTAGTCTTACACAAGCCAATTTAGCCTTTCCCAAAACTAGAGTAGTCTCCCTTTTATCCTCAGTTTCTTCACCTTCTGTAGTTTCAGTTACCTGTAGTCAACCTAGATACAAAGTATTAATGGAAAGTTTCATAAATATATAATTCGTAAGTTTTAAATTGTGCACTGTTCTGAGTAATGGGATAAAACTGTATTGCCCTGCTCTGTTCAGCCTGGGATGTGAATGATCCTTTGTCCAGTGTGTCCACTCTGTGTACGCTCCCTGCCCTTAGTCACTTAGCAGCCATGTTAGTTACCACCTGTCACAGTAATGTAATGCTTGTGCTCGAGTAAACCTTATTTTACTTCATAATGTCTCAAAGCACCAGAGTAATCATGCTGGAAATTTGAATGTGCTAAAGAGAAGCTATAAAATACAATAAAATATTGAAAGAGAGACAGGGAAGGAATGTGGAGCACACAGTCACATAAGTTTTAGTTTATTATTAATTATTTTGTTAATATCTTACTGTGACTAACTTATAAATTAATGTTTATCATAAGCATGTATGTATAAGAAAGACATAGTGTTCAGTACTACCTATGGTATCAGGCATCCACTGGGGGTCCTGAAATGTATCCCCACAGACAAGAGGTGGCTACTCTACTTCTTTATTCCACTGTTTAATACCCTCAATTTTAGCTGTCTATAGTAGTCTCTTTCTTCACCCTTCTCATAGTTTCTTTTTTTTAATATATTTTTATTGATTTCAGAGAGGAAGGGAGAGGGAGAAATAGAAACATCAATGATGAGGGAGAATCACTGATAGGCTGCCTCCTGCATGCACCACACTGGGGATCAAGCTTGCAACCTAGGCTTGTGCCCTGGCCAGGAACCTCCTGGTTCATAGGTTGATGCTCAACCGCTGAGCTACACTGGCCAGGCTAATTTCTTAATTTAACATTTATACTCAGATCAGTCTACTCCTCCACTTAATGATAGAAACTACTCTTTTATTTAAAAAAAATATTTCACTTAGATGGCTTTATCAATTACTTTACAATGACAAATTTTAAACAAATTCATCTTTATAAAATTATACAGTATTCTTAAAAATTTATCAGCAAAGCAGGGTTTTAAGAGCATATAGGATCCATTGCTATTCTTATTGTGTTCATGCAAATAATCAGACCAAATAGAAACTTAAATTAATACAGTAAATATGTTGGTCTTAATTTGGCTGTTTAATAAAAATGAGGGTGATTTTAGGGGGGGGGTTATGTTTACATAGACTTTAAAATACACAATTATGAATATTAGACTCAAAGCTTTATTTTCATTTATGATTTGAATTGGATCCTAAATTAATCTTAAATATTTGGCTACAACCCTCCAAACTATTCTTTCTTTCCTTCCACCAGACCATTTGTCATAATTCTTGCTGTTCTAGCTTTTGTCCCAATAATAGTAAGATTTGTTACACAGTTTGTCTCCATCAGGTTACAAGCCGTGCTTGTACTCAGAAAATACCACTCCTCAACACTATCACAACCTCCTTTTGTGCCTCATTGTCCCTGACAGAGAGCAAGGATTTGGGGTTCTGAAGAAAAATGCTGCTCCTTTCAGCAGGAAGCAGCTATAGAAGAGACCTTACACCCTCTTTTCTCTGAAAGAATTCAGTGCCAAAATCCTTGAGAAGGGAAATGTTAGACAGAACCCCAGAGCAAGAATGATGGGCCAAGTACAGAAACTCACTAGGGCAGACAGCCCCAGATGCCTAGCAAGGGGCAAAACTGGGAAAACAAGAACCTCGCCTCCAGGGTAACCTATCTTCCCCTAGCATATCACTGGTCATGTGATTTGGACGCCAGATCTTTCATATCGCTAGTCATCCAGTTTATACTCCTGACCTTTTCCTCCCTAAAGATAACATCTGGGCCTCAGTTGTATTTCAGCTTCAGGCCCAGAAAAGCAGCAAAACCAGACACGTGGTGCTGTGGCTGCCTCAGGACCAGCTTTTACCTCTCAAGTCATTCAACTGATTTCCTCAGCCTTGGGTATCTGATAATTTTACCCTCCCTTATAGTAATGGACATACTAAGGTGCTGGGTGATTGGTTTCTGATATGTGGGATAACTGTTTATTAAGAATAGTTATTAACAAATAGAGGACGGAAACATTAGGCCTTTAGGGCAAGATAATCCTTAACAGCCATTTGTAAGCTTCCCACCACAGGAGAACAAGAGACCAAGAAAAACTCACTAGACACCAGGAGTCAGACCATACAAGGAATGGAAACTGTCCTGAAGGCACCTGATCTCACACCTGCATTCCATCTGCATTCCAAGCCCACCAGCTCAGCCCCCAAACCCACTGATGACAAGTTTCCTGCCAGTGACTGCATATAATGATGAAACTCTAGCTCCTGGGTGCTGTCATCATTGACCCAATCAATGTCCCTTTGGCTGAGTGGTATGCAGCCCTTCCCTTTGGATACCCCAACCCCCATCCTTAAATAAATTTAATTTTTCTTTAAAAAATTACCAGCTCAATTTGTAATAATTTGAAGAAGTATTTGTTCCAGTTGTCATCTCAAAATCAATGCAGCATACATTTATTAAGTACCCACAATGTATCAGGTACTGTTCTGAGCACAGTAAAAAAAATTCCTATCACTGATAAGGGCTTAATCTCCAACATTTACAGGGAACTCACACAACTTAACAAAAAATGGGCAACAGACCTAAATAGATACTTTTTGAAAGAGGACATAAGGAAGGCCAAGAGGCATATGAAAACATGCTCAAAGTCACTAATCATCCGAGAGATGCAAATCAAAACGACAATGAGGTACCATCTCACATCTGTCAGAATGGCTATCATCAACAAACGACAAGTGCTGGTGAGGATGCGGAGAAAAAGGAACCCTTGTACAGTGCTGGTGGGAATGCAGACTGGTGCAGCCACTGTGGAGAACAGTATGGAGTTTCCTCAAAAAACTAAAAATGGAACTCCCATTTGACCCAGTGATCCCACTTCTAGCAATATATCCCAAGAAACTAGAAACACCAATTAGAAAGGATATATGCACCCCTATGTTCATAGCAATACAATTTACAATAGCTAAGATCTGGAAACAGCCGAAGTGCCCATCAGTAGATGAGTGGATTAAAAAACTGTGGTACATCTACACAATAGAATACTACACTGCGGTGAAAAAAGGAGTTCTTACCATTTGCAACAGCATGGATGGAATTGGAGAGCATTATCCTAAGTGAAATAAGCCAGTCAGAGAATGATAAATATCGCATGATCTCACTCATTTATGGAATATAATGAACAATATAAACTGATAAACAAAAATAGATCCAGAGACAGAGAAACATCCATCAGACCATTAAACCTCAGAGGGAACGTAGGGGAGTGTGGGGTAAGGGGGAGAGATCAACCAAAGGGCTTGGATGCATGCATATAAGCCTAACCAATGGACACAGACAACAGGGGGGTGAGGGCATGAGGGGGGGATAAGGGGGGGGGTTAATGGGGGAATAAGGACACATATGTAACACCTTAATCAATAAGGAAATTTAAAAAAAATTCCTGTCTTGTAATTTAAAGAGAAGAATATAAATAACTTTAAACACCTAGAGGCCTGGTGCACAAATTCGTGCATGGGTGGGGTTCCTTGGCCTGGCTGGTGATCGGGGCCAATCAAGGCCAGCCAGGGGGAGGGACCACAGGAGGTTGACTGTGGGAGCACACTGACCACCAGGGGGCAGCTACTGCGTTGAGCGCCTGACTCCAGGTGGTCAGTACGCATCACAGCTACGGTGGGTTGTCTGGTAGTAAAGTTTGCTTAGGCTTTTCTATAGATAGATTATTATGTATTATAACCATGGTACAGCAAAGTTCCTAGCAACAGATTATTTCTCTCTGGGAATGCAGAGGGGTATAGCTTTGAGTAGGAACCTAGAGCCTTTTATTTCTAACAGCATAGTTTGACAGGATTTGGTTTTCAGATTTGAACTCCTAAATTAGTCTACATTTCAAATTTTGGAGAGATGCTTAAAAGGTAAGTCCTATATAGTTAAACCTATAATGTTGTGACTATGAAAGTTTGAGAAACTGGAGAAGTGAGATTAATATGAACACAAGCTAATTTTAGTCATGCACCAGGATCATCACATACCATTTCCTCTTACACTTTTTCTTCTGTAAACCCATTCCAAGGTTTCACCACCACGTTCTTTATTGTCATTTCAGACACTATCAATGTGCCTGATACATCACCCACTACTCCTCCTCTACCCTTCCTAACTTTGAGATGGTACTGCTTCCATATATGCTGACATCCTAGTTATGACAATAATCAATACCTCTGCCATGAGGTCATTATATCCTTTTGTAATACCCACTGCTAATTGCATGTGTTTATTTCCCACACAGAATGCATGATGTGGTTATTCATTGTTAGTGGGGGTTTTTTTATGCCTTCCCTGCAATTCCACTATAATTTACCAATGCCTACGTATTTTATCCTCAAATTCTCCAGGTGGTTATTAAGGAAGTAAAAATGTAGTAATCTTTAGTTATTTCTTATAAATTCTCAATTTTCTTCCCTGAAATTTCCCATTAGACAGATGTTTATTTCCTAAGGATGATTGCAGGGCTACATACAGAGTTTATTCCAGAATTCAGCACACATTTGTATCTAGTTAGAGGCACTAGATCTGGAATACAAAGCAAGGAACAATACCTGTTTGCACTGCCTTCACTCAAAATTGTCTTCCTGCCAGGATCAAGACTGTGTGGCCAACTGGCTGTCTAAAGTAGCCTGCACATGGGATTGGCGCCCTCTGGTGGTAAGAGGATACCCTGCGTAGGATAGCTGAGATATAGAGCCTTAATACTGCCTCATCACCGAGAAACCTGGGTACCTCCAGGCTCCTATTTTGTTAACTTTACATAGAATTGGTCCCTTTTCCCTTTCCCCTTTATTTTCCCCTTCCTTTCTTATTTTTTAACTCCTTGCTCACAGTGCCAATACAGTGAGTCTATATGAGAGACTCAAGGATGATGACAGTGTTGGCATAATGACTTAAAGTGATACAAAGTTTGATTTAGTCACAACAGAATAGCAGTGGTTCTTGAAAGATGATGGTAATTACTCATTTGTCATTTCTCATAACATGAAAAACATGAGTATGAATGCATACTGAGGGATTTTGCTACAAATATGCACTCAATAAAGAAAATATGCATTCGATATTATAATTGATAAATGGGAACTAAGATCAACTGTGAAATATTCTTTATATGTTGTTAACATCAGAATCAAATCAAATTTTAAAGATGATGTAAATTTCATTTTGTCTAAAATTAGAGATTAGCAATGACGACCACTTAATTTCTTTTCTCCTCACCAAATTCTGAGGCTTGTGTGTGACTTCAAGTGTTTCTAAAAAGAAGTCAACGTAATATTTATCTTGCATGAATATATCAGTTGCTGCAGCAGTATTTCACCTAATGTCTATCTGTGGTCTGACAAAGTGTATTGTCTCTCTAAACATCCATCTTATTTCTGTCAATTGAGCTCAAAATCTTACATATGGTATACCACCTGAATATAATTTTTTAGAAAAACAGGAACTGTGGTTAGCAGATTATTGTTGATTCTAAAATGGGAATATTTCTATTCATACTCTATGAAGAGGCAAATTACTCCATCTAAAGTTATTACATATATATTTTGAGTTCCATAGAGGGCCTATAGAATAAGAAAGTGAATTAAATTTTGTTAAAACTAATTTAAACTATATTATTCTCCATTAAACTCAATTTATTATGAAACTTTTACTCTCCCTTCATAGTTTGTAAATACTCTAGTTCCTGATAAAATTAAATGGGCTCTATTCAAGCCTTGGATAAAGAACAGGCACAAGTGTCTGCATTGTGAAATACTATGCGGCAAGAGTCAAGGGTAAAGGTAGAAGTTAAGGGTAGAATTATTTTGTATGTTCAAATGTAAAACAAATTAGAAAAAGCTAGACCCATTAAATGAAAGTGTAATAATGGTTCTCTCTGATTCTATTCTTGTCTCTCTAAAGTCAATTCTCCTTGACCCAATGCAAGTAATCTTTTAAAAATGTATGCCAGACCATGTCAATCTCCTGATCTCAGCCATCGTAGCTTATATCAAGGTTTTTACCATGGCCTACAAATTCCGACATGTACCAGCCACGGCTATTCCTTTAACAGCATTTCCTACCAGTCTCCCCATAATTCATTCATGTTTAGAAGCAATCATGTTGTCAAAAGAATTGGCAAAGTGTGCATCTGTTCTTGTGCTTAATATTTCATTCCAAAGGCTACTCAGGTTTTCTATAATGAAGTGACAAATGCTAACACAGGCAAAGTGGACCAATATGACTAATATGATGATTACTAAGAGACAGAATCCAGTTGTTGGAAGATAATCATACATATCTCAATTCTCTGACGAAGTGGTTCTTACCGACATGCTGGCAATTAGCGAAGGAATTACTCTGCTGATGATATTTTACCAAATAACACCCACTAAAGACTTACCTGCAGCGACTATGATAATATCTGCCAGCTGAGTATGGATCTTCAGTTGTTCTTTGGGGGTGTATCTGTGAGCTATTGTCACTGTTGCATCACCTGGAATGCAGAAGAGTTCCATTAATGATTACTTAGATTATTCATAATTTATGAATGCTCAATTCTAGAGGAGTTTCAGTTATATCCTAACTGTGAAAAATTGCTTTGAAATAATTAAATCACCTTAAAAACAAAATCTAGATATGAAAATATAGTTGACCCATATCATTGTACCCTTCAACTGACCAGTGGAAAATCAAATGAGCCCAAATGAGGGTATGTGCTGACCATATGGGACAGCTATAAGTAGGGTCCTAGAAACCTAGCACTTGAAAGTTCTACATTGACAAGTTAACACACAGTCACTCGTTAGCTTGATAATAAGACATAGAAATACTGAAAACAGCAAGACAAGTGCACTAAAAATGGGGCAACATCTTGTAGCAGGACAGGTTAGAGATTAATTCTGCCTCATCTTGGCAGGTACCATATTCATCTTGAGGAGGTGTCAAAAAAGGGTTCCTAAAAGAGGTAATATAACTTTGTTAGTTCTTAAAGCATGAGTTGTAGTACAGCAATCAGGGGAGGGGAAAAAAAAAAAAAAGAAATTCCAAGACAAAAGAATGGCAAGGAAAAATGAACCAACTTTGAAATTTTGTGTTTAAGAAATGATGAAGAAGTCTAGGTATAGGGAAAGTATTCATACATGCTTTCACAAAGTGAGGTATGAATCAGAGAGGTCATCAGACTGTGGGATTTCAGTGCTTAACGTGAGAGCCAAGGAAGAGGAGTGAGAGAAAGGCAGTGACGAGTGCAGTCAAGGGAAGGACTCCCGCCATGAACATGGCTGTGTGAGGCAGTATTTTCTCTCTTCCCTTTCTGTGTAACATACAACAACAAAAATGGCACAGTCTCTATTTTTAGGAAAACTAGAAGACATACCACAGGGAGAAAGGCAGCAAAGAAATGGACAGAATAACAAGATGGTCAGCAACAACAGATCTCTGAAAGTGACTGCAAAAATATACTTCCTGAAGGTGAAGAGTTCACATCAAAATGCAAATATTTGTAGCAGATAAAATAGGAAGAAAGGCTGGAGAAGTCTTTTGAAACCCAGTATAGCTCAACAGTAAGGAACACAAAGACTTATACAGGGAAGGATTTCAACAGGAAGGAAGTAGTTGAATTCTGTGAAGGCGAAGGAGGAATCTGAAGGCTGCCCAGTACCTCCTTCACAACCCCTAGCAGAAGTATCCTGCAAACAGCAGATCCAAGAAATCCAACACTTCAATAAGTAATTTACGAAAGCACTTGACAAAGCATTGAACACATATTATATAAGGATCAGCCCAGGGGAATTTGGATGGTGACAGAACCGTTCAGGTTCTATTGGTAGTTACATGATTATATGCATTTGTCTAAACTCATGGAACTGTATACCTAAAAGAGTGAATTTTACTATATGCAGTTTTCTTAAGTAAATAAAAGGATACATTTTAAAAGTGGCAGGCCCAAGAAAAAAAAGCAAAAAAATAAATAAATAATAATTTAAATCCAATTAGAAAGAATATATGCACCCCTATGTTCATAGCAGTATTTTTTATAATAGCTAAGATCTGGAAACAGCCCAAATGTCCACCAGTAGATGAGTGGATAAAAAAGCTGTGGTACATTTACATCATGGATTACTATGCAGCTGTAAAAAAGAAGGCTCTTTTAACCTTTGCAACAGCATGGAGGGACCTGGAGATTAATATGCTAAATGTAATAAGCCAGTCAGAGAAAGACAAATATCACATGATCTCATTTATATGTGGTACCTAATGAACAAAATAAACTCACGAACAAAATAGGTTGGAGGCATGAATGCATGGAACAGACTGAGGGATCTCAGAAGGGAGAGGAGTGGGTGTATGGGAAACCAAATAACTTATCACCTGTTCCTGGTCCTGAGAGCTAGCTATCCAGTGTTAAAATAAAAAAATTAAAAAATGGAGACTAACCTTGAAAATTCTCTGAGCAGACAAAACCAATTTAGTCATACAAGCTAAGCTTATTTAACAAGGTTAATTTGACCTTGATCATTTCTTGCTTATGCCTCTGAAAATCATAAACAAAATTTGAACTGTTTCTCAAGGTTCATATGAGGTAACCATTGACCAATTCCCTATCATTTTAAAAAATTCTAATACTATAACCAGTCACTGTGAAGAATGAACAGTCCCTGCTTTCTTGCTAATATAAGCTGTCTTAGAACAATATACTCCTGAGCCTCATTCCATATTTTGGTTTGAGGGCTCCTAGTTTGCAAATTATCTTTTTGGTGTGTAAACAATAAACTTTTACTGATTCCTACTTCGATGACTGATTATGTTATGTCTGAACTTTTGACGCCTGCTAACTATATTCTGTCTTAATTGACATAGTGAAAACTCTTGTCATTCCTATTTCTAGTCCTGGTATTCCCACTACTTTTCTTCAACAAATCCTCTGGCTTGCTGAACCTAATCATTCTTTCTCCTCAGCTTTTTCCATAGGGTAACCAGTACTAACAAGTTGCAACAACTACTCCTTAGAATGATGTGTATCTCTTGACTCTCTGAGGACTTTTCCCCCCACACTCAGTTTCATGTCCTTATTGCTCAAATAATAACAGCCTTGGCAAGAACCTAATTTTTCTAAGCATTCCACAGACCCAGGTAAAAATTTATAAGAAGAGTCTTAAGCAACTTATTTGTTTCTGCAGTTTTGCATACGTTATAGAGATCATGATAGCCTAGAAACCTTCAAATACCTACTTGTGCCTGCATCAGCAAATACAGCAAAATGAAAAACCCAGTAGGGGCTGGAATCTTATGTGTGGGGTTTATTTTGTCACTTTCTCTAGATAAGGAAAAACTGAGTCATTCCCAACACATTAACTCACACCATGGTCTGGTTTAAAAGGAAAAAAGTCATTGAGGAAAACTCAGTACTCATCAAAGGAACAGCACTCAATGAATCTTAATAATACTGCACTCTCTTGACTCTGAACTCCATTTACTGCATACTTTCTATCCCAACTTCAGCTGTTTTTCCTGGATTAAACTGTTTAAATTTTAGATATTATTGCAGAGCACTCAGGTCTAAGGCTTCTGTCCCTGCTTTACTAGTAAATGGGTCAGGATTTACTGCCTTTATCTGGTCAAGACCTGGCTGGTTTGACTTGCTGTGTATCAGTCCTCCAGTTGTCTTCCAAACACTTTGGGCCAATGGTTTCACTTTTAACTAGTCAAATACTGTTTCAAGCTCGCTCCTTTTAAACACCTACAGTTCCTTGGAGAGAAAGAGTTTTATGGACAACTGACTGAATCCTGACCATCAGTGTCTGTAGATATTTGAAAAATCTGCCCCAGATTTGGCCAATTATTGAATTGAAATTGTGGATGCATTTATTCAATAAAGACAATATACAAATGAGCAAACATATATATACTAGAGTCCCGGTGCACGGACTCGTGCACTGGTGGGGTCTCTCGGCCTGGCCTGCGGGGATCAATGAACCTCTATGACACCACAGCCCAGCCTTACCAGCTCATCGGGCTTCAGCCTGCTGTCCACATTGATCCCACACAGCACAAAATAGTGTGCGAAGCGGCAGGCGACCAGGGAGAAGCCCGGGTCCGGGCTGGGTATTGTGCTGCTCCTGCTCATCCCGGCCCCGCTGCACCTGCTGCCGCTGCCACTGCTCTGGCACACAGGGGGAGTATCCACAGGAGAGGCTCGTACCACTGCAGCTACGCTCACTAGCCATGAGCCCGGTGTCTGATGCCCATCTGTCAGCTGAGCAGCGCTCCCCCTGTGGGAATGCATTGACACCAGGGGGCAGCTTCTGCATTGAGAGTCTTCCCCCTGGTGGTCAGTGCACGTAATAGCTACCAGCAGGTCGTCTGGTGACTTAGGCCAGGCGTCCTCAAACTACGGCCACGGGCCACATCCGGGTGTTTTTGCCGTTTTGTTTTTTTACTTCAAAATAAGATATGTGCAGTGTGCATAGGAATTTGTTCATAGTTTTTTTTTAACTGTAGTCCAGCCCTCCAACGGTCTGAGGGACAGTGAACTGGCCCCCTGTTTAAAAAGTTTTAGGACTCCTGACTTAGGCTTTTATATATGTAGACTAGAGGCCTGATGCACGAAATTCGTGCACAGGTAGGGTCCCTAGGCCCGGCCGGTGATCAGGGCTGATCGGGGCCTTCCAGCTGCCAGCCAGGGCCTTTCTTCCCCAGCTGCCGGCTGGGGCCTTTCTTCCCCAGCTGCCGACTGGGGCCTCCCTTCATTCCACACCACCCCCTGGTAGTCAGCGCACATCATAGCGAGTGATCAAACTGCCTGTCTCCCAGTCGAACTCCTGAGGAGACACTGCATATTAGCCTTTTATATAGATAGATAATAAAATTGTACATAGTAATAAGCACAAAGAAGAAAAGAATGCAGAGTAAGTGAATAGAGAGTAATAACATGGCTGATATTTTAATAAGTGATTAGGGACATTTGAACAGAAACTCGAAAGAAATGAGCAAAAAATATGTAAATAACTTCAAAAAGAGCATCCAGGTATATTCCAAGTGCAAACACACTGACACATGAACAAGTATGACGTACTCTAGAAAAGCAAAAGGCAGTAGTGGCTGTGGGGCAGAGGTAGAGGGTGAGAGTGGTAGGAAGATGAAGCCCAGGTTTGATCATGGAAGGGCTCTGGAATGAAACGTGAAGCTCTGGGCTCATTCCAATCTTCTGAGCACTCATCCTCAACCTTGATAGCATTAGAATCTTCTGTGTTTAAAAAAAAATACTAATGTTCAAGTCCAAGTTGTAAATATTATGATTTAATTGTTCTGTGTCAGGTTCAGGGAGCTATACCTTTTCAAAAGTCCCAGATGATCCAAGTGGGGAGCAAGAGCTGAGAAACACTGGTTTAGAAGTTGAGAAGAGGAAAATGACCCAGAAACAGAGAATGAGAAGAAATGTCTAGTGAAATAAGAGAAAGTCATGCCAGAGTTAGCTTTAATCTGTGCTTAAACAATAAAAGAAATAGCTCTATAAAATTTTGCCATTTCATTAAATTTTAAAGCATGTTATACATATTATTCGGTCCATTACATAGTTTCCTGATTATAAGGACCCTCAGGAGAAATTACTCTTTTGTCTTAATATCAGAATATGTTTTATTTATCCTGAACATGTGTTTATTTTTAATCTTAAAGATACTTTATTGAGTAACTAGTTATTATTTTCCTGCTAAAAAGCTCTCAGGATAAAATTACTGATCCAATCATATAGTAACAATAATTTATATTTAATTAAATAAAGTTGCCAAATATATATTCAGCACTAGTATATAAAAAGCAATGTGATTGGCACTAAGAACATACCTGTGCAGATTTAATGATATGTTCAGTTTTAGCAGTAGCCATATTCTTAGCTCCATTTCAGGCCCAGCTTTCCTTTAAATTTTTCTTACCTATTTCTCATTGGCATTGTGTTTTAGATATTGCTATGGCCCACCTTAAATACTTTTAGAATAAGTACACCGTAGTAGCGAATATGTATTGAGTACTTACTATGTGTAAACACTAAGTTCTTTAAAGATATTAGCTCATTTAATTCTCCCAAGACCCTCATATATCCTTATCAAACAGAAAAATGCAGAAGCAGAATGTGACCTCTGGCAATGTGACCAGGGAGCTTGTGCTCCTTCATACCAGACTTTCATGTCCCAGGTGCCAATCTTCACCACTCTGGACTGCAACTGTGGTGTGAGCAACTTGGCAGTTATACATGAAAGTAGGAGTTTTAAAGTCTTATGTTTTTAGGATTATTGTCCTATTAATAGGAATGAAATGTATTAGTATCCAAATGAATAAATTCCCCAGGTGACCAAATGCTCATGGTACCAAGTTGCCAGGTCAGGGTTTAGGGCAGTACTCATGATTATGAAACAGATTTTAGCAACAACAAAAATCAACTAAATTTTAAAGCAATCAGACCCCCCCTGAAGCCTAGACAAAATGAACCAGCCAGCTCAGCCATGCGACAGTGGGCAAGTGAGAGCATGAGTCGAAGTATTGCTCTTCCCTTTCTAGTTGTTCTGACTAAAAGGTGTGTGTATGGGGTTTGTTTGTTAAAGTTTTATTTAATTCTTGCATTTATTTCCTGCTTTTCAAGATTAACAGATGAAAATAAACTCAGGAATCTTACTAGAATATCTGATTCTGTAAACATGCTTACAAGGTCATAGACTAAAGCTAAATACTAGTAAGCATTCCCAAGGCTCTTGCATTTGAGAGAGAAAAAATGCAGACATCTTAAAGAACTCTCTGCTGTTACTGCCCTCTCAGTCATTCATCCTCTGGGAGAAGGGTGGACCTCTGGGGCATACTAGTACAAACACAGCAAAACACACACACACACACACACATATATATACTAGAGGCCCACTGCACAAAATTTGTACATGGAGGGGTCCCCTCAGCCCAGCCTGCACCCTCTTCAATCCGGGACCCCTTGGACATCTCTCTCACAATCCGGGACCACTGGCTCCTAACTGCTCACCTGCCTGCCTGTCTGATTCCACCTAACTGCCCCCCCACCCCCCGCTGGCCTGGTCACCCCCAACTGCCCCCCCCCCCCCCGTGCAGGCATAGTCGCCCCCAACTGCCCCACCCGCCGGCATGGTCATCACTCACTGCACCCCCTGCCGGTGTGGTCGCCCCCAACTGCCCCCCCCTGCGGGCCTGGTAGCCCCATGCAGCCTGCTGCTCAGTCATTTGGTCTCCCCTCACTAACCCCCCTGCCGGCCTGGTTGCCCCACGCAGCCTGCTGCTCAGTTGTCTGGTCACCCCTCACTAACCCCCCTCCCAGCCTGGTCACCCCACACAGCCTGTTTGGAGAAAAACAACAACTCCCAGGGTCCAATACTAAATATTATTATTATTCTCTCAGAGATGCAGTGCTTCCTATATTACTATAGTAAAGCCTCTGGGAATGATCACAGTCAAGTTAAGTTTGGTTCTGTTTAATACAGATTTCTCAAACCTATTTGACCAATTCCTCTCCTCTTTTTAAAAATTAAAACCTATTTAAGATCTTGTGGTATGTCAGTGTTCCTAATAATACAACTTAGGAATAGCTGTATTAAACCTCTTATGATACCCTTGGTCTACAAATAAGGTAAGTTATTCATTCATTTATTGCACAAAGACTTTTTAGACAGTTAGATACTGAAGATAAAATGGGCAGAAACAGAGATCTGGTCTTCGCTCTTGTGGAATTAATTGTCCAGTGAGTGTAATGAACATTAATCCAATAATGACACAAATAAGTGACAATTACAAACTGATAAATGTTGTAAAGAGAAGTTCTTCAGTATGTCTATGGTGGTGTGGGGGGTGGGAGAGATGATCAGAGAAGCCGGCTAAAGGAAGTTCCACCTGAGCTGAGAAATACTAGGTGAGTAGGAGGGAACAATGACTATTTGGGATGCTGAAGGATGATGTAGGTAAGAGGTTAAATCAGAATGGTGATCAGGGGAGGAGAAAATGGAAGCAATTCTGGGAAGTCCTGAGAATCTGCAGAAAAATTCACACAGGGAAACAGAAAAAGACCTTAGATAAAAGAAGAGCAACAAACTATAAGAATAATAAAACAGAAGAAACTTCAGAGATATTTATTGATCAAAGAAAATGGGGCCTACACTCCTTTTTTTTTTTTAGCATTTAATAAGGTTATAAAATAACAGTTTGGCATTAACTAAAAATTTTTAAGTCATCAGATCATCATTTATATTTATGGCATGAGTTATTCTTTTTGTAAAGAGTACATATTTTTCTTCTAGATCTTAGATATTTTTAATAACTTTAAGTAGGAGATTTTTTATTTTTGCCTGTGAGGTGAGAAATGAAGATTAGTAACAGAAGATAAATAATAAAAATACAACAGTAACAGAAGGTAGACAAAAAAGGGGGCTAACATTCATATATAACTGTAATTAGAAATCGTTCATCCCTTCCTTCAACTAAGCTTTTTATTATAGAAAATTCTACTCCTTTGCAGCACTTTGCACAATTACAATGATTAATCATTCATAGCTAATTAGTTTAATGGCTGTCTTTCTTAATAGATTATAAGCTTAAGAGGACAGGGCAAAATCTGACTTAGTCACCAAAATATGCCCTATGCTTAGTGACCAAGAAATCAGTCCATCTATAAGAACACAGCATTACATGTTAGCAGCTCGAGGAAAAACCAGTTAGTCTAAACAAAATGATAGACTCTAGATGTTCTACTGGAAAACACTGTGACCTCTTTTAATGAATGCCGTCAGCAACCACTCCCCCTCCCTTCCCAGCGTCCTGACGTCTCCTCTCCCATTCCTGATGGTGATGAGCCACCCTTCACCCCTGTGAGCTGATTCTTGGGGAAAGGGAATCTTAAGTAATACTTCTACATAAATGCCTAAAGTTTTAGAATATTAAGAAATTTGTGTGTGGTAAGTACCTAGCTTCTCTCCCTCCTCCCCTTCCTTGCTTCTATACAGGAATTTTTTTCAATAAATGACAATATTTTATTTTAAAACCCTTGCCTGTGGTCTTATTTTCTATAATACTGGTACAGTAGTTGGCAAATTGGAGATACTAAATAAACTTTTATTAATTGACTAGTTGTATTATAACATACCAAGCCCTGTGCTAAATATCAGAGATACAAAAAGAGAATTGAGAATTTCACATTTCTTATGTCTGTAAGAAAGGGGAACAGATAGATAACTAATATGCAATAGGTCTAGTATTATGTCAACAGCATAGACAACGTGAAAAACTTAGAAGATTTGGGCCACATGTTCAAAGATGGTGAGAAGTGAGAAAAAAGCTGGTGAGTAATGGGAACTGGCATGCAATGGGGTATGCAATAGCAAAGAGATGTGGAAGAGACAATGTGTTTGGGAAACAATGTGTAGTTCTATGGGGCTTCTGCATAAGGTACCAGAGAGAAAATGATAAGAGGAATGGCTGAAAAGGTAGGTTGGAGCAGACCACAATAGCCTTATGAGTGATGCCTTCAACAATTAGGCATACCGATTTTAGAAAAAGGATGGCTTGTGCTGGTAATATAATAAATGCCTCCGAGGTCATGGCGAAAAAGAAAATGAAAGGGAGAGAGAAAGATTTGGACTTCACTCTACATTTTAAATAATGTTTAATGTTAGTTTCAACAGTGTAATAGTCCCCATTGTTTGATGTGAGAATACATATTTTCCAAGTACAGTGTTTTTCAGATCCTATCTGGCTGAATTTCAGAGATGTTGGAAATGGGACAATACTCCTACTATGCAGCTGAGAAAAGGAGACTTGAACATGTATTTGTATTTTTCTATTGCTTTCCACTATGCAAACTCAAAGCTATAATTCAGTAAAGTCTAATCAACATAGAAGCATCACAAAACATAATATCCTAGTATCTCATGAGAATTTCTAACTTAGGATCATGGGATGGGGGGAGCAGACACAAATGCCTGCCATCCTCCCTGCCCCAGTTTGACAATGGTTCATTCCACAGAGGCAGCGTCCCACTCCACTGCCAAGGCTAAGAGTCTTAGTAGTGATGGCTCTGCATGACTTCTGCATTTCTAGGTGATTCTATTTGGCTCCTCTCTTTGAAACCCTAGAGTGCCTGGTCCCACCTGGCACTGAACTGACCTTAATCACACTTACACACCATGTGGAACTTCCTTGACCATCCACTCCTGTATTACTACCTGAAGGCACCTCCTGTAGGTCAGAGACAATGCTCTTGGCTGGCAAAACTGTTTATTTTCCCATCTGAAGCCAATTTTCACAAAGCAAAGGCATTCTACTAGCAAAATATCTTGTGGTTTCCCATTAACATAGGGTGCTCCTTGAATAAAAAATAACTGATAAACAGAAGTTGCAACTGAAGGGCAGCTTGAGTGCAAAAGCTGAACACCAATGCAGAAGCAGTGCTCAGAAAAAACAGTGTCCAAAGATGAACCCTGAAGATGCAGACTACCATCTCCAGGAAATGTCAACACTGTACCCCACAGTGTTTCACACAGAATAAGCACTGAGTGCATGCTACCTGAATGAACTCAATAACACCCCTGGGTCCATAGAACTGTAAGCAACATCAATTGGTTGCTGAACCTTTTAAAATGCTCCTTTAAAAAGTCCCAGCATCAATGCTATTGCAATGATACCACAACCTTTTAGTTAAAGCGGGCACATATAACCCATGTTGTGGCCATGCCATTTTGGGATCTATTTAGATGAGATGTCCTACATAAAAATATAAAAATATGCAGGAAGAAACTTGCTAATTCTCTAAAAGAATTTGAAATAAAATCATATTCTGTATTCCTTTGGTGACAAAATCATAATGTTTTGGTCATTATGGCACTTTGTTATCTGAAGGGCAAAAAAAAACTGTTTTAAAAAAATTACAGAACTCTCTCAATTCCTCGCAGTAAAGTTAAAAATAAAGACTGTGCTAAAGCCAATGGTATTCAGTTTTCATTCTGAAAGGAGGTAAAACTGGGTAGGTTACTCCATACAAAGAAGTTAAAAGAATATACCGTGACCTATAGGTGGTCACAATGGTACTCAAACATCCTAATAAGGAATGTGGCTCATGAGGAGAAACTCTCCATTCTCAGTCTCTTTATGTTCCCCAATTAACCAGGCTCTTCCCTAAGCAATGAGAATGTTTGCTTATGGATGCCAAATTTCATTTTGTGCCACTGAATATAATTTAAACCACCCATACTTATATGTCATGCCCTCCACTATCATCAAGACTATAAGCTGTTGGAGGACAGGAACTATTTCTCATCTACTCTCTATAAACTGCATGGTGGCTCTAATGCCATATTGTCTACAAAGCCTTCTGTGGTGATGTATGCTCAGCAGAAGGTGTTCACCTTTAGTTCCCTGCTGCATTGAGTACCAGCACTACCCATTTATTTCACAATTATAGCACATGCTCAGTCTTCTAAATATTTCAAGCCCTTGATGAATGAAAAGCAGCTATTTCTCACAAAACAGCAGGAACCCATGTCCTAAATAATCAAGAACTAAAAACTAGCCCTGAGTAGACACATATTATATCAAGCTAAATTGCAGTATGGCCATTTTTTTAGTGCAGTTATCTTTGGCTTTAATACACAAATGAATCATTAGGGTCCTGAATTTCTTCTGGCAAAGCAGTACAGTGTGAACTGAATGCTCAACGTCGTGTCATGAGAACAAGTTCTATAGATCTGAATTGGCCAAGCTAATCCTCCTGCATCATTGTTATTAGCCAACAATGCACACGTAGTTATTACATATAATTACTGCTCTAACAGACATGGGCATTTGAAATATTAACTTTGCCACAGGCTCCAAATCTTCCGTAAGCAGCTCTCAAAAATTCAGTATATTAATAATGTATGTCAGCACACTCCTATTAAATATGCATGTGCTTAAACACCACCCATGTTACAAACTGTCCAACATAATTTTAATGTAATTAAGACCTTTTAGATTCTATAATTATAACGGCACCTAGGTGCCACTATAATAAATGTAAATTCAATCAACTGGTTTGTAAATAACCACTATTATATAACTAATTCCACTTTAATTCAATTTTTAACATGCATTCAAGTGAGAATATTTCATAACACAAAGTATAAAATTTTTATAAACTTATTATGTTTTATGACATAGGAGTGTCTAATTTAAAATTAAATGAATAAAGGGTAAATTGATTTTCTTAGACTTAGACAAATAATTAAAAATGAAAATATATAAAGAAATTAGCATACAATATATTGATATCTATAAGAAAAAGTATACCAAGTATGGTTTGTAGTATTATGATGTCATATTTCTAATAAAATTATATGCTTTTATTATATAAAACTTTCTATGCTTTATAAATTCCCATTCTACATTTATGAAATTATTATAACAAAGACTAGATTTGATCCAAAATACAGCAAACATAAAACTTGTCAGAAAAAAAATTTCAAATGAAGGTGAAAAATACATCATTAACCTTGGATCATGTTACTCTAAATTTATGATTAGTACTAGTGGCCCGGTGCATGAAATTCATGCACGGGGCGAGGGGTGTCCCTCAGCCTGGCCTGCACCCTCTCCAATCTGGGACCCCATAGGAGATGTCCACCTGCCGGCTTAGGCCTGCTCCCCCCAGGGGTCCTTAGGAGGTGGGAGAGGCTCCCGCCACTGCTGCTGTGCTCGCCAGCCATGAGCCCGGCTTCTGGCTGAGTGCTGGGAGCACACTGACCACCAGGGGACAGCTCCTGCATTGAGTGTCTTCCCCCTAGTGATCAGTGCGCATCATAGCGACCAGTCGTTCCACCGTTTGGTTGATTTGCATATTAGGGTTTTATTATATAGGATGCCACAGATTATTAATTTGAGCATAATAATAGGAATAATCATAATAGCCACAGTTCATTTATACCAAGGGTTTACATAACTCACTGTGTCAGGTACTATAATTAGTGCTTTGCTTTCATATCTCATTTAATTTTCACAATAATCCAGTGAAGGATATATTAATATTATACACATTTTCCAGATGAGGGAAGTGGAGGCTTACACAGATTAAATGACTTGTCCAAGGACACTGGGCTTGGCAGAAGGGTCTGACTCCAAGTGTATCCTCCAAAACACACAGTCAGTACTCAGCTCCCAGCTCTCCCCTACCACTTCCTTGTGTGGCCTTGGGTAAGTCACCTGAAGTCTCTAAAGCTCATTTTCGGTCGAAGGAAGATGGCTGCCGACGGGAAGGCAGACTGCAAGATAGTGTGTGAGTGAGAGAACAAAGAGAGAGTCTGTGTGGTCGCACGGTGAGTGCTTGTGAACTGAGGGACAGCTATACCCCAGGGGACTGTGGGGGATTGCCGGACAGGGCTCCCCTGACGGGGCAGCCTCCACTGCTGCTGGGATCCTTCCAGGAGCGACCGGCTCTGACGTGGAGAACGGCTCTGACGCGGAGACCGTGCCATCTTGAAGGGGAGAATGGATGTTGTTGGAAGCCTGAAAATCCCAGGACTCCACAAAAACGGCACCCAGCAAACTGCGAACCTGGGAACACTGGTCCCCAAGTGGCGTGAGCACACGGATTCGGAGGAGCTCTGCGCCTCCTCACGGAAAGGTCAGATTTCGCCTGGGATAAGGTGAGGTCTGTGGTCCGGGCAGGAGAGAGAAACACACATGTGGGAGCTGGAGGAACTGAGGAAGTCTGCCTCCAGAAAAGTCTGCGGGCCATTGGGGTTGGTGTGATTCGTGAATGGGGGAGGGGATCCATAGGGCTGCTAACAGAAGGGATCTGTAAAAAGCAATCCATAGCTGAACTGGGCGCAAAAGGGCAGTCTAAAAAAAATATTTTAACAGTGTGCCAGCTGCTTAGACCCCAGGGGAAAAAAGACTGCACAGACTTGCGTCACAGTGCTGGAGTTTGCGCACTTACTCTGACTCTTTTTTCTCTCTCTTTTTTTTTTCTCTTAAATCTGTGCTTTTGATTACTAAGCCCAATACATAGGATCACCCTATTGGGGACACTCTAAGAGACTGCAGGGGAAAGTTGTTTTTGTGGAACCTGAAGATCAGAGCAGAGAATAACGATCACAGAACCAGCTCTGGGGCAGCCCATTCCCCCAAACTGGTATTAAGTGCCACAGGGAAAACAAAATCTAAACACTAGCTAGAGAGGACCTATATACCCAGAGATCAATCCAGAAACACTGCCACCCAGGGATTGAATCACAAATTGACTATTGTGTAAACACAAATAAAGGAGTATAAGAAACAGAGAAGTACTGCCTGCTTGAAAATCAGGACTGTGGCCTACAACACTGAGGAGCAGTGGAATGCAGGGAACTTCAATATTGTCCTAATTAGGAATCAGGCATGCCAAACAGAACAACAGAGGAAATGAATGACCTTCACTACTGCACATTTTTTTTTTCATCTTTTACTTAAGAAACTAAATTTTTTTTATTTTTTTCTCACTTGACTTTACCTTTTAAATTATTACATTTTTTATTTTCAATCAGTATTATTACTACTATTATTTTACCTTTTTTTAAGTGTCATTTTATTTTCTCTTCATTTTATTTTGGGATTAGTGTTATACATTCTATTTTCATCTTTCCTTTAGCATCATTTTACTCTATCTCAACTTTACCTTTATGTCAACACTCTCTTCCTCACTTTTCCCCTTTTGTTGTCCTATTTCTCTTACCCTATCCCTGCTTTAGATTTTTCCCTGTTCCTTCTTGTTACCCTGTTAAAATTTCACCTTACTTATATATCTAATTTCCAATCCCCTGCACTAAGTCCATACACACCTCTCTCTTCTCTTTCTTCACTATCCAAATTTTTTTCTCTCTGTCCTTTTGTTGTTGTTTACTTAATTGTTGATTACATTGGTTTTTTTATGCTTGTTTGTGAGATTTTTTCACTTTTTCTTTTTGTTTTGTTTTTATTTGTTTTTTTGCTTCTGTTTTCCCTTGCCTCACTTGATATTAGTTGTTGTTTGTAGTTTGCATTCATCTCTAGGTATTTGTTGCTGGCATTTGTTAGGATTAGTGGCTGTTCTATTGGAGTTTTCTCCCCATATAAATAGTTTTCCCCCCCCTCTTCTTTTTTATTCTCTTTCTTTTATCTCTTACTTTTCTTTCCTTTTACCAATACAAATACACTAAGTCACAATTTCAAACATCTAGCTTTTATTAATTTAAGAAGTAAAAAAGTTGTAAAGGTATATGGAATCTCAAAGGTCTCACCTACCTCCTGGTCGTTCATGTTCTCCATCAGTGTGTAGAAGCATGGCAATGGGCATCCCTACATTCTTGGACCTTCCAGCCACAACCACATTTTTCCCAAATGTTTCAATTCCTTAAAACACAGAGTTTGATTTAAATAATCAACAAGAAGCAAATACACATTTGAATAGCCAACTGAAACATTCTTTAAAATTTTCTAATTGAATTTGGATTATTGTATGGCTTATCTATAATGTGTCCACATTCATTATTTATAAATATTTATTTTATGCCTCTTGGATTTGTCACTTCCTCTCTGATTATGTCCTCATGGAAAAAAAAAATCACAAATAGTTTCAAGTTGCCATTAAATTGCTTTTTAAATATTAAGATTTACATGAAGATTAGAGGTACTGAGACTTAAATATATTAAATGCTAATTACAAAGTAAGCAAAGCACAACAATGTCAAGTTTCATTGGCAATAACACTTTGAGCACAACTGGAACAAAATAAAGTGGGGGGGAGCATTTTCCACAAAGCTCATGCACTTAACATCATAGGAGAGAAGCACTAAACTTAGGGACTTAAAGAGGTATGAAAGATAAATCTTGCAGATTTAACACTGTTTATCACTTTGGGGCATAGTTTCTCATAAGTAAAATGAAGAAGTTAGAATTAAGGATATTGGTTTTTTTTTCCCAAATACTAATATCAGAGTATAATTCTAGGATTTGCTTTCCTTTGGAAATTTTCTCTTTCGTTTGGAAAACAGTAGATTAGAAAGGAGATGCTGTTAGAAATGGAAGTGACAGTGGTGGAGTTCTCACAGGTGTACAGAGATGTTTGCCTCTACATTAATTGACACCATATTGCCTTAGGGGTCAATTAATGTAGAGGTCAATTACATATGGCATTTAGAGCACAATTCAAGGGTAAATGTTTGTAATAAAAACCTAGGTCATTACAGATGATTCAAATATATTCAGCACATTCTGTTTTTAAAGGTAAGGAAAAATATAATACATTTTAGAAAATGTACATCAGAATACATTGTTTTTATATTAAAAGTAGGGAGGCAAACCTACTATTAAAAAATTCACTCCCCACAAGATGCAAGATTTGTTACCTATAAGCCCAGTTTAGCTTATTTTGGATTATTCTTTGACTTACAGGACTTTATATCTTTCTACAGACTCGGTGGGATTGAAGTGGTTCCATCAAGGCAATGCACAAGTTCTCAGTTTGGCTCTTAGCACCCACGTCCTGTAGACCACAAATTACCAACCTGTTCTTTTGATTATTTCCCAAACAGCACTGGCAGTGGCAGGTATGAGAGAATGCTGATCAAGGCACAGTCTTCCAATATTGATAATATGAAATCCATCTACATCTTTTTCAGGGGCAATTCCATTGCATACTGTTCGCTCATCCACATGATCTGAAAAGTAAATACAATTGGTCTAATTTTACAATTGTTTTTTTTATTTTTTTATTTGGAGGTATAGAAAATGAAATGTGAGGACCTACAACCAGATCACTTATAAATCATTATTCTTTTCTTTTTCTTAACACCAAAATAGTAAGACAAAATGCTCTTGACCAATGGCTGCATTTAACTGCTGTAAGAGAATAGACAAGTACAGGACCATAGTGGCTGGCCTGGTGGAAGGGAAAAGTCTATAAAATAAAACAATACCAATGAGATCTGGGAACACCCAGATGATAAATCTTTGCCTCAATAAGCTTGCATATTTAAATTTATGTTTTACTATACTTTCACAAATAGACTTTCATTAAATATTTCTAGCATTCCAGATTAAAAGGGCTTGGTTAATGTTAAAAATAGTTATTAGTGGGAAACCAAGATGGCAGCATAAGGTATACACCTGTACATGCTGCCTCTCACAACCACACCAAAACTACAACTAAAAGACAAAACGACTATCACCCAGAACCACGGGAAAGCTGGCTGAGTAGAAGTTCTACAACTAGAAGGAAAGACAAAAGCGCATTGAAACCGGGTAGGATGTGCAGAGGCATGGAAAAGCAGAGGTATGGAGGTGCGCGAATCGAGCTGGCGACTGGGTGCGCTGTTTTTTTTCCATCGGGAAGGAGATACAAGCTCCCTACTGCTCTGAACTCCAGTTTCTGGCGAGACTCTGGGGACCCAGACTCCTATGGGGAGAAGCTAGACTGTCTGGCATCAGGTGAGAAAGTGAGGGTGGCTTTCTTGCAGAGGTGCTCGCAGGAATCATTGTTTACTACGCTGGGGTGCGGGATGCGGGGACGCAGAAATGCAGGGATGCAGAAACGCGGAGATGCAGAGAGGTCTGACTGGCAGCCATCGCTGTTTGCCACGCCCAAGTGATTCCCTGAGACCCCGCCCCACCCAATTTACAAACCCACCGAAGCTGTGTGCGGCTTTTGCATATGAATGGCCTGCCCTTTCGCAGCTTAACCTAACAAACTGCAGCTGGGTCAAACAGCTCCAAAACTTCCAAACCCCAAACAAAGAGGAGAAATCTGCAGATCTCCCTGTAGCTCCTGCTGGGTGGCCTCAGGCAGTAGCCGACTTGCCCCTCCTGGGAGATCCAGGAGCCAGTGTAACTAGTGGTCAGTGTGAGATGATACCAGATTTCAACTCCTCACATCCATAAGTGACACACTCAAGAGGCAGACTCAGTGAGCACCAAAGCCCCACTGAAGCAAGTCCTGCCCCATAAGGGTGTCTCCAGCACAGCAGTTCTTCCATTATAGACACAGCTGATCCTCACAGCCAATTGGCCTGGACGTCAATTCCTCCCAGTGTATCAACAGCAATCAAGGCTTAACTACAACAAGACTGGGCAGCCAGCCTACAAAGGGGTGCACCAAGAGTGTCCACCTCAGGTGATTGGGGAGGCTGAGCCACTGGGCCCTATAGGTCACCTACCACACAAAGCCACTCCATCAACACAGGGAAGCAGCCAAAATGCAGAGACAAAGAAACATGTCATGAATGAAAGAAATGGAGGAAAGCAAACTACTGGATATAGAGTTCAAAACCACAGTTATACGGTTACTCAAGAATCTTCTAGAAACCTCCGAGAAACTTAGTGTGACCTTCAAGGATCATAATGAGAATGCCAAAAAAATGGAAAAGGACCAGTCAGAAATTAAGCATACATTGTCTGAAATAAAGAATAACATACAGAAATTAAACAGTAAACTAGAGGACCCCAAGAATCAAACCAAAGATTTGAAATATGAGGAAGCAAAAAACACCTAACCAGAAAGACAAAAAGAAAAAAAGAATCTAAAAATATGAAGATAGTGTAAGGAGCCTCTGGGACAACTTCAAGCATACCAACATCTGAATTATGGGGGTGCCAGAAGAAGAGAGAGAGCAAAATATTGAAAACCTATTAGAAGAAATAATGACAGAAAACTTTCCCTACCTGGTGAAAGAAATAGACTTACAAGTCCAGGAAGGGCAGAGAACCCCAAACAAGAGGAATCCAAAGAAGACCACACCAAGACACATCATAATTAAAATGCCAAGGAAAAAAGACAAAGAGAGAATATTAAAAGCAGCAAGAGAAAAACAGTTAGTTACCTACAAGGGAGTACCCATACGACTGTCAGCTGATTTCTCAACAGAAACTATGCAGGCCAGAAGGGAGTGGCAAGAAATATTCAAAGTGATGAACAGCAAGAACCTACAACCAAGATTACTCTACCCAGCAAAGCTATCATTTAGAAATGAAGGTCAGATAAAGAGCTTCACAAACAAGAAAAAGCTAAAGGAGTTCATCACCACCAAACCAGGATTATATGAAATGCTGAAGGGTATTCTTTAAGAAGAGGAAGAAGAAGAAAAAGGTAAAGATAAAAATTATGAACAACAAAGTGATAACAAATACATATCTATCAACAAGTGAATCTAAAAATCAAGTGAATAAAAAATCTGATGAACAGAATAAACTGGTGAATATAATAGAATCAGGGGCATAGAAAGGGAGTGGACTGACAATTCTCAGGGGGAAGGCGGCGTGAGGGGTGCGGGAAGAGATTGGATAAAAATCTTACACCTATGGATGAGGACAGTGGTGGGGGGTAAGGGCATGGGGTGGGGGGGGGGGAATCGGGTGGAGGGGAGCTATGGGGAGAAAAAAGAGGAACATCTGTGATAATCTGAACAATAAAGATTTATTTTAAAAAATAGTCATTAGTGCCAAGCTTCATCCCAAATGACATAAAAAAGAAAATATTAGACACACACGCACATGCCATTTCCCTGAAGCACTAGCACGATGAAGTCCAAAATATCATTATGGTTTCCTATATGAAAGAAAAAGAACATAACTTGGGTAATGAATGAACTAATCAAATGAGATATGAGGTCAAATTAATGCTTCGATTCATTGATATATTGCTACCTATTCACTCATCACAAATTGAAATACTTTTTCTCCTCTGCTCTCCCACAGAACTGCTATAAAAAGTTCTTGGTACATTAGCTCATTTCGTTAATCACATTAGCTATTTAACTGTATCTCTCACTCATGAGTGTGAGCGTTTTGGGACACAACCTCGTCATATTAAACTGATCCACCCATTGCCTTCTCCATCTCAGCTGATGACGGTTCCACCTTTTGTACGACTTGCCAAAAAAAACCTGGCATCATTCTGAACACCTCACTTTCTTTCATATCCAACATCCAATAAATTGGAAAATCTGTTGGCTCTTCCTTCATAACATACCTAGCATGTCACTGCTCTCACTGTGTCCATCGATACTGCTTTGGTTTGAGAGGCCATTATCCCTCCAGTGAATTCTAGTAACAGCCTCCTAATTAATTTCTGTTTCTATTCTTGCATCCATACAATCTATTCACAAAATAGCAGAGGTTATAGTTTTGAAATGCATGTCAACTCACACCACTCTTCTCAAAACCCTGCCCTTTTTACTGTTCCTCAAACATAGGGGTTGGAAACCTTTTTTCTGCCAAGGGCCATTTGAATATTTATAACATCATTCGTGGGCCACACAAAATTATCATCTTAAAAATTAGCCTGTTATATTTGGTCAAACATTTAATTAACTCATCCTCAATGCCTACGCAGGGCCAGACCAAATGATTTTGAGGGCGTTGTGTGGCCCGCAGGTTGGACGTTCCCCACCCCTGATCTAACATAGCAGGCTTTTCCCACCTTGACTAGCTCTCCTCTGTCTGCCAGAATCCTTTAAAAAAAAAAAAAAACAACTGTCACTTTGGCTAAATCTCTCACTTCTTTCAAATCTTTGCTTAAGTTCTGCATTCCTTATAAGAGCTATTCTGACCACATTATTTAAAAATGTAGGTTCCATGTTTGATAATGTTGAAGTCATTTACACTGGACCAAACTTCTCACAAAGAAATAATTGTAAATGTCAGAAAAGTTATATTAAAAAACAACTACCTGAAAACACTAGAGAGTCACTAGAAGTAGACAGATTTAGAAGGGAGTGGACTTCTGAAAGAAAGAAAAAATGTCACTGAGAGAGTTTTCCATTTTGGAGGCTTTTCCAGACAATGGGTCAGCTGGAATTTGGATAGAAATCTGCAATGATTTCTATCATTGGGAATCCAAGGACACAGTTTGGGGCTACTATGTCAGTTGGAAATTGAAGGGATATCACCCAGGAGAGAAGAGAGCCATAGAGGGGAGATTCAAATTGTCTAAAAACTCTGCCCAGATCTCCGAATGACCCCTGGACAACATGCCTGGGAGGCAAACTGCAAGAAGCCCACCTAAGAATAAGAGAACTAAACAGATTGCAGTTATGGCCCACCAAAAGAAAAGAAAAGCTTGAAGTCTCCAATATGATAGACATTCACAGAAAGTTTACAGCTAACATTATATTTAATAAAATACTGAATCTTTTCCCCAAGATTGGAAGTAAGGGTACCTACTCCCACCATTTCTATTCAGTGTTTTATTGGAGATCCTAGGTAGTGATTAGATAAGGGGGCGGGGGAAGGCCTAAAGATCAGAAATGAAGACCCTAGTCACAGATGGCATGGTTGTTATGCACAATATCCTAAATATCCTATATAATGAAAGGCTAGTATGCAAATCAACCAAGCAGCGGAACAACTGGTCGCTATGACATGAACTGATCACCAGAGGGCAGATGCTCAAAGCAGGAGCTGCCCCCTGATGGTCAGTGCACTCCCACAAGGGGAGTGATGCTCAGCCAGAAGCCGGGCTCATGGCTGGCGAGCACAGCGGCGGTGGCGGGAGACTTTCCTGCCTCCACAGCAGCACCAAGGATGTCCACCTGCTGGCTTAGGCCCTCTCCCTGTGGACAGCAGGCCTAAGCCATCAGTCGGACATTCCCCAAGGGCTCCTAGACTGCAAGAGGGCACAGGCCAGGCTGAGGGACCCCCAAGTGCACAAATTTTGTGCACCAGGCCTCTAGTTTACAAATAAAAAATAAAAGAACTAATAAAATGAATTTAACAAGATTACAGAGTACAAAGTCAACATACAAATGCATCAATTGTATTTTTATACAAACAGCAACTATTAGAAAATCAAATTTTAAAAATTCTATTTACAATAGTGTTCAAATCATAAAACACTTAGAAGTAAACTTTAAAGTATTGAAGATAACCTCTATAATGAAAACTACAAAACATCACAGGATGTCAATTCTTCCAAATTGATCTTTAGATGCAATGTAATCTCTATCATAACCCTATGAGGTTTTTTTGGTAGAAGCTGACAAACTGGTTCTAAAATTTATATGGCTATGCAAAGAACTTAAAATATCCAAAGCAATCTCAAAAAATGAGGAGAGTCTCTCAATTGAAAGTATCTAGTTACATGAGAGTTTGAATTTTTCAAAATTTACAGGTGAGTACACTTAAGATTTATTCATCTTAGTGCATGTAAATTTCACGTGAAAATGTAAATACTGTAAATGATAATATGCACACTTATGTTTAGGGGTACATTAAGTGTTCTTACCTTTAAATGCTTCAAAAATAAGATGGGCTGATAGATAGATAAATGGAGAAATGTGATGTGTTAATAATTAGAATCTAGGTTGGGGGCATGTGGTGTTCACTGTACCATTCTTTTAACTTTTCTGAATGTTGGAAATTTGTCATAATAAAATATTGAGGGGAAAACAAAAATACAACCTGTTCCCCAATATCTTGTTCTTCTTTACCATGCTCTATTTCTTTTTTCCCCCATAGCATATCAACTTCTAATAAGTATAATTACTTACTGTGTTTATTTTCTATAGTCTGTCTCTCCTGCTACTCCACAAGGGAAGACATTTTCAACTTTTTTGTCACTGCTGTATTCCTACCACAAAGAATAGTACCTAGTCCAGCTGGTTTAGCCCAATAGTTGAGTGTTGACCCATGAACCAAGAGGTCACTGGTTCAATTCTGATCAGGGCACATTCCTGGGTTGCAGCCTAGATCCCCAGAAGGGGGTGTGCAGGAGGCAGCCTATTGATGACATTTCTCTCTCATTGATGTTTCTCTCTCTACCCCTCTCCCTTCTTCTCTCTCTAAAAATCAATTAAAAATATTTTTAAAAAAGAATAGTACCTAAACATTTATTGATCAAATGACTACTATTACCCCTAATTCATAAATGAAGAAACTGAGACAAAATTAGTGGACAACTGAGGACAATTAGAGCAGACTGCCATAAGGAAAAAAAGGTCTGATTCTTCTCTAACCTCTGACTTTTATTTTTAAAAATATAATAAATAAAGGTGGCTTTCATTAAAATTTTTCAATATTTGCATCTCTATTATTAGATATCTGTCACTTCTACATTCTCTGATACAAATTTAAAAACAAATCTTTGTAAAATATTCATGTTTATTTTTCATTTATTACCTCCTTTTCAGGACTTGAAAAATCAGAAATTTCAAACACAGCTTCATCCTAATAAATATGAATAAAAGGCCCTTGAAAATGCACTCACTTATTCACTTAATAAATATTTATTGAGTATCTACCATGCGCCTAGTACAGTTCTAAGGGTTTAGGATATATAAGTGAACCAGACACAAAAATTCTTACCCTCTGGAGCTTACATTTGAATGAAATAAATGCCTGCCTAATCAAAGTATTTAGCTATGACCTCTTAATGAGTTAAGTATTTTCTAGGAGTAATTGAGAGATATTTTTATAAGCCATGTACACTTCTCAAGTCAATAAATAATATTTAAGCCCTACCAGGTTTAAGGCTTAAATATTAAGCCCTAACAGGTTTAAGGCTCAGTTAATAGAGCGTCGGCCCACAGACTGAAAGGTCCCAGGTTCAATTCCAGTCAAGGGCATATACCTTGGTTGCAGGTTCAATTCCCAGTAGGGATTGTGCAGGAGGCAGCTGGTCAATGTTTCTCTCTCATCGATGATTCTGGCTCTCTATCCCTCTCCCTCCTCTCTATAAAAATCAATAAAATATATTTTAAAAAATAATAATCTTACCTTATAATAGACAAATATGCAAATTGACCGCACCTTCGCTACGCCCAAGCCACGCCCACCAACCAGGCCACGCCCATCAACCATGCCCACCAGGAAACGGTTGCAGGGAAGCTGGGGTGCGGCGGAGCCCAAGGCCCGGAAAGCCGCCCGGGGCTTTCCCGGCCTTGGGCGCCAGTGGGGTGCCTGCTCCGATCGCAGGAGCGAGCCGACCTGGGGGGTCGGCTCGCTCCTGAGATCGGGTAGCAGGGATGCTGGGTGCAGCCGAGCCCAAGGCCACCGCCCAGGGCCAAGCCCGGACCCTGAAAGAAGGTAGAAGGTGGTGGCCACAGCCAAGGCCTGGGTCCCCGGTGCCGGCAGAAAACTGGTGCAGGCAGCCAGGTGAATGAAGGTCTATTGCACGAATCTTCGTGCAAACGGGCTACTAGTAAATAATAATATTGAAGTTACACCCTATAGGTTCTACATCAAGGTTTCAAGACAGGAAATATTTACTAGGTGCCTACCACTTGCACAATATAATTTAAGAGTTGTTTCATCATCAAGGAGGGGATGAAAAAAGAATATGAAGTGACCGTAATCTCACTGTACTTCTACATCCCCAAATCCGAGAATAGAGTAGAACTTGGAGGCAGAGTGGGAGGTATGGCTCTCCACCCTTCCTTAGGCTCTTTCTCCAACAAGGCCATAGAAACTACAACAACATCCCAGGCAAGCTTACTTCACAGGCTATAAAAAATGATTAGTGGAGTGGGAACCTACATATCACGCAAAAGTTATAACCTCTGCCCTGCATGCATCTCTTAAGTGACCTGAAAAGTACACGGAGATCCAAAAATCGCCTTATTCTTCAGAAGGATTGTTGAAGCCACCTTGGTTTGTTAAGTCCTCAGTTTCCTAGGCACTACACTAAGTGACTCCTATCAAATATATAGTACAGCACTTGAAGCAGTGCATATTTTATAGAAGAAAACACGTAGGTAGGTGAGCATGTCTATTCTAAGGAGTTTCTTTTACACATAAGGGAAAAGAAGAGATGCTGTGTTTCCAAACATCTCAAGGTGATCTTGCTTCCAAACATCTCAAGGACAGTTAATCCGAATTGTTTTCCAACTAACACTTTCCCCTAGTGCTTAGTACAGAGTTATGTATAGATTGAACTCTAAGTAAATAGTTGTTGAATTGGTAAATGAATGAAGAGGGTCACAAAGCAATCATATAAATTTATATTTTAAAAGACTTCCTACAAAAAATTCCAGATGTTTAAAAGAGTCTTTTGATTTTGATAAATTCTTGACCCAAGATGAATACACTAGAAAATAGAGAGAATATCATTGTAAAAGAAAAATGGTGAAAAAGAAAAGAAGTAACCTCTGTAGTTCAAGAATTCCAGATTTTAAATATACTTTGAGAAGTAAATCATCTCAAGTTATATAATACTAGAGGCCTGGTGCATGAAATTTGTGTATGCAGGGAGTCCCTCAACCCGGTCTGCATTCTCTCACAGTTTGGGAGCCCTCAGGGGATGTCCGACTGCTGCAAAGGCAGGAATCTCCCACCACCGCCACTGCGCTTGCCAGCCGTGAGCCCAGCTCAGGGCTTTACGCTCGAGCGATGCTTCCCCTGTGGGAATGCACTGACCACCAGGGGGCAGCTCCTGCATTAAGTGTCTGCCCCCTGGTGGTCAGTGCACATCATAGCGACCGGTTGTTCCACCGTTCAGTCGATTTGCATATTAGCCTTTTATTATATAGGATAACCTGTTTGTGAAAGCAACCACTCAGAAAGATGTAACTACATAGATTTGAGAGACTAAAAAAACTCTTGAGATGGATTTCACCTGGGTCTGAGTGGAGAGAGACTAAGTGGCTACAGAGATCTGCCAATCTCACTAATGTGTCAATGATATCTCAGTGATTTACTCAGCTTCCAGTATAAACCATTAACATTTTTTTAAATCACTACTTTCTCAACGTTGCCATAATGTGGTTAACTATTCCACATACAGGAGATTCACCTTTCATTTTTGTCCCCTTGCTCATAAATTCTTTGATAAAAATTTTATCTAAGAATTTCTTTTTAACTGAATGAATGGTATTGTGAGGATGACTTTGTTTCTATGTGAATACTCAAATTTTGTCTAGAAAGATTTGAAATAAAATATTCTTTTCCAAATCTAGTCTTTTTTCTTTGAATAAACTTTAAGCGCATAAAATGGTTGAATCATAACTTATGGCTTGAGACACAATCTCAATTTTGATCTAAGCAAAATTCTGATTTATTTTATCAATTACAAAATATTTAAATAGCTATTTTTCATAAGGTAGGCATATGCAAATCCACCACCCCAAACGAAGTTACAGCTTTAACAATCATCTATATAGGACCATATAATTCACCCATTAACCCATCTCCTTTCCTGCTCCAACCTGATGTAAAGTTTATCCTGAATCCTGTGTGTAGCATTCCCATTTAAAAGTCTTCCTTTTCATATAGTTTCATTGCATTTATTTGTGTTTTTTTTTCAGAAATTCAGCAAATTTACCATTTAAGTGTTCTTATCTATCTATGGCTCTGATAATTTCTCTTTCAGGTAAGTAGATATTGATTGTGACTCTGAATTTGATTCTCTCTCCATATTTTTGAATGGTGGTTTTCCCTGCAACCTCAGTTCTTTCATGGATCAAGAAAAAATTAATTCTTAATTTGCTCACTTTTCTTTGTTGTTAAGACAAGAGGATTTATGTTAATCTGGCTAGGACTGGGCTTTGTTTAATTGGGTTGTTTTTATTTTCAGTAAATTATTGATTTTTGAGAGCTCTTTGTATATTCTGTATATACATGTTATCAAGATATGCTTTGGAAGTATACTCCTCCAGTCTGTGTCTTATCTTTTCATTCTTTTAACAGTATCTTTTGAAGAGCATAGTTTTCTATTTCAATGAAGTCTAATTTATCAAGTTCTCCTTTCATAACCACATAAAATCCAATTGTTCCAGCACCATATGTTGAAAGCATATTATTTATCTTTCTACTTTTGTCAAAAATCAGTTGTTGATATAAGTATGGTTCTATTTCTGGGCTTTCTAACTTGGTTGGAATACCACATGGTCTTGATTACATAGCTTTATAATCAGTCTTAAAATCATGCAGTATTAATCTTCCAACTATGTTACTCATTTTTAAAGTTATTTTGACTATTCTAGGTACTTTACATTTCCATATAAATTTTACAATTTGTCAACTTCTACAAAAATAGTATATTAGAATTTTAATTAGGACTCTCTTGAATCTACAAATCAATTTGAGGATAAGTGATCCCTTAATAATATTTAGTCTTCCAATCCATGACTATAGTATATTAACATGTGGGTTATTTAAACGTGCATTATGTATTTTCTAAATATTTGGAGAGTTTCCAGATATTTTTCTGTTAGTGATTTTTTATTTAATTCCATTGTGGTGAGAAAACATACTTTAGGTACCATGAACCTTTTAAACAATATAAAGCTTTATGACCTAGAAAATGCTATATCTTGATAAAGGTTCTATGTGAACTTAGAAAAAGTGTGTATTTTGTTCTTTATTAGAAGAGTGTTCTATAAATGACAATTAGGTCAAATTGGATGACACTGTACTTCATATCTCTATCTTTACTGATTTTTTTGTACACTTGTTCTCTCAATTATTGAGAGAGTACTACTGAAATCTATTATAATTTTTAGTTTTCCTTGTAATTCTATTAATTTTTATTGAATATATTTTAAAGCTTACTTCTTAGATATATAAATAATTTAAATTGCCATTTCCTTTTAATAAACAATTCCTTTATTACTCTGGAGTGACTTTATTCATTCCTGGTAATATTCATCACTCTGAAATATACTTTATCCAGTATTAACATAATCACTTCACTTTCTTTTGATTAGTGTTAGCATGATATGTCTTTTCCATCATTTTGCTTTTAACCTCTCTGTGTCTTTATACTTGAAGTGTGTTTCTTATAGGCAGCATATACTAGTTAGTTGGGTCTTGCTTTTTATTCAATCTGAGAAAATCTGATATTAATTATTTACAACATGTTATTTTATTTAACCAAATCTATCAACTGTTATATGTTTTTATTATTGTCATTTCCTTTTTTTCTTCCCTCCTTTAGAAAAATTAAATGTTTTTAATAATTCAATTCTATTTCCTTTGTTGGCTGATTGGCTATAAATCTACCTCATTTCTTTGCTTTCTATCCAAATGAGTCCATGGAAACTGCTTGTACATTGTTTAATCCTTATGCGGATTTGTCCTCCAACTTCAGAATTATAACTCTAACTTGAAATTTCTTTTATTTATTTACCACAATTTTAAAAAGTAATCTCAGATTTCTAAATCATGAAATAATTTGAATTCAGATTATTAACCAAATGATAAGTGTAATTGAATGGAATTGTTTTATTTGTTCATTTACTCATTGGTTCATTACAACAATCCTATCAGACATGTACAAGGGAGGCTATCTCAACCCACTTCCACATAGCCACCTACCAAAATGACGAACGTATCCCACTGCTTCTGTAACACATGCAGGCTGATGTCCAGGACTTGCCAAAAGAATATCAGAGAGTAGTTAATAAACTATTTCTGTTCCTACCAGTTGAGTTTCATGATAATCAAGAAATAATTGTGCATTTATCTCAATCTGGTTTTGCCAATTATTTTGCAGTAAATTATGTAATTTAATTTTAAAATGATATAACCAAATAATAATGGACTGTGAAAACAGTTATGTTTATGAAAATTAAGCTGAATGTTCTAGAAAGACTCTTGAGAAATAAAAAGAATTAGTAATACTTTAGATAAATGCAAGACAACTATGAAAATTGGGAGACATTTTCTAAATCTAGACAAAATTTCTCTCAGCTTCACCTCCAATTGAAAATTATAGCCAATGAATCATAGGTATTATTAATGCTAGAAGATGATACAAAATTCTAATCAGTAGGTTCCAAAGAGTTTTGGACCCACACCAAAACACTGATGAGTAAAATAAGTTATTTAAATGTTTTATGTTATAATGTTTAAGCTAAATATGCATTGTTTTTATGATTTTCCTTTTTAATCAACTTTCTGTATTGACCAACAAACTATATGACCCAAATGAGTCATATAGTTCCAATCCTCTTGATACAAAGGGAAAAAAAGTGAGTCATCAGTTAAATAACAATCAGTAAATCAAAAGGTCAGATTACAAACTCAGACTACAGATATCCAAAGCTGAATGGTATCTTCTGCTAGCAACAACATACCACTCAGTATGTGATTACTAAAATAAGACATAGGCCACTTCAGGATGAATAGTCTATTTACTACTTACAGTCTTTATAATTATATTTATAGTTTTTTCTCTCACTATTATCATTTTTTATCCTTAACAAAAGCAAATTATGAGTAATGATAGGAATATCATTATTGATCAGGACAAAACCATAAAAATATAGGTTACAAGGCTGGAGAACAAGTAGAACAGATGGAAGATCACTGAGGTAATTCTAGTGGAGATGGTAGTTACATGCACTAAGAACCTGAATGTGAATGTTTGAAACACATGCTTGTAATGTTCAGAGTCAGCAAAATGTAGGTCAATAAAGGTTATAAAGGCAGGCTCTGAAATCAGACTGCCTGAATTTGGGTCCTGGCTCTACCATTTACTATCAAGTAATATCGGACAATTCCTTTAACCTGTGTTTCCTCATCTGTGACATGAAGGCAATAATTCCTACGGCATAAGGCTGTTTTAAAGATTAAATAAAATAAGCTGCATAAAAGAGTGCCTGCAACATAGTAAGCACAGATTATTCACCAGATAACATTGATACACTGGTGAGGGTATTAACACAACAGTCCAAAGTAATGCCATGAGTGACCAATCTACAAGGATTCACATCCCAGTGCAATTATTTACCAGCTCTGTAACCTTAAGGAAAGTTTAACCTCTCTGGGCCTCAAATCCCTCATCAGTAAAATGTGCATAAAAAAGCTCCAACCCCACAAAAGATTATTGTGAGGATTTAAATCTATACTAATAAAAGGGTAATATGCTAATTAGACCAGACACCTTCCAGACAACCTTCCAGTCATCCTTCTGGACAAAGCCATGGTGGCAGGGCAGAGGCAGTTAGGGGCAATAAGGCTGGCAGGGGAGAGCAGTTAGGGGGATCAGACTGGCAAGGAAGAGCAGTTAGGGGGATCAGGCTGGCAGTTAGGGGGATCAGGGCGGCAGGGGAGAGCAGTTAGGAGGATCAGGCCAGCAGGGGAGAGAAGTTAGGGCGATCAGGCCAGCAGGGAAGAGCAGTTAGGGCAACCAGGCCGGCAGGGGAGAACAGTTAGGGGGATCAGGCCAGCAAGGGAGAGCAGTTAGGGGTGATCAGGCAGGCAGGCAGAGGTGGTTAGGGGCGATCAGGCAGGCAGGCAGGTAGGTGAGCTGTTAGGGGCATCAGGCAGGCAGGCACAGTGGTTAGGGGCGATCAGGCAGGCAGGCAGGTGAGCTGTTAGGAGCCAGTGGTCCCGGATTGCAAAAGGGATGTCTGACCACTGGTTTAGGCCCAATCCCTGCCTAAGAGGATGTAGGCTGGGCTGAGGGACCCCTCCCCCCCCCCCATGCATGAATTTCATGCACCTGGCCTCTAGTAAGTTAATAAATGTAAAGTGAGTGAGACTTAACTGCTTAATGTAATAAATGTTAGCCACTACTATTTTGTATATTACTTGCTTTTCAGCTAATTGAAAATTGCTCTTTCTGAGAGTATCCAGATGTTAGTTACCACCATGTTCCCTTTGGCTCCATGCTTCTCACCCTCCAAAATAAATAGGACTCAAACAATTTACTAGTATTTCTATACAGATAGATCACCAGTGACATCTAGTGGTATTGCTGACAAATTCACCAAATGAGTTATATTGCCCACATAGAGGTAAAATTTCTAGAGATATAAATTTAATTTTTAAGACAGACTAAATTGAATGTTGTTATTTGGAAATTTTATATAACTACTAGAGGCCCAGTGCACAAAATTTGTGCACTGGGCAGAGGGCAGGGGGAAAATGGGGGAAGGACCCTCAGCCCAGCCTGCGCCCTCTCGCAGTCCAGGACCCTTTGAGGTATGTCAACTCGGCTCCTGGCTGAGCGGCACTCCCCCTGTGGGATTGCACTAACCACCAGGGGGCAGCTCCTGCATTGAGCATATGCCCCCTGGTGGTCAGTGAGCATCATAGTGACTTGTCATTCCTCCGTTTGGTCAATTTGCATATTAGGGTTTTATTATATAGGACTAGAGGCCCAGTGCATGACTGAATCATGCACGTGTAGGGTCCCCTACACGCTTTCGCTTTCGATCATGTGGGAGCTGGGTGTCTGTCCGCTGGTGCCTGAGTGGACAGGCACCCAGCTCCCACGCTTTTGCTTTCGATCACAGGGGAGCTGGGTATCTGTCCGCTGGTGCACCAGGCCTTTCAGAAGCCTCCGGTGCGGCGAAGGCTTCTGAAAGGCCTGGTGCCTGAGCGGACAGGCATCCAGCTCCCCCACTTTTGATGGTCCGCGGTGGGACATGAGCTCGCTGCCCCAGAGGCTCCTTCTGTGCCGCAGCACAGCCATGGCACAGACGCTGAGCTCGAGCCGCCACTGGCGACGCGGGCTCAGCATCCCGCCGGCCCAATCGGCCACCTCGGCCACCCCGAGTCCTGCCCCCCCGCCCCTCCTGGCCAATCGCGGGCATAGCGAAGGTACGGTCAATTTGCATATTTGTCTATTGTTAGGTAGTATTTGGATGTAGTACAAATGCAAATGGGAGAAATTTCATAAACTGCAAACTATAAATAGATTGCTTGGCAAATACAGTTCAAAAAAAAATTGGGCCAAACAATTGGGTTTAAACCCATTGCCTATATTTTTGGACAGATTTATGATTCTCGTAAACCCCTAATAATATCTAGACCTCAGTTTCCTATAATATGAAATGAAGGTGTTGTACATGTTGAATTTCTTTCCAGTTCTAAAAGTAAGTGATGAGTTACTATACTAATTTTAACATGATGAATCCATAGTATTACCTATCAGAAGCACTTTCTCAGAGGGAAACCTTGAAGACTTGATAACTTCCAAGATCCTTTCCAACTTTATTATTTTTTAAAATCAGCCATGTTGGAATTAGACATATAAATTTTTGGTGTAATTTAATCAGCACGGAAGTTATAACATACTAAGATGTTAGGTTATATTGTTGAAGAAATTAAAATATTAACACCACATAAAGATGTGAGGCAAAGCATCATGCATCTTTATTTTCTGCAAGTCAAAACTTACAGAAGGATGCGAAACTGCACAAAAGTAATGTAACCTATACTATATCAGCAGTCCTTGCTTTGCTCCTTGAAAATGCACAAATTTTAGAGACACAACTAATTAAATAACACCAGCCCTTCAACAACACAGTTCATATGTCAGTGACCATGGTATATTAACTGTATTATGTCAGAGCTGCTGGCTCTTTGGTTCATAAATCCCTATTTACTAGTAAATAATAGATAAAGCATCAGGAGCAGTGACCAACATATCACTTCTTTCAAAGCCCATCGATGATTGGCCACTGCACATTTGTATTCAGTGCAAACATAGACAGCAAAGCATGTTTCCTCCTTGTCTCCAAGTGTAAATTCACATGACATTTCCCCAAAGTGAACAATCAACAGAGGGAATTAGCCTATGAAGAGGAAAAGTACAGCAGAGTCAAAATGTAATGTTGCTAGAACTGAAAGTGGATTGAATAGCTCTGAAAACGGTGACAGCCAAGCAAAGACAGACAAAATCTAGGCAATCATGAAGTGAATGTAAGACCTATGACCTAAAAACAAGCTCAAGTTGCTTCAATAGGGTGCTAATTGAATATAAATGGTTGTACAAGAAATAGGTGACTGGAATGTTGACACTGTGCCCTTTGGAGCAATTTAGCTAGGCAGGAATTCAGAGAAGGTGAACTTATCACATCAATGAGGAAAGTTATGACAAAAAGAATGATAACGTCCCAGAGAAAGTGACACTGGCATAAAACCTCACTTTGAAGAAACTCAGAAAAATGAAAGCTGATCCAAACTTAAAAAGAAATATGAAAGTTCAAGTCACCAAGACTTAGAAAAGATGCTTGTTCCATATTGTAAGTCATACGATGAGAAGACGATAACTTCTGTTCAAATTCTTGACAAGTTTTTTGTAAAGAAATAAAATACTTTCATTCTCAATGTTTTAAAGTTTTAAACTACAGGGTACTAAATAAATATTAGTTTTACTATTTTTCATTTCCCTATACATTTACAAACCACAGTAAGTAAATTTATAATGGTTTGAGAAAACATTTTAAGAGTCATGGAACAATTGTCATTTTTGCCCTTGATTAAGATCATTTTGCCTGGTTTCAGCTTACACAGTCATTTTACAGTCTTGCAATACTGTGCAAAGCAAGGAATGCATGTATTGTCAATGTCCAAGTAGTTCTTTCACATTTTCAGTCATTGTAAGCATAAGTCACTCAGAAATTGTCACTATTACCTGATAGTATAATAGCTTGATCCCTTCTGAAAAAATTATATAAATTACTTGCAGTATCATGACATAATGTTGAAAGATGCCCTTTACCCTAACCAAAGCAGACATATAGAAAAGCATTAAATACCTGGCAGTGGCAACTGAACTAATATGCCACTGACTCTTGGGTCCATGTTCAATTGATCAGTTATATCCAAAAGCTCTTCTTGAGAAACATCCTTAGGCTTTAGAATAATCTCACTGTAGATACCTAGAAGAAAACAAGCACAGACAGTCACCTGATTAACAAAGATGTGTGCTTTTCATTAGTGGTGTCTTACACAGTGTGTAACTCAAGCATGTCAAACTCAAAGGCTAACATGGCAGAATGGAGCTTGAGAGAGCAGGCCAGGGTTGCCGCCAGCAACAGGGGAAGCAAAGCTTTCCACACACCCTGGCCTGGCCCACCCACTTAAGGCAACAAAGTTTCCAATTATAACCCCAACACAAATGGATGTGGGCCTCGGAGGGAGCCCCAGGCTTGGCTCCGCTCCAGGCTACAAAGTTTCAATTGTAGAAGGAAAATAAATTCCAGATACCAGGGCCTCCGCTTGGGTTGCCAGGGGGCGTGGCCCACCTGCAAACCACCACAGGCCCCTCACTCAGGCAGCCCCATGCCCCAAGGGAACCCCACCCTGATCAGGGACTCCCTTCAGGGCAAACCAGCTGGCCCCCACCCCTGTACCAGGCCTCTATCCTATCTAATAAAAGAGTACTATGCATATTGATCATCACTGCAACACACAATATAGCTGCCCCCATGTGGTCAAAGATCCTGGCCCCATGTGGACATAAGATGGCCACCACAAGATGGCCAGCAGGAGAGGGCAGTTGGGAGGCACCCGGCCTGCAAGGGAGGGCAGTTGAGAAGGACCAGGCCTGCAAGGGAGGGCAGTTGGAGGTGATCAACCCTGCAGGAGAGGGCAGTTAGGGGTAACCAGGCTGGCAGAGGAGGGAAGTTGGGGGCAAACAGGCTGGCAGCAGAGTGGTTAGGGGGTGATCAGGCTGGCAGGCAGAAGAGGTTAGGGGCAATCAGGAAGGCAGGCAGGCAAGCAGTTGGGAGTCAGCAGTCCTGGATTGTGAGAGGGATGTCCGACTGCCCGTTTAGGCCCACCAGGATCGGGCCTAAACAGGCAGTTGGACATCCCTCAAGGGGTCCCAGATTGGAGAGTGTACAGGCTGGGCTGAGGGACAACCCCCCTCCATGCACGAATTTCGTGCACTGGGCCTCTAGTGTAAAATAATAGAACATTTTAATAAAAATTAATATTTTTCCTTGAACATTAACTTACCGGATACTGAATAACTGCACAAATTAATAAGTGTAACACAAATAAACCTATTTCTCTTGTTCTCCAAAAGCGAAATATTTCCTGTTGCGCACACCAAATAAATCAGTCCAAGACTAATGAGTGGCAATGGGCTGCTATATATTCGCTGCTAGTATTAGTGGAGAGAAACGGTGCACTTGCGCATAAGGCACGTAAGGGAAATGAATGCAACACGATTATAGTCATCAGTCATTAACGAACATTGTAGTTCATTATTAATAATTATGTATAACAGGATATTGTAAACATTAAGCTATGAAATTTTTATTAAAATGTTTCCTACACACCGTTATTTTGACTGGGCCGCAAAAATATTCGTTGTGGGCCGCATGCGGGCCGCGAGTTTGATGTGCTTTGTGTATCTGGTTTTTTCTGCTCCTGTCTCACAGGAAGGAAAGGCCCTTCTACAAAAATGGTGTTCTAAGCATCATCAGAAGGGATTTCTCAAACAGGGTTCACATGCATTCTTTGGCCCAGTACCCTGTGCGGCAAATTGTCCTTATTTGTGATAAGCTACTATTAGTGAATTTGAATACAGTAAAAACATCAATAGCACCACCACCACTGACAGGTCAAGTTTGACAGAGTGAACGGACCAGATTTATTATCTCATTAAAGCAAATGTAATAAAAATGGTCCTTTTAAGTGTAAAGTCTTCCTCTCACATCTCACCATAGCATCTGAAATTACATTGAATTGATTCAATAAGAAATTTAAAGACAAGGGGTAAGAAATGAACATAAACATTGGTAACAAAAAAAATCTATCATAATAATAAATGTTATTCAAATAACACTTATTTGACAATGATCATTCATTATCACACTTTGAAGTAAAACCAGAAACATTCTTTAGTAACAAGCACAACTAAAGCATCCCTACCTACAGCAGAGGCGGCTTGAATCTTCTTCCTGACGTAGGTGTGGCTTGCTGGGTTATCTCCCACTAAAATGATACTGAGGTGAGGTCTTCTGTTCCCAAGGGAAATCCAGGACTCCACACCCTCTTGTATTTCTTTCTGGATTTGTTTGGCCATTTCAGTTCCTGAGATAATAATGGCATCGTGTCTATGGAAAATAAAAGATTAAATGTAGTACTGAAGACGACAGTAAGGGGTATTCAACAACATACGTTTAAGATACAAGAATGTCTAAAACATTCGTGGTTCTCCAAGTGAGCATCCAAATTTTGATTTTCCAAGTATATATGACACCCAATTCTTCAGGTTCATAAATATACTTACAATTTTGTGAAATGTTCTAAATCTGCTTTTTAGTTTTAGGTCTGCATTATAATATATCTATAGTATACATTTCTTTATAACTACCATATGGATTTTTTAAATTATCAAACCATATACTCCAGATCTGGACTATAATACTGGCTCTGTTGAAAGCTCTGCTATTTTTTGGAAGAAGCAGATCAGCACAGTCTAGTTAAAAACTAACACCCATCTTGAAAGCCTTGTGCCATGTAGCACTAGTATGTGACCCCACAGTACTGCGACCCTAAGGCTAGTGTGTTCACTGTTAGTTACTGTGCCCTATACAAGACCCGAAGTCATGAGCTCTGTACTGCACAACTCTTTTAACTTTTTTCCACAGCCTTAGGACAGCTCCACGACAACAGCTGCCACTCTTGCCATGCTTGTCAGTGATTACTGTGGGAACCAGGTCAGTAAAGATGGCCCAATTGTTCCCCATTCCATGGCATCATTTCTAATGGGGGGGAAAAAAACTTCACAGAACATTACTTACTGGCAGTTTATAGAAGTACTTAAAAAGATAAGAAATGCTATGCTTTGATAGGTAACATAAATCTATCTCTAAAAAGGCACAAAGAAATGCATTATGGGAAGGCTTGCCAGCTCACCATGATGTCAAACTTAAGAGTGATAAATCGTGTTACTCTTATTGTGTGTTTATTTCTTAAAGGTACCTGATCTATAATAATAAAAGCATAATATGCTAATTAGACTGGACGTCCTTCCCTACAACCTTCCAGACAAAGCCAGAGCTGCAAGGGAAGCATGGGTCCTGGGTGCCAGAGGGAAGCTGGTGCTGGCAGCCAGGGGAAGGAAGGCCTACTCTTGCACGAAATTCGTGCATCAGGCCTCTAGTAAAGTATAAGATGATTCCTTCTTCATGCTAACATGATTATTACACAAAATGCCACAAATGCAGGCCAATGAATATTGTGAAGAAGAGGAAAAGGAGGAAGAGGAGGAAGCAGAAGAAGAAAAGGAGGAAAGAAAAATCTTATAGTACCTTAATTCTTTCTAATATCTGTACACTTTTTATTTTCTAACAAATGTGAGCACAATGAATATCAGCCAACACACAAGTGCAAACCTGCTGCCTCTTCCAAATAAGTCGGCTGCCTTCTTTAATAGGTGATGTAAATACAGGTAGAACCAGATCAAGAATACTCCATTTCAGTCTGGCCCTAGTGGTCCATGGTGCTCATCCAAGTTCATACAATTTTGATGTAAACATTGTTCTGGGAAGAAGTGATTCCAAAATGTGGCCTATGGGTAGATACATTTAAATTGCCTGGGAAGCTTGCTGAACTTGCAGATGCCCAGACCCCAAGACCACATCCACAATTCACAGTCCCTAGAGAGTGAAGCCTAGGAATCCGCATGTCTAGCAAGTTCCCACAAGTGTTCTTATGCATGACCGTGTTTGAAAGCCACTTCTTCAGTTCAACACGAAAGTACATTTTAATAATAATCATAACCCTGGGTAAATAATTAACTGAGAGAATAAACTGGTTAGACAATACAATTAAAACTATACCTTATAATTATAAGTAAACTGTACTTTTGATTCTTATTTTGTTGACTTTTCACTAAAAAATTAATAGCTTTCAAGACATGGAAGTTCATGGAAAATTCAGTGTGTCACATTTACTCCACTGTCCTAAATTTATAACAGCTTTATTGAAGTACTAGAGGCCCGGTGCATGAATTCGTGCATGGGTGGGGGCCCACTGGCCTGCCTTGATAGGGGCTGTCCGGGCTGGGCTGGCCAGGGGGTGGGGTTGAGGGCAATTGGCCGGCCAGCCCTGTCCCCTGGTTGAACTCCCAGTTGAGGGACAATTTGCATATTTTCTGTCACTCCATATTAGTTTGTATCATCATGAATTTTATAAAAATGAAATTATGCACTACACTCTCCTTTTTATCTACTACTTCCACTCACCGTAATTAAGATTCATTAATGCTGTAGCATGTATCAATAGTTCATTTCTTTTTATTGCTGAGTAGTTTTCCATTGTATGGATATACAGAAATTTGTTTATCCATTCAATTGTTGATGGGTATTTGGGTTGTTTCCAGTTTGTAGTCATGATAAATAAAGCTGTCTGGAACATTCATGTTTAAGTCATTGTATACACATATACGTTCATTTCTCTTGCACAAAATTTGAGCAGAATGGCTGAGACATATGGTAGGTATACGTTTAAAGTTTTAAGAAACTGTCAACCTGCTTTCCAAAGTAGTTGTAGCATTTTACATTTCCACAAGCAGTATATGAGAGTTCCAGTTGCTCAACATACTTGCCATCACTTGGTATTGCCAGTCTTTTACATTTTAGACATACTATTGCCTATACTGTATGTTGGTATTTCCTTGTGCTTTTAATTTGCACCCCTATAGTGAATAATCATGTTAAGCATCTTTTCATGTGCTTATTTACCATCTGCCTAGCCTCTTTGTTGAACTGTGTAATTTAATGTTTCGCCCATTGTTTAATAGGTTGTTTCCTTATTTTTGAAGTTTTGAGGGTTCTTCATATAGCCTAGATTCAAGTCCTATATCAGGTTTGTGACTTCAAATATCTTCTAGTCTGTGCTTTGCCTTTTCATTCTCTTAACTGTGTCTTTGGAATATCAGTTCTAAATTTTTATGTATTTCAATCAATTTTATTTTTATGGATCATGCCTTTGGTATTGGTACAATGAATCTTTGCCTAACTCAGAGTCACAAAGGTTTTCTCCAGTGTTTCCGTCTATAAGTTTTATGGGTTTAGGCCAGTGGTCGGCAAACCGCGGCTCGCGAGCCACATGCAGCTCTTTGGCCCCTTGAGTGTTATAACGCCACTTCTTCAAAATAGACTCGCCCAGGCCGAAAACTGACTTCTGTGCATGGGCCACGAAGTTTCAATCACACTGTATGTGCGCGCCCGCACGTGGTATTTTGTGGAAGAGCCACACTCAAGGGGCCAAAGAGCCGCATGTGGCTCGCGAGCCGCAGTTTGCCGACCACAGGTCCATGTTATACATTTAGTTCTATGATTTAGCTCTATTCATAGTTTGATGAGAGCTTATATCAGAATATTATCTAATGTTTTTCTCTGAATTTATTGAGATTATCATATATAATCCTATGCATTTTTGGTGTTAGTCTGTTAATATGGTGAATTACATTGATTGATTTTTAAATGTTAAACCAACGTTGCATTCCTGGGATAAAACTCACTTGGTCATAATGTACCTATCCTTTCCAGATATTGTGGATCTCATCTAAAATTTTGTTACTTGTGTTGTATCTATGTGCATGAGAGGTATTTATCAGTAGTTTTCATTTCTTATAATGTCTTTATATGGTTTTTGTACTAGGGTGATGATGCCCTCATAGAATGTTAGGAAGTATTCCACCCTCCTTAAGAGTTTCTGTAAAATTGCTATTACTTATTCCTTAAATATTTGGTAGAATTCACCTGTGAAAATATCTGACCTTTGAACTTTCTTTATGGGTAGGTTTAAAACTACAAATTTAACTTTTTAATATACAGTGCTATTCAGGGTATTCATTTTTTCTTCAGTGAGTTTTTATAGTTTGTGTCTTTGTACATTCTAATAATTAGTACATAATTATAATGATAGACTAAATTAAGATAAAATACACTTACTTTGAGTTTAAATTTTATTTTTCAAGATTAAGTAACAAACTTTTTTCACTGTTTACTATGAATTTCTAGTGCTCATTTTTTGTTAATTAATTTAGTGGTCTTTTAATATAAAGAGAACAAGGACCTCTATATTAGTAAATATTAAGGGTTGCAGATACAGCAACTAATTCCAGCATGGCTCATTTCTAAAAGATAAACATTAAATACTTTCCATAAATTAAATTGTGTCAGCAATATTCAGTTAGGGTAAAATACTGGATTACAGATGCAGGTTTATATGCTAATAAACTATAATGCTAATAAACTATAGTAAACAACATTCATTTACATTTTAAGACACAAAATCACCTGAACTCCATGTTGCATTTTATAGCATATAAATAGCAGTGCTGCTGCTGATGTGTCTTATAGTTGACTAGTAGCCCTGCGCATGAATCTGTGCACCAGTAGCTTGCCGGTAGCTTGCTGCCGCCCTCCTGTAGCTCCCTCTGCCCACCGACCCCTCCTCATAGCTTGCTGCCCTGTCCCCTCCTGTAGCTCTCTGCCGCCTGCTTGTAGCTCGCTGCCACACCCTCCTGCTGATCTGTGATCCAGTCGTTATGCGGTCGGTCATTACACTTCATGGCACAACGACCATTTGCATATTACATCTTTATTATATAGGATTCTCTGTTCAACAGAATAATTTGTTCATAGGCTACTGTGAAACAGGCAATCACTGAAAATAATTCAGGATAATTACAGTCGAGAAACTACAAAGAGAATGTCAGAGTCAACACTGGCATAAATTGATTCCTGGCTTCCGAAGAGACAATATACAGATTAAACTTGACTGCAGTCTGTATGTTTGGGTCTGAGAGAGTGACAGTGCCTACTTTACTTTATAGCACTAAGATGCTAAGTTAGTTTTCTAATTATAGCTAACACTAGAGGCCTGCCTCTAGTGTTAGCTATAATTAGAAAACTAACTTAGCATCTTAGTGCTATAATTCGTGCATGGGTGGGGTCCCTCGGCCTGGTCGGAAATAAGTGCCAATTGGGGCCATCTTGCCTAGTCCCAATAGGGGCTGATCGGGGCCGCCAGTCCAGGGGAGGGACCGCAGGAGGTTGGCTGGCCGCGGGAGGTTGGCTGTGGGAGCACACTGATCACCAGGGGGCAGCTCCTTCATTGAGTGTCTGCCCCCTGGTGGTCAGTGCACGTCATAGCAACCGGATGACTGGTTGTTTGGTCGACCAGTCACAATTGCTTAGGCTTTTATATATATAGACGATACAGCCTGAATTAGCTTGTGTTTATGGGTAAATATCCACAAGACTGCCACCCAATTATGACTTTGAGCATTTTCAGTAGCAGCTGACCCATCCTCTTAATTTCCTCAGTCACTGAAGAGCCTCAACAAGCCTGGTTCTGTGGGAGACACACTATAAGTATATATAAAGTAACCTTGAATTAGTAGAGACCCAATGGGAGGATGCCTGTATCAGTCCATGTGTGAAAAGAACTGGTAAACACACATATTATCTAGCTCACATAATCCTTAGTGCATAAACAAATGAATTTTTCAACATGCACATTGTTGATAACAGCAAGAATTTAACTCCCTAGTTAAAGTTATGATCTCTGCCAATCCATTTTCCATACTGCAGCCAGTGATTTTCCAAATGTAATCATGTCAATTTCCTGGTAAAACTCCTCACTATATGCCCATTGCTTATTAAATTAACAAACCTATATTAAGGACCTTCTATACAGAAGGCACTAATCTATGCACCAGGAACATAAATAATAGTGCACAAAATAAATTTTCCAATTTCATGGAAACCATATTGTAGTTGAAAAAGACACAGCAATTTAAAAAATAAAAAAAAAGCAAATATTTAATATATCTTGTGTGGAAAAAAGGAGGGAAAGGACATATCGAGAGAACAGGGTTATCATTTTATATAGGTGGGTTAGTGTCACTTCTCTGATTAACCAAGTGACATTTGAGCATAAATGAAGGAAATGAGGGAATGTCGTGTGAAGAAGAGAATTCCAGGCCCAGGAAACTGTACAGCAAGTACAAAGAACTTTAGGCAAGAGTGTGCCTGGCATGTTCAATGAATAGTAAGGAGGTCAGTGTCTGCCATAGAAAGAATAAGTGGACGATAGGGCATGAAGTCAAGGAGGGATGTCTGATTACATGACTATTCAGACCTTTGAAAGGATGTTGGTTTTTACTGTGAGTGAGCTAGGAAGCCATTTGGAGATTCTGAGGAGTGTCATGACCCAATTTTCATTATTCAATCAGAACTGGTGAAAAGGTAGAGGATAGTCTCTGGGAGCAAAGGGCGTGGGGACACTACGGTGGTATCTCAGGCAAAAGATGACAGTGGCTTGGGCAAGGGTGGTAGCAATGGGGGTGCTACGTAGTATGATTCTGAATTTGAGGATGGAGCCACTGAGATTTACTGAGATTGGGTGTTATGTGTGAGAAAAATAAGTCAAATTAGACTCCAAAACTTTTTAACCTGAAAAACTGAGAAAAGGAAGTTTTAACTAAAATCTAAGATCCTATAGCTTCAAGCCCATGCATGAGCTTTCTTTGGCATCACTTCTAAAGAACACAGAGCTCACCAAATCCCACACTACACACAGCTGTATTTCAATGTATCAGCTGCGCCAGGTTCTCATTTCTGGATCTTCACATGCCCTGTTCCCTTGACCTGAAACACTCTTCCTTCTCCTTACTCCTCTAACCTCCCTACCAAATCTGTTCCTCCTTCACTTCCACATATATTCCTCAAGTCTCAGCTCAGGTACTCTGGGATATGTTCTCTGACCCTTTACCCTGGGGAACTGCCTCTCTGAGCTCCCACGGCACCCAGCTCTTCCTCTTTTGTATTATCGTAAGTCCTTGTTAAAATTGCTGGGTAGGGCAGCAAGTGTATATTTACTATGATATCCTTAACACCTAGCAGAGTATGTGCACATCGTATGTGTTTATTAAATATTTGTGAAGTTATCAAAGAGTTAAAATGTTTATTGTATTATAATTTTTAAAAATTGGTAGCCACTGAAAATAATTATAACAGAGCAATATGTGAAAATATCCATTGTATAAAGTGAAGATATGAAATGAAAAATTGTAGCTACATACATAATTATGACTTAAAATATGCATGCATATGGCTAAAGATTTAAAATAAATATGCAAAATAAAATGGTGAGATAGGTAGTAATCTGGATATTTATCTATCTTAAAATGTTTTTTCAATGTCATCAAAATAAGTCTTCCTGAATTATATTGAGTAGATGCAAAATAGCTATAAAACATATGAAAAGGAAAAATAATAAAATTAACCTTACCACCCACTTTAATAAAAAATTATAATCACTGAAATCACCTGTGTAACCCTCCATCAAATAACCCTATCTTCTCCCATAATTAAATTCTATTCTGAAATTTTGATAATTCCATTATTTTCCTTTATAATCCAATCTACTATTTGTATTTTAAACATTAAAGATGTAGCATACATTATATACTACATATATAATAACTAGAGGCCCGGTGCATGAAATTTGTGCACAGAGAGGGGGTGTCCCTCAGCCTGGCCTGGGTCCTCTCCTTATCTGGGACCCCTTGGGGGATGTCTGTCAGTTTAGGCCCAATCCACAGGCCTAAACCGGCAGTTGGATATCCCTCTCACAATTGGGGACTGCTGGTCCCTAATCGCTCAACTGCCTGCCTGCCTGATTGCCCCTAACTACTTCTGCCTGCCAGCCCAATCACCCCCAACTGCCCTTCCTTGCCGGCCCAATTGCCCCCAACTGCCCTCCCCCGCTGGCCTGATCTCACTCCCAACTGCCCTCCCCTGCAGGCCTGGTCACCCCCAACTGCCCTCCCCTGCCGGCCTGGTTGTCCCTAACTGCCCTCCTCTGCAGGCCTAGTTCTCCCCCAACTACCTTCCCCTGCTGGCCATCTTGTGATGTGAGGGTGGCCATCTTGTGGCAGCCATCTTGTTATGACATGAGGATGTCACTCAAGGACCACCCAGGCTTTTATTAATATAGAATATTTCTCTAAGACATATACCCAGGAATGGAATTGCTGGATTATAGGATACATGTGTGTGTTTAAGGTATGCTAACCTGTTTTCCAAAGTGGTTTTCCAAAGTAGTTCACAAGTCCATCAGTGGTATATAAGATTTTATTGCTCTACTTCCTTGATATTGTCAAAGTTTTTAACTTAACCAATTAATTAAACGGCATTTCATTGTGGTTTTAACATGCATTTCCTTAATTACTAGAGGCTGGACATTTTAAAGGCTTATTGGCCATGCAGAGTTCCTCTTCTATGGAGTGACTTTTTATCTCTTTTGACCATTTTTCTAATGGATTATTATTCTAATCTGTAGTCATTATTTATATATTATGAATACTAATCTTATATCAGTGTATCAAATACGACCAGTATTTAGCTTCCTTTGGACTTATTTTATGGTTACTTTTAATGAAAAGTTCTTAACAAAAAAATAATATGAATATAAAATTAAGATTAAAATTTTAAATTGTTTTAATGTATAAGAATATAAAATAATTACTTTTAAAATGTTAATTTAGAAAATAGTTTTGAATAGAACTTTTTTATAGGTCCACTAATATATTTATTAGTCAAATATCTATAAAGGTAAAAGCCTAAGCAACCATTTGATTGTTCCACTGTTCAACTGGTAGCTATGATGCACACTGACCACCAGGGGGCAGACGCTCAATACACAGACATGGAAACATGGAACAGACTGATGAATCTCAGAGGGAAGGGGAGTGGGGGAGGGAGGGAAGAGATTAACCAAAGATCTTATCTGCATACTAGAGGCCCAGTACACAGATTTGTGCACCGGTGGGGTCCCTCTCACAATCCTGCACCCTCTCACAATCCAGGACCCCTCGGGGGATGTTGGAGAGCCAGTTTCGTCCGATCCCGCAGGCCAGGCTGAGGGACCCCACTGGTGCACTCGTGCACCAGGCCTCTAGTTCTAAATAATGTCATTTTCATTACTTGGATGTCTCTTTTTAGTCTTAAAAAAAAAAAATGAGCTGGTTTGGTCAGAAAATCAGTCATATTGCCATTAAATAGACATCAAAAGTGAAGTTGACCTTTGAGATATCTTTCACACAATTTACCCTATCATTACTTGCTCAGGTGACATTTCCTGAAAAGGCAGAAATATTGCAAGTGACCCCCAAAGAAAGCAGAACAAGGGCTCTTTCAGTCCTTTTTCTCCCCACATTGCTGGGCTAGCACTAACTGTGGATTCCTTAGGAAGCAATAAATTATGGGGACGGGGGAGGAGTATACGGCAGCCCAGTGCAGTACTAATTACTTACCCCAAGCCAGAAGTCCTGAGTGTCAGCCCTAATTAGCAGTTACGAGCTTGGACAAGTCACTAACTGCGCTCAAAGGCATGCAATTTCCTCAGCTGTATAATGGGAATGTTCTCTGTTGACCTTACATAAAGAGATTTGACTAAAGAGCTGACTGGCTGATTTGCAGCTCTCTCTCTCCTAGGTTTTAAGTAACAGATGGAGACATATTCAGATAATCAGGAGCAATATAATATGGGATCAGAAAGCCATCAGCATTTAGTATTGTTTCTATGAGCTTGTTTATTTACCTATACTTCCCAGAAAATAAACTGTAACTATCCTAAACTCTGGTTATTAGAACTAAATGAAGTGTCAATTAACTAAAGCAAAATAGTAAACAGAAAAAATCATGACTTTGCTTGTATATAAAATACTCCTTCACAAAACAGTAAAATGCCAAAATCCATCCAAGATTAACAGTGTCTTCAACTTGAATACTTAGCATCTTGCTTCTGCAGCTAGGTTTCCATCTCATTTTAAACCAGACTTTAGAGCAGCAATTGTTTCATGAGAGCTCTTTTAGAAAAAGCCTAATATAATCATTAACAAGTCAAATTTCTCTTCAGGTCCTAAGGTAGTTTAATTGCTTTGTATTATAGGGCACAATTTGGAGATTTTGAATTAGAACTAACAATAGAAATTAAACCCATGAGTAACAAATTCTGAGATTAATATTAGTCTGTGTTTTGCATCTATTAATTAATTTTAATCAGAAAACCTAATTTTGGACATATTACATTAGAACATATTATTTCTAAATAACTAGGACAGACATAAAACTAAGATATAAGACATTAAATGGTGAAATATTTAAGTTCTAAATTGAAAATTGTATAACTACTGAGAAATCAAAACTGTAGCCATACAGCTATCATATCTCATTTTCATTAGAATAGGTAAAATATTCAGATGGGAAAACCACACTATCATATTTGCCAACAAAACAAAATATGATTTTGAGAAACTGTCTTTGCTAGTCATTGGAACTAATTCAATCTTGGCTGAAATCAGTCTGTGGAAAACCAACTTTAGTAATGGTCTTAAATAGTCTGGGTCCTTTCAGCCTCACATGAGGATAAAAAGATCTTGAATTAAGTAATTCTTCTATAAAGATATAAATATTGAGTAAGTCCAGAGGGGAGAATCTGAAGAAAAATGAACAGCCTTCATGATAAAACTTGGTTTTTAATTATTAAATTCAACTACCTACTTTATAAGACATTAATATTTAAATAACATAAACCAGTATGTTTTCCTAAGTCCAAAATGTAGGGTTTTTTTTTTTTTTTAATGTTAGCCTAGCTGCAAAAATTATAAAGCCATTGGCAACGAGACATAAGAAAGGTGAGGCTTCTATAAAGAGCTGTAGGCCAATACACAAATTTTTATAAATGCCAGAAGGAATCATAGCAGGAGGAAGAAAAAAAATCTGCCAAATTAATGATTTTAGGAATAATAGAACAGGATAAACATGAAACAAAAACTTGGGATATTCATTTACTGAAAATTAGTTCACATAGGATTATCTAAAGCAAGGTTTGTGGAAGTCCCTGTCGAAGAATACCTGCAAATCTGCTTTGAGCAAGACTTTAATTTAAAGGTCTGTATGGGACCTCCCCTTCAAATGGGATCGGTTCCTGCCCGGCTCCATATACTGAAAAGCACTGAGACAGACTTACGTGATGTTTACAACCCAAAGACATTTTTAATTTGTAAACTCCTCATATAGCAAGACGAAGTAGGAAAACTCTAATCACCAAGAATATTTTTTTATTTTTAACTTTTGGGCTACTTAGGGAATTCATTTTAGAAACAATAAGCTGCAACAAACAGAAGAGTTAATTTATTTCTTTGACATTAAATATATTTTCTTCCCATTAATAAGATCTAATTTCTCACAAGTGGGGGGGGGGGGGAACTCTGCAAATCTTAAAGGAAAAACCATTGAGAAAAATGCTAAATGATACTTCAAGATTTTATAACTTTCAAATTCTGTCAAACATTATCACTTGAAATTTCTCTTGTCAAAAAAAACAAACCTCCACTAAAGCTGTATTTACATATCCATTATTGCAGGTATCTAATTATATAAAAAATGCATTTTCATCTTTCATTTAAGGCTCTATATAACTCAGAAATTGATACTAAAATCTGTTAATTTCAAACATTCAATATCTTTCAGTGGAGAGTTTATCACACTCAGAGACAATTTCCAGTAAGAATAACACTAAGGTTCAAATTTTAAGTCAATGGGAATGAAGTCAGATTTAGACCACATTCACTATGAAGAACTAGATAACTAATGTGTCACTATATACATTTAAAAAATGATGACTAAGGATGGGGACAAGTGGGGAGGCAGACAGTGGCGACCTCTGGAAGATGGAATCTCTTCTCTCTGCTGGCCCTAGAAGAGAAAAGAGACACCAATAAGCATCAACACACTGTCCGAATTCCTCCCCACCAGAGACTCACCAGTCCACAGGTGTTTCTCAACCTTACAGCCATCCTCACCTTTATATCTGGTATTCAGTGCCAACAGGAGGATATCAAAGACACCACCCTATCCTAACTTTTAGTGCTGCCGTCAAAAAATAAAAACTATCAAAAGTATTGTTTATTTTTATAGTTAAAATCTGCATCAAATGGGGCTGAAGGCAGCTGGGTCGAAATAACAGTTCTTATCTATATTAAGAAAAGCTTTCTAAAATGATTGCACTCGGTTATCCTATCCTATATTATAAAAAGCTAATATGCAAATCGACCAAACCGCGGAATGACCGGTCTCTATGATGCGCACTGACCACCAGGGGGCAGACACTCAATGCAGGAGCTTCCCGTTGGTGGTCAGTGCGCTCCCACAGGGGGAGTGCCGCTCAGAAACCGGGCTCATGGCTGGTGAGCGCAGCGGCGATGGTGTGGCAGGAGCCTCTCCTTCCTCCACTGCAGCGCTAAGGATGCCTGACAGACGGCTTGCGGAGGAGCGGACCTAAGCTGTCAGCCAGACGTCCCCCTCAACCCCCCAGGGGGCCCAGACTTCGAGAGGGCACAGGCCAGGCTAAGGGACACCCCCCGCGCCCCCCCCCCCTCCCCCCCAGTGCACAAATCTCAGGTACTGGGCTGGGCCTCTAGTTTTCAGTTATAAAGAGACTATTAATAAAACTTTTAAAAGATCTAAATTATCCATGTTGGGGGGGGGGGGGGAGGCATCTGTACAAACCTAGTGGCTACAACCAAACACTTGGGTTGTAACTGTTGTGACTGCCATTCAGTGCACATGGAGAGGATAGGGTGAAGGGGTTGATTACATCAATCAGGCTAAGAGAAATTAATCAACTTGTACAATTTGAAAAAAGTTAACCTCATCCTGGAAAGAAGCCCTCAAACACTAAAATTTTTAAACATCTAAATCAGTAGATAAAATAACTATAGTAGATAATTCCTTCAATTTTGTAATGCAAATAGAATTCTCCAGAATCTCCTTTTCCTAGGTAATCAAGTTAGTAATTCCAAACAACTGGCAAATTCTTCCAGACACCACAAGAGCTTACACAACCAGAACTCTGAATCGGTTATTTTCTCACATGTTCTTTTGGCAGACCGTGTCACTAAAAACTGCCTTCCCAAGTAAGCCCTACAGGAAATCATTTTTATGTCAGCTACTCAAGACTTACGTCCAAATGCATGCAATGGGGACTTAAATTAAATAAGCAGCAGCTATATTTCCACATGACTGGTCATTGCTTTCTCCCAGGTATTATGCTGAACAATGGAGACACAACAAGACTAATAAGACACCATCTCTGGCCAGGGAGACGGAGAGTGAAAGCGGCGCATTCCTGGGAGCCCTGTACCGAAAGTCTGGAAACAGAATCTCTTCTCAACTCACTGGCTTGGGGACAAGAGAATGTAATTTAACTCCTTAGGTTTGCGTTTGTAACTGACGGAAGGGTCGTGTTGCAGGGAACCCCTGGCACACAGTTAAAACCGTGCTGTTCTGTATTTCCAAACTAGTCAGCAACAAGGTCCAAAGAGATGCAGCGAATAAAAGACTCATCACTTCAATGGCGGTTTGGGAAGTGTCATACAGAAAAAAAAAGACTGAGAAATCAAGATTAATGTCTGATTTTGAAAATCATTAAAACCTTTTGCACTCGGATGTCGAGTGTGACTCGACACGGTTAGCATCGGTAGCAGCTCGTATGTCGAATTGTATTGAATGTATCAGTAATTTGAAATATAAAAAAATCCAAATAAATTAGGTTTGTATGAAAAGAAACTCCAGTTTTTTATCCTACTGCCGCGCTTTGTAAAATCTGGGGTATTTAAAAAATTAAATCCCGAGTAAAATAAAGGAATCGAGAAAAAAGCAAGCGAGTGCAAAGGGTTAAGAATGTTAGGGCTGGAAAAGACCTAACTCCGTATTACCAACAAAGAAATTCAAACACTCATGACAACCCACGTGGAACAGCGCCCGCTCCTTTGTTCACCAATTACAATAACCCAAACAAATAAACAACAACAAAAAATGTTTGGAAGGAGCAGACACCGCGTTTTCACGGCAGCTTTCCCGAGGGACTCCAATGTCTGCACCGATGACCCAGCGGCACCAGCAGCGAAGAAGGGACGATCTGGTGCCGAAGCCCAGAGCCAAACACGTCCAAGTTGCCCGACTCCGCGCCAGCTGGACAGGCCTCGTGGTCCCGGAGGCCAAGTTCGGAGCCCAGAAAGGCCTCGCCCCCGCCCCGCTGCGCCGCGCTGCCGCCCGCAGCCCCGAGCCCGGAGCGCGGGAGCTCCGCCCGCTACGAGCGCCCGCACCGGGCTGCCCCTCCCGCCGCCCGCGCCTTCCCCCCCGGAGCGCGCAGAACCGGGGACACCAAGCGTCCGGCAGTGCTCGTACCTCGCGCCACTGCTCCGAAAGGCCCGGAACGCGGGCCCGGCCGCTCCCGGCGCCCCCATTCGGCCCAGGCGACCGCGGAGCAGCGAGAGGACGCGGGCGGACAGAGCCATGACCGCGAACCCCCGGCTTCCGGACGGAGTTCACCCCCGCCGCTCCGGTCCCGCAGCTGCTGGACGGGGTCCGCCCCCACCGGGCCCGGCGGGGGAGCAGCTCCCACCACCACCGGGTTCCGGGGAGCAGTGCAGGGGCGGGGCCAGGAGCCAAGCTCGGGCAGGGGGCCGGGGGCGGGGCTGAGGGATCTCCCCAGCGTCAGGGGGCAGGGTCGGACCCCAAGGCTTGAGCTGGACGTAGTCTGGGGGGGCGGGGGCGGGTGCATCTGGAAGCCTGGTGGGTGGCCGTGTGGTTTGGCGACTTGGCTTCCCTCCTACTCGGCGAGCCGCAGATCTTCCCGGGGGGAGGACCCAGGGAAGGCGGCTACACTAATCCGTTCCCGCAGCACGCCCCCTTTCTCCCAAGCTAGGGCTCCCACCCTCAGCCTCGGAGAGGCCACGAGAAATTTGATTTAAAGCGGGGAGGGTCTCACTGGTTCTTTTTGTTTCTGACTCCCTTAGCGCGACGTGTGGACACCTTGGGGGCTGGAGACAGAAACAAGGGTGTGAGTGTGTGGAGAGAAGAGGGGGACCTGACTGAACACGGCCTTGATTTTTAGGGTTTCTGTAGCTCTACCTTATCATTTACACTTTGGGGAGAGAAAAACAAACTGAACAATGTCTATGGTTTTCCAGTCTATGATCAAGTTAACACAGCCTAGGAACGCGCTGTTGTGTGTGGAGAGTTTGCACTGAGAAAGCAAAATATCAGCTTCCTTTGGAAAATCAAGACTGGCCATTCATTACACTGGGGTATGTTAAAAGATAAACTGAGCCAAAATTTTTAAAAATTTTCAATGTTTAGTTGAGCAAAAGTTGATTTGAATCAGGCAACATCCAATCTAGCAGATAAAAAGGAGTTGTAAAAAAATAAAAGTCTTTTATATAGAAGGGAGGGGGAACAAGGAAATTATCCAGGCAAAAAGCAGGTTGCGCCCAGCCGGTGTACTCAGTGGTTGAGCGTCCACTCATGAACCCAGGCATATGCCTGGGTTATGGGCTCAATCCCCAATAGGGGGCATGCAAGAGGCAAGCCGATTGATGATTCTCTCTCATCACTGATGTTTCTCTCTCTTCCTCTCCCTTCCTGTCTGAAATCAATTAAAATATATATATATATTTATATATATATATAAAAATATATATATATATATATTTTTTTTTTTTTTTTAAAGCAGAATGGTTATTGCAGTTCCTTTCCAGGGGATGGTGGGGCAGATTACCTGACTAGTGATGACTGAGTGATTCCTGATTGACTGGTTTAAGAGTCTGATTCTGGTAGAGCTGAAATATAAGTAAGTCTTCATTTGGTGACATGAGGCTTAGCATAAGCCACTCCATTTGGGGCATGCTGTCTTGTTTTACTGGTATAACAACAGACACAGATAAAACCAGCTGCAAAGTTAAAGGAAACAATATTTCTCCCAAGGTCAGACTGTAGGTGTGAAGTGTCATGAAAATCCCTTTGACTGCTGCTTTCTTACTTAGACCCTTCTTCTCTAAAATCATAGACTGTCAGAAAAGTTGCTTGTTTAAAGTCATATCAATAAGAATGAAACATCCTACTCTTGTCCGGATGACACAAAAAAACAGTCTTTATTTCCAAGCTAGTACAAAGCTTCAGATAAGGGATTTCTGGACACTCTATCAGATAGAGTTGAAAACACTGGATATAAGGATGCTCAATAATTTTTTTTTTTAATTTGGAGAGGTTTTTAATGTTGCTAATGTGCAGACATGTGAATACCTTTACCAAAGACATCATCTCCCAGCACTATCTTAACCCCTTTTTACCTGAACCATTTCTCAGGAGTCTTCATGAAGCTGGTAAGCCTGAGAGATGACAGGGTCCCTTGAAATTCCATATGAGAGATGAGGTAATGACTCCCTCTGTACAAAGGGAATGAATGCTTCCTTACTGCTTGCCATAAAAGTGATGGATTCCTTAAACTCAGAGTTCCTCTTCCGTGGCCAACCCACTACACATGCGGACTTTATCTGGTCCTCCACATCGCTCTGTGATACATGGGGCTCAAGAAACTGGAACAATGATGCTAATACTCTGGCAACTACTTTTTTTTTTTTTCATCATATCATTTGACCATGCATGTGAGGGCTTATTTCTGAGCTCTCTTTTCTATTTCATTGTTCTACATGTCTACCTTATGCCAGAACCATACTCTTTTGATTACTGTGGCTTTGGAATAAGTTTTGAAATCAGAAAGTGTGAGACCTCCAACTTTGTACTTTTTCAAGATGGTTTTGGCTATTCAGGGTCCCTTGAAATTCTATATGAATTTTAGAATGGATTTTTCTATTTTTGCAAAAAAAAAAAAAGATATTTGGACTTGGATAGGGATTTCATTAAATCTGTAGATTGCTTTGGATCACATTAACATCTTGGCAATATTAAGTCTCCCAATCCATCAACACAGGATGTCTTTCCATTTATTTGTGTCTTCTTTAATTTTCTTCAGCAATGTTTTGTAGTTTTCAGTGTATAAATCCTCCTTGGTTAGATTTTCTTCTAAGTATCTTATGCTTTTTGATGCTATTGTAAATGGAATTATTCTCTTCATATTCTTTCTGAATTGGTCATTTTTTTGCAACTACTTTTGCTGTAACAAATTTCTTTGTCTCTGTCCAGGAGTCTCATGTCTTCTGTAAGTCTTCATGAAACTGTGGAAGGCTAGTTTATTAGATTGTAGGTAGGATAAAATTAACTCCCTCATAAAGACACAAATTATAAGGAATGAAAGAGGGGATATCACTACAGATGCTAAAGGCAGTATCTATATACTAGAGGCCCGGTGCATGAAATTCGTGCATGGGGGAGGGGAGGGGGGGCGTGTCCCTCAGCCCAACCTTCACCCTCTCCAGTCTGGGACTGCTGGCTCCCAATTGCTCACCTGCCTGCCTGCCTGATTTCCCCTAACCGCTTCTTCCTGCCAGCCTGATCACCCCCTAATCACTCCCCTGCCAGCCTGATCGATGCCTAACTGCTCCATTGCCAGCCCAATTGCCCCTAACTGCCCTCCCCTGCTGGACTAGTCTCCCCCAACTGCCCTTCCCTGCTGGTTGGTCACCCCTAACTTCCCTCCCTTGCCAGCCTGGTTGCCCCTAACTGCCCTCCCCTGCAGGCCTGGTCACCCCCAACTGCCCTCTGCTGTTGGCCCGGTCACCCCTCACTGCCCTCCCTTGCCAGCCTGGTCGCATCTAACTGCCCTCCCCTGCCAGGCTGATTGCCCCTAACTGCCTTCCCCTGTAGGTCTGGTCACCCCCAACTGCCCTCCTTTGCTGGCCTGGTCACCCCCAACTGCCCTCCCCTGTTGGCCATCTTGTGGCAGTCATCTTATGTCCACATGAGGGCAGGCATCTTTGACCACATGGGGGTGGCCATCTTATGTGTTGGAATCATGGTCACTTTGCATATTACCTCTTTATTATTTATATATATATAAAAGGCTAATATGCTAAGTGACCCTCAGACTGTCCAACTGGTTGCTATGATGCACACTGAACACCAGGGCGCAGATGCTCAATGCAGGAGCTGCCAAGATGCACACTGGCCATCCTATATAATAAAAGTGTAATATGCAAATCGACCGAATGGTGGAATGACCAGTTGGTGGGGAGCAGAGCCGACGAGCAAGTGGTGCCAGGCCAGCCAAGGAGTGTGCCAGCAGGCAGAGGGAGGGAACGGCGATGGAGGGGGGCAGTGACCAGTGGCGGTGGAAAAACAATGGGGGAGGCAGCACTGTCCCCTGATCACCCATCTGGTCACCTCCTGCAGAGGAAGGTCAAGTGTCAGTGGTGGGGTGATAGGGGTGGTGCCGTCCCCTGATTGGCCAGCCCGGTTGCCTCCCACAGAAGGAGGCCAGACTGCAGCTTAGGCCCGCTCCCCTGGAAGAGTGGGTCTAAGCCATCAGTAGGACATCCCCTGAGGACTCCCGGACTGTGAAAGGGCGCAGGCCAGGCTGAGGGACCCTCCCCCCCCACCTCCAGTGCATGAATTTTCATGCACCGGGCCTCTAATATAGGATATAAAGAGCCAGGGTCCCTAACGACCAAGGCTCCACTGAACACCGGAAGTCAGTACTGGATTGCTATGGCAACCCACCACTGACTGCTGAGAGGGCTGTGGATCAGGCCCAGAGAGAGGCCGGCAGAGAGAGAGGCAGGGTCTGATACCCAGCCTCCATGGAAGCTGTTGATTAGCCAGCATCTGTGCCTCTGTTTCTCTCAGGGACTCCTTCGGGGCTGCTGATCAGCTCCCCTCTTTGATCAGGCCCAGAGATAGGCCTGGAGATGCTAACTGGCATATAAACCAAACAATCAGAACCAAACCTGGGTAAAGTGCCAGGAGTCAATGGCTGCATATGAGGCAGAGCTTTTGACACTGACTGGCATAGAAACTGGCCAATCAGAACCCAATCTGGGTGAAGTGTGAGTTGCCAATGGCTACTTAGGAGGCAGAGCTTTTGACACTGACTGGCTTAGAAACTGACCAATCAGAAACTAATCTGGGTGAACTGCAAAGGCAGAACCTAAGGTGGGGGCTGAGGAGGGTTTTTAAGGACAGCAGCTGTTTGGTGTAAGGTGTAAGAAAGTGATTCTATTTTTTCATGACCGGTTTGGTAATATAGTGCATATGGCTGGCTATCAGTCCAGATATAGGGATTATGTGTTTTTGTCTGCCAAGAGCATCTCCTCCTGCTGAAAAAGGCTCTCCCCCCTATTTAAGCAATCCTATCCCATATAATCTATCTATACTACTAAAAGAGTAATATGCTAATTAGACCGGGTCCACCAGCCATTTTCCAGACGTCCGACTTCCTTTCAGACAAAGCCATGGTGGTGGGGGCCAAGGCAGAGGCAGTTAGGGGCAATCAGGCCAGCAAGGGAGGACAGTTGGGGGCGAGATCAGGCCAGCAGGGGAGGGCAGTTGGGGGCGAGATCAGGCTGGCAGGGGAGGGCAGTTAGGGGCGACATCAGGTCGGCAAGGGAGGGCCATTAAGGGTGAGATCAGGCCGGCAGGGGAGGGCTGTTGGGGGCAAGATCAGGCCAGTAAGGAAGGACAGTTAGGGGCGATCAGGCAGGCATGCAGATGAGTGGTTAGAAGCCAGCAGTCCCAGATTGCAAGAGGGATATCTGACAACTGGCGGTCGGACATCACCCAAGGAGTCCCCAATTGGAGAGGGTGCAGGCTGGGCTGAGGGGACCCTTCCTACCCCCTCGTGCACGAATTTCATTCACCAGGCCCCTAATAATGTTGATAAAGTGATGATATAAAAAGCTTACATGTTAATAAGATAATAATGCAATATATTTGATAACATAAATAAAATATAAATTTTAAACAGAAATCATCAAAAATTGATCCAAGAGGAAATTTAAAATATTATAACTCTATATAAATGTTTAAAAATTAATTAGTAATTAATAACCTCTGACAAAGTATTTTCAGGCATATTGGGCTTCACTGGTGATTTTTCTCAAACATTTAAGAGAAGAAGAATAATGATCCTATGCAAATTTCTCAGAAAATATAAGAGAAAGGAACACTTCCCAACTCACTTTATAAGGCCACCATTGCCCTTATATCAAAATATCACAAGAAAAGACAACTACAGATCAATATTCCTCAACATAATAGCAGAACAATAATAAATAGTATATTATATTACAATAATAAATAGTATATTATAAAACAATAATAAATAGTATAAAGCAATATATTATAAGGGTTATATATGATTAACAAGTAGGAATATAAGTGGTTCAACATTCAAAAATTAATATGTAATTCTCGGTAGCAACAAATTAAAGAAGAAAAAATAATGATGATCTCAATAGATCTAGAAAAAATATTTGACAGAATTCAACATTTATTCATAATAAAATAAAAACTTTCACAAAACTAGAAATATTCATCAAGCTGGTAAAATGACACCTATGAATATCACAAATAAAATCATACTTAATGGTGAAAGACCCCTAAGATTAAGAACAATGGTATTTTCTCACCATTTCTACTTTATATTGTACTGTTCATCTGGGGCTCACTAAAAAAAGGGTACAAAAGAACTTTTGGGATGATAAAATGTCCTAGGTTTTCATTATGGTATGATACATAATGTATACATTTTTCAAAACTCATCAAATCACACACTTAAAATGAGAACATTTTATTGTATGTAAGTTATACCTCAATTAAAATAGATAAAACACAAGGGTTAAGCATGGTTGATTCTCTTTGGATGTGATCCACATCCCTCACTTACTAAGAAGCCTCTTTTCTTTTTAAAACATTTTTACTGAGTTCAGAGAGGAAGGAAGAGGGAGAGAGAGATAGAAACATCAATGATGAGAGAGACTCTTGATCAGGTGCCTCCTGCATGCCCCACACTGGGGATCAAGCCCACAACCTGGGCCTCAACCCGGGCATGTGCCCTGACCAGGAATGGAACCATGACCTCCTGATTCATAGGTCAACGCTCAATGACCAAGCAGAAGCCTCTTTTTTAAGAGTACATGTTTACACCACTTTTATTTCCCATAATTAATTTGGCCACTAGAGGGAATCCGTGTTTCATAAACCCAAAAGCTTGGCATTGACTTGAATATCATGTCATCTGGATATACATGCACAGAAAATAACAATTACATGTGAAAACTTTCATTAACAGATTGGTAAGAATTTAGTAATAAGTTTGATAAAACTCTTTTTGGCTATAACAGAAAATAAAAAAAGTTACTTGTGGAGGGAATGAAGCTCTTTTCATTAGTTTATTGAAATAGTGAACCCAATCTTGACTTCCATCTAAATGTTGTGAGTCATTTGAACATAACCTTGGAATATTTTTATTGATGAGAGAGGGCGAGAGAGAAAAAGAGAAAGAGAGAGAGAGAGAGAGAGAGAGAGAGAGAGAGAGAGAGAGCCATCAATTTGTTGTTCCACTTATCTATGCATTCATTGGTTGATTCTTATATGTGTCCTCACTGGGGATTGAACCCGCAGCCTTACTGTATCCAGATGATGCTCTAATCAACTGAACTATCCATCCAGGGTACCTTGGAATACTTTTTAAATAAGGCTATACTTTTGGTTACAAAACTTATACATGTTCATTATAGAAAATTTGAAAGTTGTAGAAAAGCTGAATGAAAGAAGAGAAAGAGGAAGAGGAGAAGAATTATAAAAGCCACTGTCATAAGATACACAGTCTGCAAATAAGAATACTGTCAATATTTAGGTGTACCAGAGCTTTTACTTACACATTAATTTTACTTGATTGTAATCATATATAACATGGCCACTTGAGGGAACCCATGGTAGAATTTAACCACTATTTGGTATCTAAAATAAAGTAAAAATTAAATATTTGTTTATAATGTGGAACATTCATAATTACATTAATTATGTTTCTTTGAAGTGTTTTAATAGTACTCACCTAAGAAAGTTATACTAAAAGCTTATTAATATTTAGTAGCCACATTAAATTGTTCATATTTCTTTGGTGGCTCTAACTCTTAGGCAGGAAAATCTAATCGAGTATCACAACTTGAAAGGGGTGGGCAGTGGATGGCAGAATTCTTTCTTCTTATTCTAAACTTAGAGGCCCGGTACACAGGATTCGTGTACTGATGGGGGGCGTGGCCTGCAGGGATTGGCCGCTGTGGGAGCTCCACTCATCTGGGTCAGTGGAGCAGCTGTGGATCCGCCCTCTGAGTGGCTGCTCCCTGGTCCGGCATCTTCTGTGGAGCAGGAGCACTCGCGTCTCCAGGGGACCTGGTTGGGGCTGGGCCCAGGGACAATAGCACTGAGAGGCAGCAGAGTAGGGCTCAGTCCCGCAGTGGCCACGAACCTGCCTCTCAGCCTCCAGAGTCAGCTCTGTGAGCCCAACAGCGGTGCTGCATGGCCTGCAGGCATCCAGAGGAGGTGGCAGGAAGTGAGGAGGAGGAGCCTGGGGTGAGGAGGCAATGATCGAAGCCTGGGTTCCTGCCTATCAGCCTGGGATTCGGGAACAGCCGCTCATCCCAGTCAGCTGAGCAGTGCTCCCACTGTGGTAGCGCACTGACCACCTGGTGGGGAGTTTCTGCATTGAGCATCTGCCCCCTGGTGGTCAGTGCACATCATAGCGACTGGTCGACCAGTCGTTCTGCCATGTAGTCGCTGGGCTTTTATTATCCTACCTAATAAAATGGTAATATGTAAATTACCATCACTCCGCTACGCCCACGATTGGGCCAGTGGGAGGTGCAGGGGGCGGGACTCGGGGTGGCCGGGGTAGCCAATTGGGCCAGCAGGATGCTGAGCTCGCGTCGCCAGCGGCGGCGCAAGCTCAGCGTCTGTGTCATGGCTGTGCTGTGGAACAGAAGGGGCCTTTGGGGCAGCGAGCTCACGTCCCACCGCGGACCATCAAAAGCGGGGGAGCTGGGTGCCTGTCTGCTCCTGCACCAGGCCTTTCAGAAGCCTCTGCCAAGCCAGAGGCTTCAGAAAGGCCTGGTGCACCAGCGGACAGGCACCCAGCTCCCCCGCGATCGAAAGCGAAAGTGTGTAGGGGACCCTACACGTGCATGATTCAATCATGCACTGGGCCTCTAGTATAGGATAATCTCCACTTAAATTGCTAGAGGAGAAATTGTAATCTATGACGAGGAAAAAAATCTCAGACAAAAAGAATAGTTTTTACATTATTTACATATTAAACTTATGATGCATTTTCAAGGAAAAAGAAACTGTAAATACATTTAACTCAGTTGTACCTTGCCACATAACAAAAACATATTCATGTTTAAGTGGATGGGACAATGAAATGGATAATAAAGAGTAAATAGTTTTGAGCCTTGTTTGTGGAAGTTACTTGTACATTTATTAAAGTCCATTTGGCACAAATGTATATTTTAACTGATAGAGGGGATAAAGGGAAGAGAGTTCACATGAATGTTAATATTAAAAATAAATAGTATTTTTTAATATTTATGGAAAACATTATTATTTTTCTGGAATAGGTATTGTGTTACATCATTACCTTTTCTTTTATTTAATCCTTAAAACAGCTTTATAGGGTCTAAAGGGAATTACTCTCAGATTTAGAATCTGAGGCTCTGAGAGATTAAATAATTTTTCCAAAGTCACACAACTAGTATGTGCCAAAGTTAGGGTTCACAGATAAGTCCATCTGGCTACCACAGCCATACCTTTAATCTACACACTCTATTTCCAGGAACTTCCGTGTATGTAAAACCCTTTCAAAGCAGAACTTCTTTATCCCACTTTAAGATGAATCATCTTCATGATGTTGTACTTAAAGAAACCTCAGCCTAAAGAATTAACTTAAAAGAAATATTTACTTCAGTCCCAGGAAAGAACTTCAAAGGGTAATTTCATTTCTAATCCAAACCAAAGATGATACTCTTGGTTTAATTCTACTACTTTATCAAATAACAATATCAAATAACAATATAGGGAGTGACTGGCCCTTTTACTTATGATTATTTTGTTGCCTTCATTGTCTAGGGGGTATTATATTTTGGTAACTATAACATTATTTATGTACACAGATGATTTTATTATATTGATTGATTTTATACGACACTTTTCTGGTACTATATTTGAGTGGAAATGAAACCCTTTCTTAGCCTCTAAAACTAGAAAAGAATAAATAACATCCCCATAATATGCTTTATTGAAGTTTTTAACTAATATGGTGTAAAAAGGAATAAATTTGGGAATCATACCTGGAAACATATAACAGTAAAGGCAGTTTTGCATTTACTTATGAATTTACAAATACAGAGATTTTATAATTCAATTTAATAATAATTTATTCAGCATATATTATGTGCCTATATTAATAAACTGGTAATGGATTAAATGATCTGTAGGTATTGCTAAGAATGCATTAAACATCCATTCTAGATTTTAAAGTTCTTAATAAAATATGACTGCACACTTACTGTTGGGGTGTCTGAAGAACTCAAGAAAATATCTCAGCACTATAACAAATACAAAAAAAATGATCAGATGAGTGGCAAATGAAATTAAACCCAGTATTTAATATTGCTAAAAATAAACATTGGAAGGTATAGCTTAAGATGTGAGTCAAATAGACTGCCTACTGAATACCACAAATAAGCCACCAAGTCATGGTAATGTTGAACCGGAGGGGCCTTGCACACATGGATGGCCTGGTTACAAAGGGGAAAAGGGAAGTACTAAATTGAGCATGCCTGATTCATTCCTTCCAAGTAAGGTAACTTATTTCTCCTCCTATCAGAATGATAAAAAGGACAAGTAAAGACTAGACATGTTATTTAAATTCACCAGTTCAATTTTAAAAGAAAGATAAGTGATGGAAAGTATTCTTCCAACAGATATTGTAAGTTATTAAACATAACAATACTGCCCTAACCGGTTTGGCTCAGTGGATAGAGCGTTGGCCTGCGGACTGAAGGGTCCCAGGTTCGATTCTGGTCAAAGGCATGTACCTTGGTTGTGGGCACATCCCCAGTGGGGAGTGTGCAGGAGGCAGCTGATCGATGTTTCTCTCTCATCGATGTTTCTAACTCTCTATCCCTCTCCCTTCCTCTCTGTAAAAAATCAATTAAAAAATTCATTAAAGTTTAAACTTTAAAAAATAACACATAACAATACTAACAACCTACATGTATAATAGGAGCCAAAAGTCAGCATGGTGTCTAATGGTAGAAAAATAGAAGAAAGTGATTAAAAAGGTAAAACTGAAACAGGATGTCCAGAACAACCATTATTATATAACAGGTTTGGGGAAGTACTAGACAATGGAATTAGACAAGGAAAAGAAATGAGATATAGAGATTAGAGCAAAAGAAACAACATATTAAAAGCACCCTAATTATATTTATATGAAACTTCTTAAATAACTAATGATACATTCCAGCAATAAAATACTGTGCCCCACATCTCTCCACCTCTAGGGAAATATATGAAAATACTCACTGAAATTGAATATTCACCAAAACATATTTTTACACAAAGCATATGCATCGTATTTCTCCATGTGTATCATAAAAAAAGAAGTGTGTGTGTGTGCATGTTGTACACTATAATAGTCTATAGCATGCACATACAAATAAACACATATACTGATTTATTTATAGACTATTTTATTACAAGAATGATATTCACATGCAGAAAATTAGTAATCCTCACAGGTTCTGGGAAGGAAAATGGAAGATCCAGAGTAGAAGGGAGAGGCTTGAGGGTTGTTTGTTTGTTTGTTTTTTACTGTATAACCGTTTTTACCATTTGAATTTTTATAATGTGCACATACTTTTCCTTCAATGAAAGAGTATAACCAGTTTACCTACTTGATGGTGTAAGTTTTTGCTTCTGAATGATTAGCAGTATGTGCTTATGCAATTACCATAAAGGTAGTTAGGAGTTTGGATCTTTCTGTCAAAGGACTATGACACTTTGAAAGGCTCAAGGAAGATGGGGATAGTTCTTGGGCCAACTAGTGTTTTGTATGTTTTGGGGCATACCAGGAGAATAAATAACAAGAAATTTTATAAATAATCCAATTGTGTAAGCCACTTGTTATGGACTGAATTTTGTCTTCCAGTTCATATGTTGAAGTTCTAAACCTCAGTACTTCACCATGTGACCTTATTTGGAGATACACTATTTTTAAAGGGAATTCAGTTAAAATGAGGTGCTAGGGTGGGCCTTAGTCCACTATCATCCGTGTTTTTATAGAAAAGGAGATTAGGACACAGGCACACACACACAGAGGGAAGACCCTGTCAACATACATGGAGAAGACGACCATCTGTCAGCCAAGGAGAAAAGTCTCTGAAGAAACCAGCCCTGAGGACACTTGGACTTCTTCTAGCCTCCAGAACTATGAGAAAATAAATTTCTGTTAAGCCTCTCGGTCTGTGGTACTTTGTTACAGCAGCTCAAGCAAACTAATACACCACCTAAACCAGGGACACTGACTACGGGGTAAGACAGCCCTTGAAGGAGAGGAATGACCTGATGAGATCTGCTTTGTAGAACAATCACTTTGCCGTAAATAAGACTGACAGGAGGGGACAGCCTGGAGTCTGGGGGACTGGTTAGGAAGTTATGCCAATGGTCTAGTGCCGTGGTCGGCAAACTGCGGCTCGCGAGCCACATGCGGCTCTTTGGCCCCTTGAGTGTGGCTCTTCCACAAAATACCACGGCCTGGGCAAGTCTATTTTGAAGAAGTGGCGTTAGAAGAAGTTTAAGTTTAAAAAATTTGGCTCTCGAAAGAAATTTCAATCGTTGTACTGTTGCTATTTGGCTCTGTTGACTAATGAGTTTGCTGACCTCTGCTCTAGTGAAAGCTGATAAAAGGCATAATTAAGGCAATTTCACAGAGAAGGGAGAGGTGTTACATGTGAGAATTGTTAAGGGGGTGGAAATGGCAGGACCTAGAGCCCAGTTGGATGCAAAGCAGAAGGAGAGAGTCAGTCTATGATTAAGCCAAGTCCCCTGGCTTAGGCAACTGACTGAATTGTTTATAAAGTAAAACGGAAGAAAACAAACAAAAAAATAAATAAAACAGAGAAACAGTGGGTCCCTGTTGAACTCTGGGGAGAGCTAATGAAATTTCAGTAGTTACATGTTAACATCAGCAACAAAGGAGAAAATGCAGAGACAGGCTTAAATCCAGATTAAGATCATAGAATCTGATAACCAGTGAAGGGAGGCTGGTAGAGCTGGCAAGGAGGAGCAGTCAGGATGTCTTGGCCTGGTGAGTTACCATGTCATGGGGAAGAAATGCACCTCACCCAGAAATACACAGAGGGTCTCTTTCTGGAGGTTTTATGTCTCAACATTCCACAAAGGCTGGGTGCAACCAGGGTGGAGCTGGCCCTGCTGGCTGAAGGGGAAGTATTGGAGGAAAATGGAGATAACAATCTTGGCATCGTGCCTCGGCTTTGCCTTTAACAGGTTTTTTTAACCTTGGGCAAGTCAGTTGCTTTCTCTTTGCTTCATTTCCTTTCACTAGCAAAATCACGGTGAAAATGAAATGATTCTTATTGTGACACTTAATTGGATAATTAATACTTACAGAGCTCAGGAAAAGCCTCCCCGAGGAGGTGATTAATGAAATAAAAGCTGAAGAATAAATAAAAATTAACCGGATGAATGAGATAGGAGGCAGGGAGGAGATGAAAGATGTTCCATCTTATAAGACCCTGAGCTGAAACGGAAAACAAACGGTATTTTCAGAGAACCAAGAAGTGCTCTACTATGACTAGAGCAGAGTCTCATAGGGACAAAGTGAGAAAACCCAAATTATAAGCTGTTAAGTAATTTTCTCAAGATTGCATAGCTAATAATGCTATTCATTATTGAGCATGTCTTCACCAGGACTTAAACTGTTAATCATATACAGCGTCCCAACAACAGACCATTGACAATACTCGTACAGTTCATAAACCCAGGTCTTTAAATAACACTTAATTTTTTCCTTCTCATACCTGTTTGTTAAACGCATTTCTAAGGTATATATGAAAGAACTAAGAAAATAATGTCAGGATATTTGCCTTTTCACTTATCAAGAATTTTAATAATGCTATAGTTATTAGGAAGGTATGACACTGTATGTCTGAATGTATTGACTGATGAGGAAGAAAACAGAGTCCCAAAATCATACATTCTTGTTATCTTAACTTATGGTAGAAATTGAAAAATGATGAAGTTTTATAAATAGTGCTGGTACAATTGGTTATCTATGTATGAAAAAATTTATTTCTACCTCATATTTTAGAGCACAAAAATCAATTCTGAGTTCTAAATATAAAAGACCAAACTATTCAATTTTTAGGAGACACTATAGAAAATATTTTTATTACTTTGAGAAGAGACTAGCCATCAAAAAGTTATAAAACTTTATTGTAAAAAACATCACACATACAACATTTTGCCACATATATAAGTGACCAATAATTAATAGACAAAATGTTTGTTTTGAAAAAAAAGTTTTATGAAATGGAAAATAACAGAACATATGGGAAAAATAAATAAAATTTCACAAAGAATAAAATACAAATGGCTCATAAGCAAGCAAAAAGGGAAATGTAAATTAAAACCATAATAAGATAGCATTATATAGAATTTGGCAATAATTTTAAGTCTGACAATTCCAGTGTTGGCCAATAGGTGGAGGAAGAGGAACTTGCATGAATTGCTTTTGGGAGGAATAAATCTGTACAACCACTTGGACAATAGTATTCTTTGGTGAAGTTAAAGATGTGCATACCCTGAGAGCCATTTATTCCGTTCTTATATTTTTATCCTAGATTATCTCTGACAAGTGTAGCAGGAGACCAGTACAAAAATGTTGAGAGCTGTATTTTTCATAATAGCAAAACTGTAATTTCAACCTAATAGTGGAGCAGATAAGTAAATGTTGATGTTGTCATAAAATGGAATAGCAGTCATGTATAAAACATCCTAAGTTAAACTCACAAATATATTGTACAGTGAGATAATTTAGTCATTTATATTTCATCTCATTTATTCATATTCAAATAAGCCAACAAAATTAAAGAATTAATTATTTACGATTTTACTCATAGGGGACAAACCATTACTTCTCATGAACTGTCTAGCTCTTTATTCAAATTATAACTCACAATTCTAGGAAAAAGTACAAAAAGGAGATTCTATTAGTCCACCTCTTTCATGAAAGTGTTATCAGTGGAAGTGGAGTTCTTAGGATGCTTTGAGGAAAAGAATTGCCTGAGGCCCCCATGGGAGGATGAGGGTTCATGGAAAGCTTTATTGATGATGTAAAATTAAGGGGATTCCCCTCCAAGGCCCCATCTCTGTCCACCTTGCTGTGGAAGAATTCCAATTTTTTCTTCAGCAGGGCCAAAATTAAGGCCACTTCCCAGAATTTTGGTTCCATATTAAAGTCCAGTACAGTCCAGCCTCAGACTAGCTTAGCTTGTATTCCCAGCTGCAGTCCATTGCATGTGGGATCCCAATGGCCATGGTCCATGCTGATGCTTAAGTCCACATGGCTATGGAGAGAGTGCCAGCCATGGAGCCAAAGAGAGCAAGAGAACAAGACAGAAGAGGAGGGAATGAGCAAGAGGAAACTCTTTGGGGATTTTAACTAGGAGCTTTTTCAAATTAGCCAATTAACTTTATAGAATTTCATATCTGATGGGGTCTACCCCCTAGCCAATCCATTGTTCCCGAGGCTAGACTGACAAGCAAGCACTTTCCTTATGTCACCCTGACTTCACTGAGTATGCACCCATATCCCCCTTTGTTCAATCCCTTCCCCAGTGATCTGCAGGGAATGGACTGGTGGTTCCCTGAAGAGAGTGAAGCTGTAGCTTCCTGGTGAAGCTGCCCAGATGACCATGTTTACAATGCCTGGCCTTCTCTTTGCTCTCTTCCAATTATTAATATTAATAAACTAGCTAATCACAACAATAACAAAAGGAGAAGTGAAGTTTAAATTAATCAAAAACATAACCTCAAATTAACACAGTTAGAAGGTGTTGGAACTGAAAACAACTCCCCAAATCAGTCTAATTCTTCATAGTTTATGTTCTCAGTCACTCTATGAATAACTCCATCTCTTTCATCCTTTTCTGTATTCACCAAGTTAACAAAGCCTATGTTAAGTTTCTAATATTTGTATTTTAAATTTTTATCATGAATCCACACAAGAAGTGTTCTGAACCAAAGACACATTTCACAATGAATGTGTGTCACTTCCTGCTTGCCTCAGGTCTTACTCCTGGGGCAAAGGAAACAAGCCTGGGAGAAGGAGGGGGGTAAGGGGGGTGAAGGACTGGGGAAGGCACAGGTGTGTGGCTCACTTCTTCCCTGACTCACTTCTGCCTCTGTGACTTTCTAAATAACCTTTTTCTTGTATTTGAGTCTTGCCTCTGAATTCTTTCTTAGCCCAAAATCAAGGACAAAAGTCTAACATCTGGTGCCGATTCACCATTAACAGTCCTAGAGGTAATCAATGGGTCCTTGTGGGAGAGATTACAGAAGTTTTATTATCTGTTAGGATCAGAGTAATTAATCCGACAAATAGCTACAGATTTAGTACTTGTGGTATATGAAGAAGCTAGGACTTTGCACAAGAACTCTGAGGAAACCAAGAAAGTTTTATTTCCCACAGTCTAAAGGGGTTAAAGAATCAGTGATAGCATTTATGGAGCTTCCAGAGTGGTTTGCATTTGTTCACCTCCTACAATTTACAAATTGCTTTTGCATCTTATCTCATAAACCTGAGAAAATACCATAGCATTTATGAAGAAACTATTATTATTATTTTTAAAATATATTTTATTGATTTTTTTACATAGAGGAAGAGAGAGGGATAGAGAGTTAGAAACATCGATGAGAGAGAAACATCCATCAGCTGCCCCCTGCATACCCTCCACTGGGGATGTGCCCACAACCAAGGTAAATGCCCTTGACTGGAATCAAACCTGGGACCCTTCAGTCCACAGGCCGATGCTCTATCCACTGAGCCAAACGGGTTAGCTCTATGAAGAAACTATTATAATGAATTTTCAGGGTAGGGCATGGAGGCTCAGAGTAGCTGTACCCAGATGTTCAGGACAAGCTTGGTCATGCACCCACCATCTTCCTCCTACTGAAGGCTGGCAAGGGACACAGGAAAGGTGCTGAGTCAGAGACAAGCGAACACTTAGCTGGCCCTCCCAACTTATGCACAAACTTCCCTCCTTTTCCAAGGTGACTCTGATCTTTCCTTTTCCCTATCATTAGATGCCAGCCTTTGTGTCTACTGTGAAAGCTAGATGTGTTCCTGCCATCCTGGGGCAATGTAAATTCAAATTTACAGATTTAGAAACATTTAAACCATTAGTATATCTGTGAGTCACTGGAACAGCATTATACTTGTGACTGTTTTCTTTCCATGAAGGCTAGGAAATGAAGCCCTTCTCTGACGATTTACCTAGAGTAAGTACTCCACCACTTGCTTTAATCTATTTTTGCCCCTGCATTGCACAAATTATTTGAGGAAGAATCTGTTAGTGGTGGAAAAATAGCACCAGGTGTTAACGCAGTTCAGCAACCACAGTTATTGAGTTCTGGCTAAGAGAAGAATTCAGAGCCAAGACTCAAGTTTACTTAAAAAGTCACTGAGGTCAAAGAAGTGCGCCACAGAAGAAATGGGCTCAGGAAACAAGTTATAGCAAAAGAAGGGCCCTTAGAGCTTGGGTGGGGAGAGGGGGGAGAGAGAGAGGGAGAGAGATGGAGAGAGAGAGAGAGAGAGAGAGAGAGAGAGAGAGAGAGAGAGAGAGAGATCAGTCCTGGGAAAAGACAGACAGGGGTGGGGAAAGGAGAAAGGCAAGGGCGTGCTCCACAGAGAGAGTCACTCTGGGTCCTGCATCCTGAGGGCCTTTATCTGAAATCTCAGGGGAGGATCTCAATAGGATATTCATTAGCTTTCCTGGTGTGTCTCCATAGGGTCATGGTCACCGCTGGTTGGTCAGTGCTGAGGTGGTGGTAGTGCTGGGGGCATTGGTCATTGCAGCTGGTCCTGAGGTCAGCCAAGGCTTGCTTAGCCTGGTTTTGCTGTTTTTCTGGGTCTGGTGCGAGTCCAGAATTTCCCAGGCCCAGGGATTCATGCTTAAGGGCATGGTCTTACAAGGGCTTATAGTATTGACAGTTGCTGGGCACCCGGGGCTCTCATGCTGATGACCCACTGCACCTGTCCCGTCGTTCCTGCTCTACTCAGACCTATCTACCTGCCTACTACAAATCCACTTTTCAACTTAGCTTCCAGCTTCAGTAAGAAGGAGTCGGATGTATAATTGTTTGAAAAACAATTTAACATATTAATTTCAATGAGAGCTCTTTTAAAATATGTATAAACATTTGAAATATTTTAAACAGCCAGGATTAAGTAACAGATTGTTTATACTAAAATAAAGTGAATCTTTTATGTAAAACAGGGAGTCTTAAGGTGAGGGCCTGCAGGACTTTCAAAATGTATCAAATAAGCTTTCAGGAACAGGAGTGGAACTAAGAGAGAGAGGTGCCAACCAATATCAGCCATGTAGTGGGTGTGAGCTACAGTCTATTATAAATTTACAGCACTTGGGTATTCAGGAGGAACAAGACGTCACGATATTAAAACAAACCAAAGCAAGAAGTTTCTGTAAAAACCTTTATTTTCATCTTATTTGTAAAAACACATCCATAAACATTTAACTTCTCTATTCCAAGATAGAGAGAAACAATGCATAATTGGCATTGAACAAGGCATTATGCCTTACTAGGCAGACATAAAATGTCCAAGGGATATTTAGAACATTAGTTCCTTCAATAACAGAAATGTTGACCACATACTATGAAACTGTTTCAATAAATAACAACTGACATTCTTAACAGTATAAAAACAGATGTACACGGAACATTCCCCTACCTTCACTGTGGCCTATTTGCTCGAAACCCCCACTATTTATCTCCAGCCTTTATCACAGTGGGTGGAAAAATGTGTGGTCTCCCACCCACCCAGCCAACTGAAAATATTCGTTGAGTGAAGAACATTTAAAATGCATCATCATCAATTAAATAACAGGCTGAACCAGCTTTGATTTGACATAAAAATGACCATTTACAATAACAGTACAGCAAATTACCAAACACTTCCACGTCTTTAAATATTAGATAGAACTTTGAAAAATAAATACATTCACATGTAAATAAATAGGAGAACTCCCATAAGAAATAGTCAAACAAGTGAAACACAGGTAGCCTCGGGAGCTCTTTGTTTCTCTTCTTTCACTCCGATTCCACTTAGGATACAACAAGGAACCTGTCAGCTTCCTCCTTCTCCCTAGGTCAGTTGGTGCTGGCCCTGTGATGAGAAAATGGTTGCTGATTAGGACTCAGAAACATAACTGCTTAGCCCTGAACCAAATGGTTACCACCTGCACCCCGGCTGCCCTGTGTGGTAGGAAATGCCAGGCTACTGGATGCTGTTTAATGAGGAATAAGGGACCTGTGGCCACAATTGTATTATTAGCTTCAAAAAGCCAGGAAATAATGTTACATGAAAAAAAGTACATGCATAACATCACTTCAGCCTCATAGCAAACCCCATGAAGTAGATATTATTATTTCCCCCATATAACTGAGACTCAGAGAGATGAAATACTTTCTCCCTGGTACAGGAATAGTAAAAATAGCCTAGACATACATTTGGAGCCGAGGATCACTGCAAAGTCCCTGGTCATCACCACTAAGATTTAGAAGCCCATGTTGCCCGGAATTCAGGGAGTTCCACCTTTCCGTTCTAAAGCAGCCTAGATGAACAGTGTTGTTCCTTAATGGGCAGGGAGCATTTGAGATCATTGGCCAAATCCACCTAATCTTTTAGGAAGGCACATTCACCCACACGCATTTGAAAGGGGATGGAGGGGGACGGTGGTGGAGGGCACCGGAAATGTCCCGTGGCACCAGAGCACATTCATGACGGTGGTGGCAAATCTAATTGTGAAACTATGAGCTGTCACTCCTTCAGCTACACCCTGGGTTTCCCTGATAAGAGTTTTCAGGAGGCAGATGCCAATATCTGTCACGAATGACTCTAGTCACATAACTCACTTGTTTAACATCTTGTTCAGTATTTTCTTAACCAGGGGGGATGCGGGGTTGAGACAAACTTTCTGTCCATTCTTGAGAGTGGCTCTGCAGGCAGAAGGGAGAACCCACGTGAGACAGGAGGGCGGGCTAGGGTCAGGGTGGGGGCATCTGGACAGTAGGGGTTACAAGGAGCAGATCGTGGTGGCGCTTACATGACTTCAGTTTGGTCGCAGTGAGATCCTGGGGACGTCACCTGCACACTCTGGATGTTCTTGGGGTGAATTCCCTGCACGGTCTGCAAGCACTGGCAGCGCAGTTCAGTGACCACGGGCGCCGCTGCGGGGTCCACGGGCGCCGCTGCGGGGACAACAGGCTCGGTTAGCAGGGACCACAGGCTGGGTTAGCGGGATGCTCCCAATGGGCGCCCACCCACCCTCCCCCTTCTCCTCCTTGGGCTCCCAGGGCTCCATTCTCACCTGCAGCTTGCCGGCAGGCGGCGGCCAGGAGCAGGAGCAGGAGCGCGGCCCGGAGGAACCGGGGAGCGCGGGGTGCAGCGGCGGCGGTGGCGGTGCGGGCCATGGGGCTGAGCTCGGAGGATCGGTGCTGCGGTGCCTGGAGTGTGAGAGCTGGCAGGAGAGCTGGTGGAGCGAGGTCTGTGGCTCCCCGAGGCGGGCGAACCCCTTTTATCCATGCTCGAGGCGGAAAGCTAGCAACCCCAGGGCTTGGGAAATTCCCGGACCTGCAGTTCGTTCCAGGTCGCGGGGGGTGGGGGGTGGTGGTTGAGGGAGGAGGATCTGGGGTGCGGCCCCGCCTGGCCTCCCCAGGGACTTGGCGGACTCTGCGAGGTTCTCTTTCCGCCCAGTTCCCCAAAGCGGGAGCCAGTGGCTTAGTAAGAGCGGATGTCACTCATTAGCGGAGACAGGCACCCGTTGGGAACGTTAATCTAATAGCCACATTTCAAAAGAATGTGTGGAGGGGGAAACGACTGAATTTTCCCTGTTACGTACGCATAAATATCTTCTGGCTGGACGATTTTATTTTCCTTTGCACAAAGGCACTCTTAAAATAGCTCTGTCTTCTCAGATTATACAGAAGATTATACATAAAATTGTCCATCTGGTATTTTACACGCACAAATAAGTCACACTTTGTGTTATATCAGGGGTGAGGGGATGACCAGTGTCAAAAGTTTAACTCCGTGTTTAATCTAGGACAAAGTGTCCCAGTCCTATAGTTTCCCTTCTCTGTGAAATTCTGGAACTTCCAGAGAGATCTAGTAATCCCTGTGTACACCTCTTGTGCTTAGAGGGCGTTGATTAATCCATGAACTTGGAGCTGGTGGTTATTTTGGAGCTGCTGGGGGGAAGGGAAGGTTGCGTTGGGCTCAGGGGGTCCACAGTTTTTAGTTTTGCCCAACCCCACAAAAAAAGTCAAAGGGATCACAGCTGGTCTTTCCTTCTGTTTCTACAGTAAAGGCATCCTGATGATTCCAGCCATCTATAATTGCTTACATTCATTTCAATTATCTCTGAGCACCATCCAATATATTAGATTGGGGCATTATTCTGAGGCTTTTAAAAGAATGGATTTCAATATAAACTTTCTCTTTCCATTTACTTAAGATTTGTTTAAAACTTTTGTGGAAGTAGTAATGAGTAATTGCATTACAAATAATATAAACCAAAGGAAAAAGGAATGCCAACATTACAACAGAATATCAAGAAATAGATATAGGAAATGAAGAAATGTCCTCATGGAAATGTTCTTTATCACACTTAGTTATAACGCGCATGAAAACAGCATGATGACCCTGTTTTGTTGCTTCCTGTATAATGAAAGCAAATTTTAGGAAGTTGAGAGATGAGTTATAAATATACTATGAAATATGCTTAAATATTTCAACATTTTGAAATTTGTCAATACACTTTTTATGGTCCATATATGTCTCTTTTGTAAAAAGTTCCCTGTGTTTTTTGGGGAAAAAGGTGATTTATTAAGTGAAGTGTCTATATACATTGCTCAGGCCAAGTTGGTTGATCATGTTGCTTAACACTTCTATACTGTTGTTGATTCTTTATTGTTTTGCCTATTATTTAAAGAGGTTTGCTAGAATCTTTAACTATGGTCAAAGTTTCATCTATTGCTCCTTTTAGTTTCTCTCCATTTGCTTCATATATATTTTTTAAATTTTTAAAAATATATTTTTATTGATTTCAGAGAGGAAAGGAGAGGGAGAGGGAGATAGAAACATCAATGATGAGCGAGAACCATCGATCTCTCACAGTGGGGATCTAGTCCTCAACCTGGGCATCGAAACCTGACCTCCTGGTTCACATGTTGACCCTCAACCACTGAGCAATGCCGGCCTGCTTCATATATTTTAATAAATGGTATTAGATTCATAAACTTTTAGAATTATTTGTTTCTTATAAAATTGCCCCCTTTTTATTTTAAACCAGCTTTCTTTATCTCTAAGTCTACTTCTTTCTTTGTGTCCTAATATATTAATCAGGCTTTCATTAATACATAAATTAGCCAACATGTTAATAATTTATATCAATAATAGATTAATAATTACAAGTAATTAATACATTAGTACATCTATACTAGGTTTCTGTCAGTTTTAGCATGATATATCACTCAATTCTTTTAATTTCAAGCTATTTGAGATCTAATATTTAAAGGGTGACTGTTTATGCAGCATACATTTTTTGTCTTGTTTTTGTAGTCTGTATTTAAAAAGTAAAAAAAATTCAATTTTAATTGGAATGTTTGTTCCATTTAAATTACTTTAATTTTTACTATAGTTGGATTTCAGTCTACTGTCTTTCTATTCCATTTGTCCTGTCTTTTTAAAAATAAACTTCAAATTTGAATAATTTCAGATTTGTGAAAAATGTATAATTATAATTCATTTATCAAAGGTAGGTGATTAACATTGGTACATTGTTATTAATTAAATTTCACAAAGTTTCCATTGATGTCCTTTTCTTATTCTGGGATCCAGTCCAGCACACCATACTGTATTTAGTCACCATGTCTCCTTTGTCTCCTCGGATCTGTGACAGATTCTCAGTATTGTCTTGTTTTTCATGACTGACAGTTTCGGAGAATACTGATTTTGTAGAATGTTCCTCAGTTTGGCTTTTTATGATGATTTTCTGATGATCATACTGAGGTTATAGGTTTGGGGAAGAATATTATGGAGATGAAGTGCCCTCCTCTTCACATCATGTGCGGGAGTACATATATTCCCATAACACAACTGGTGATAATAATCTCGATCACACGGTTAAGGTGGTATCTGCCAAATTCTCCACTGTAACGATATTGTTTTTCCTTTTTTTCTAATCTCTTCTTTGGAAGTAAATCACAACACCTGGCCTCCACACACAGGAGGAAGGGAATTAAGTCCCACTTTCAGAAGGAGAGACACTACTTACATGATGTATGAGGCTTCTTCAACAAAGATTTGTCCCTTCTCTCTTGCACCACCTGTTGTTCTGCTCCTTTATTTCTTCACTTCTGTCACCTTTTGTAATATTCAGGTATTTCCTTATTTTCCATTGTATCCCCTTTTTAGATTTTTATATCCCAAGTTTTGCATTTCCTTTTGAGAGGTTGCCCTAAAAATGCTAATATATCTTGCCACATTACAACTTTCCTAAACTTAACACTTTTCTCTAACAATTGAAGAAATATATTATAAGTCCATTTATCTCCCTATCTGCCCTTTGTGTTACTTTGTCATGTATTTTACTTTAGAGTGTGTTTTACCTCCATAGATAATAATGGTTATTAATATTGTAAATAACACAAATTGTTTGAGTGTTTAGGAGGAATCCACTTTTTCATCTTTTGCGCCCACCCTCATTAAAAAGGAAAAATTGCATACTTGTTTGAACAACTACATACCAAAAGCATTTAATAGGAGCCTTGTTAAAATATTTATAAACATTCAGAAGTTTATAAAGTGCTAATTTTATATAATGAATTGATCAGTGCGAAAAACAGCTGAGTTTATGTAAAACTAGGCTTCTCAAGGTTGGTGGGGAAGGTAGTGTGTCAAATATTCCTTCATAAGTAAGAGAAATGTAGTGCCCTCCTCTAAGGAAAGGAACAGGCAGGAGTAGGCTTAAAGTTAAGCATGAACTACAACCCAACTGTACAACACCTTGGGCATCCAGCGGGGAACCAAAGGTCAAGAAGAATAAAACAAAACCTAAACATGTTATATTTTGCAAAACTTTTATTTTTATGCCATTTGTAAACATGTAACAGTAGTTTTAACTTCTCTGTTCTAAGACAAAGAGAGACATTGCATAATGACATTAAACAAGGCATTATGCCTTACAAGCAAGACATAAAATGTCCAAAGGAATCTTCAACATCAAGATGTTGACCGAGTAATAAAATAGTTTCAATAAATAACAAGTGACATTCTTTTAAACAAGTACAAAAACAGGTGTGCACACACTTTCCCTGACCCTAACATTGATCTATCTCATTGTCAAAATTGCTTAGATCCCCCCCTCCCGTACACCCCCCTCCACTTCCATCACAGTGCCTGGCACGTAATGGTCTCCCAATAAATATTAGTTTAATGAGACACTTAAAACCCCTCATCTTCAAATTAAATAACAATCAGAACTGAGTTATGTTTGATTAAACACATTCACATGTTTCACACCTTTAAATACTAACATTAAAATGTTAAAATACAAGCTTTGAAAATAAATACATATATAAATAAATAGATCTCTGGTTTAAAAAAACAACAAATACAGTAATCCCTTTCTAGCTGTCTGTGGAATCCAGCTGTTCCCGTCTTCATTTCAGTCCTGTAAGAGCAGGGACCTCCTTTCAGGAACTGCCACCATGAGCTTCTTTTCTCTCAGTTGGTGTTGTCCCTAAGGTGAGAAAAGGGGTATTGTTACAGGTGTTAACAGAAAGCCGCTCTTCCCTCACGGGGCCCCTGAGCTGGAGGAATGGCTGCACGCTGACCCTGGCCAAACCCTGCACCCAGAAGGCCCCACTGTGTCTTCTACCCTGCACAGCAGACAGCTTGCTCCTTTACTGAGGAAGTGAGACTGTGGACTCAACTTGATTATGTCATACTGGGCTAAAAATGTACGTGCATGACTCCACTTAATCCTCATACAGTACATTTTCCCCCGAGGCTCAAAGGGATTAAAAAACTTTCCCAGAGATTTTAGACTTGACCTTACGGTGGTCTTGCTGCAAAGTCCCTGCTCTTCACTGTTTAACTGCCCAGGCCCATGTTGTCTCAACCCAGAGGTTCCACTTTTCAGTGTGAAAAACAGCCAGATTTTAATGTAAAACTAGGTTTCTCAAGCTGGGTGTGGAGGGTAGAGTGTCAAATATTCCTTCACGAGGAAGAGAAACGGAAGGGAAGAAACAGGCAGGAGTAGGCTTAAAGTTAGGCATGATCACCCTGGGCATTCAGCAGGGACCCAAAAGATCAAGAAGAATAAAACAAAATTTAAATATGTTATAGTCCTTAATGGGTAAGAGGCCTTTAGCATCATTGGCTGAATCTATTTAGCCTTATAGGACTACCCATTCACCCACACCCATTTGAAAGGGGATGGAGGGGGACGGTGGTGGAGGGCACCAGAGCACATTCATGACGGTGGTGACAAATCTAATTGTAAAACAATGACTCGTCACTCCTTCAGCTAACCCTGGGCTTCCCTAATATAATTTTCAGAAGGCAGATGCCAATATCTGTCACAAATGACTCTAGTCACGTAACTCACTTTTTTAACAGCTTGTCCAGTATTTTCTTAACCAGGGGGGATGCGGGGTTGAGACAAACTTTCTGTCCATTCTTGAGAGTGGCTCTGCAGGCAGAAGGGAGAACCCACGTGAGACAGGAGGGCGGGCTAGGGTCAGGGTGGGGGCATCTGGACAGTGGAGGTGACAAGGATGGGGACAGCAGCAGAGCGTGGTGAACTTACATGACTTCTGTTTGGTCGCAGTGGGGTCCTGGGGACGTCACCTGCACACTCTGGATGATCTTGGGGTGAATTCCCTGCACGGTCTGCAAGCACTGGCAGCGCAGTTCAGTGACCACGGGCGCCGCTGCGGGGACAACAGGCTCGGTTAGCGGGGACCACAGGCTGGGTTAGCGGGATGCTCCCAATGGGCGCCCACCCGTCACCCCCCTTCTCCTCCTTGGGCTCCCAGGGCTCCAGTCTCACCTGCAGCTTGCCGGCAGGCGGCGGCCAGGAGCAGGAGCAGGAGCGCGGCCCGGAGGAACCGGGGAGCGCGGGCTGCGGCAGCGGCGGCGGTGGCGGTGCGGGCCATTGGGGCTGAGCTCGGAGGATCGGTGCTGCGGTGCCTGGAGTGTGAGAGCTGGCTGGAGAGCTGTTGGAGCGAGATCTGTGGCTCCCCGAGACGGGCGAACCCCTTTTATCCATGCTCGAGGCGGAAAGCTAGCAACCCCAGGGCTTGGGAAATTCCGGGGCTCGCACGTAGCTGTCCTGTCGGCACGGAAGGCGCGGCCCCGCCCCGGAGGTGCGAACTTGCCTGACGTCCCGAGGTGACTCTGCGGACTCTTCCAGGTTCCTTTTTTTGTCCAAATTCCCAAAGCGGGAGCGAGGCGCTGTCCCCCAGGAGCTGCTGCCTGCGAGGGTGACCGTGGGCGCCCAGTGACCCCAGTGCCCTGGGCGGGAGCCTCAGACCTTTAGACCCACGTGGAGGCTGAGCCACTTCTTCAGGGGAAGACAATGACTTCTCTCTAAGAAACTTCAGTTGTTGGGATTGAGGAGAAGAGGGGTATGGCAGCCTCTCTGACCTATCTAGCCTCCTTTTCTTTTTCTTTAATGTCAAATGTTATTTTTATTAAAATAGTTTACCAGTGCCCACAGGGTCTATTGATTCTCTGAAAATGAAACATGTTGAAGTTTGTTTCCTTACACTAATTTTTACCTGTATACCTATGCATTGTAAATATAACTGTTAAACAATAAGTCGCACATATTTCAAGTGAATACTATCCTGAATGTGGGCATACATATGCATCCTTACACCGCCAATAACCACAATCAAAATAATGAATATATCCATCACTCTTGAAAGTTTCCTATTAGCCTTTTATAATCTTCTTCCACTTCTTGTCCAGTTGCATTATGTTGAGGCAATAACTGATCTTTTTATCACTATATATCATTTTGCATCATTTGGAGCTCTTTACATATGATTAATGAAATTTACATTTTTGTCTGAGTTCTTCGCATAATTATGTTTTCTTTATATACTTTTGAAAATTTTCAATTATAGTTTACATTCAATATTTTTGTATTATCTTCAGATATACAGCATAGTGGTTAGAAAATTGAGTAATTTACAGTGTCTCCCCACCCCCTGTTTCAAGTACCCATCTGGGTCCATACATAATTATTGAGTATGATTGATTATATTCCCTATGCTGTAATTTATACCTCTGTAACTACCAATTTGTACTTCTTAATCTCTTAACCTTTTTCTCTGAGCCCTCTAACCCCCGCCCCTCTGACAACTGTCAGTCTGTTCTCTATGAGTCTGTTTCTATTTTGTTTGTTAATTTATTTTGTTCTTTAGATTCCACATATAAATAAAATCATATGGTATTTGTCAGTCCCTGACTGACTTATTTCACTTAGCATAATACTCTCTAGATCCACTCATACTGTCATAAAAGGTAAGATTTAATTATTTTTTATGGCCAAGTAGTATTCCGTTTTGTGTATATGCCACACCTTTTTTTACCTACTGGTCCAATAATGGGCACTTGGGTTGCTTCCAGATCTTGGCTATTGCATGTAATGCTGCAATGAACATAGGGGTGCATATATTCTTTCGAATTAGTGTTTCAGGTTTTTTCAGATATATTCTCAGAAGCAATTTGCTTGGTCATAAGGCAATTTCATTTTTTATTTTTTGAGGAACCACCACACAATTTTCCATAGCGGTTATACCCATATGCATTCCCACCAATGGTGAATTTGGGTTTTCAGTTTTCATTCGTCTCTGAAAGAAATGTACTCTTTAAAAATACATCTGTCATCTCAGATTAAACATAAGAATGTTTGTTTTATTCCTGGTGTCTTTGAGCTCAAATAAATCACACTTAGTGTCATGTTTTTCTTCATGGCACAGGGGAGTAGAACGAAGGGGCAAACCATTGAGAAGGTTAACTCAGAGTTTATTTGGGGATAACAGTGTTGTAATCCCTCAACTTCCCTCCTTTGAAATTCTTGGACTTTCCCAAATCTCCTCATTCAGGAGCAATCCTTTCTGTTGTACAGGAGGCTGTTTTCATTCCTGACAGTAATTGAAAAGCTATGAGGGCCTTGGTGGGCTCAGGAAGTCCACTTTTCTAGTGCTGTCCATGGACAGAAAAGACCATTGACACCAGAAAGAGACTTCTGCCATTACTCCTCTAGCAGCAAACAGATGTGTTCTTTGAAATATATAAATATTAAATTAGTAGTATGTTCCACTCCATGACATCTGAATCTGCCTGCCACCTGGGGTTCTTTCTTGAGAAATTGTCTTCAATGTATACTTCAAAAAAATTTTATTTTAAGTATTCATTTCAAAGAGAGAGGAAGGGAGAGAGAGACATCATCAATTTGTGGTCCCACTTATTTATGCATTCACTGGCTAATTCTTACATATGCCCTGATTGTTTCTTACATGTGCCCTGACTAGAGATTAAACCTGAAACCTTGGCACAGTATATTGGGATGACACTCCAACCAACTGAGCTACCCCAGTCAGGGTGCCTATCAATGTACTAATTTATATTTCTAAGAATTACAATAAAACATTTCAAAATCTGTGCATCTGAAGCCACCTCATTGGATACAGTTGGCCTTCCTTATTGCTGGTTCCACATCCTCAGATCAACAAACCTCAGATAGAAAAAATATATATTTCTAATGTTGCTGTCTTTGTTGACATGTACTGTATAGTTAGGTCTACCATGGTTGTGTCTGTACTGACATGTCAGGATTTTTTCTTGTTATTCCCTAAACAATACAGTATAACAACTATTTACATGGTATTTACATTGTATTAGGTAATATATTTAATCTAGAGATGATATAAAGAATATGGGATGATATATAAGGGTTATATGCAAATACTATGTCATTTTATAAAAGGTACTTGAGCATGGTGGAGAGGGCCTGACCTTGAACCAGTCCTCCACAAATATGGAGGGATGACTGTGATTCACTTTTCACCATCAATATCTCTTTTTGGATTAAATTGTAGATGGGTTAAGTTGCTTCTCCAGGGTGGATGCAGGCCTCTGGGATGGGCGAAATATTCTGCCAGTGCTGTGAGAAGGGCTACATGTGCAGAAAGCGGTCTGCCTCAGGAGCAGAGTTTGGGAAAGCTGTTAAGGCTAACCCCAGCCACACATTTACATGCCATCTAGCTATCTGACCATGGACAATTTATTTAACTTTCTCTGTGCTCTTGTTTTCCTTCTGTAAAAGAGAGCCAACGATAGTGCTCACCTTACAGGGTTGTTACGAGTAATAAATGTGCTAACATTTGTACAACATTAGCAAATATTAGTGCTATATAATATTTGTTAAGGAAACACAATAGAAGTAGTGTTTTTCAACTTTACTGTTTTGGACTAAATATTTATGTCCTCCAAAAATTCATATGTCAAAGCCCTACACCATTATAGTATTAGGTGATGGAGTTAGGGGAGGTAACTCGGTTTACATGAAGTCATGAGGACAGCATTATTGCATTTGTAAGAAGAGACAACCAGAGAACTTCTCTCTCTCTCTCTCTCTCTCTCCCTCTCTCTCTCTCTCTCTCTGTCTCTTTCTCTCTCTCTCTCCCTCTCTCTCTCCCTCTCTCCTCCCCCCTTGTGAGAACACAGCAAGAAGACCTGCAAACTAGGAAGAAGGTTCTTACCAGATACTAAGTCTGCAGACACTTTGATCTTAGACTTCCCAGTCTCCAGAACTGTGAGAAATTAATGTTTGTTTTCACCCAGCATATCGTGTTTTGCTATTGCAGCCTGAACTGATTAAGACACTATGTTAAACAGAAGCACTCTAGGGTGAATCTTTACACAAACACTAAAAAATTTTAAAGTAAACATCTTTTCATTTACTTTTTAAAAATTTCAGCATTAGGCTTTTAAAAAAGCAATGCACCTATATTCTTTGGGGATCTTAGAGTAGATTTTTAAAAGTCAAGGCTGGTTTAAAATTTTAGTTTCAATCATGTCCCATATAAAATAAAAAGAAAATTCTCACCAATCTACTTCTGGGAAAATATTTGCTGCAGGCATTAACAGCTGGCTGCCCAGAAATAGAAAGTATTATCTGTAATTATTCCCAGACCCAACCCACAGTATTGACGTAAACAAGTACTCAGAAATAGTACAATTTCAATTTATCTACAGTAGCAGCCAAAAGGATGAGACATGCCAAAAATCATTACCTACAGAATTACTCACAATGCGACTCCTAGAACTTGTTTAACCAAAATCATTTGCTTTCAGAAAGGAAGTAAAAAATTTTTTCTCCTTTCATAACATCTCATTTCCATGATTTAATTTATGACAACCCCATACTAAGGAAATTTTAAGAGCACTAATGCTATGAAGCCTACTTTTTTTTTTTTTTAACATGTGCTGAATGCCACTTTTATATGCAGAAGCTATAAATTCACGCAATCACTAACCCAACAAAGTTACTTCTAAATTAGAAGCTCAAGTTATTAGGTTTCATTCTACCCTATACTTTTTATTGTACTGTTCAGATTTGACTACCACAATGTAATATGCCCTCAAAACCTAGGGTCACTGTTGCATGTTGAGCCATCAAGAATGTTGCACATTGAGCTGGTATGGCTCAGTGGTTGAGCATCGACCTATTAACCAGGAGGTCATGGTTCGATTCCTAGTCAGGGCATATGCCCGGGTTGCGGGCTCAGTCCCCAGTGTGGGGCATACAGGTGGCAGCTGATCAATGATTCTCTCTCATCATTGATGTTTCTATCTCTCTCTCCCTCTCCCTTCCTCTCTGAAAACAATAAAACTATATTAAAAAAAAAAAAAAAAGAATGAATAGGTATGTCTGGCTCTGCTTTATCCTGGCTTGCCTTGAGAACTTTGTTGACTTAAATACCAGCTCTCCCTCCCCATTTCTAAGAGCGATAGTTTGTTGTATAATGGTTCTGCTTTGGAGGGAGAAAATGAAGATGCCTTAACATGTCACTAGATCTCAAGATCATTCGTCTCTCTGTCTAAGAGCACTCAGTTAATTATCATTGTTAACTTCCTCTTCCAATCTCCACTACATCTGCTATTTCTACCTGTCTGACACCTACCCTTCCACCTTCTTAAAACAGAACTCTGGTTTTCCTTTGGAAATGCTCACCTCTGCTCTTATCAATCCATGGGGTTAAGGTAAGATGACTTCAATTCTGAACTCAGGAGGGGAAGTCTGTGACCCTAAGGCAGCCTTGGTCCCTCCTTCCTGCCTACACGCTTTCCCAGGCCAATATGGGTTCAAAGTGAAGTCAATAAGTTCAGATTGGTGGATTCAGAGACAATGCCAATTGTGTAGGAATGATGGGAATCGACAGGCTCTTGCTTCTTGCTGGGATTACTAAAGTGGTCAGATAGAAACCCGGAGTCTTGCCATTGCTTAGGGAGAGCCTGCCTGAGAACTGTGTTGTCATAGAGAAAGCACAGACCTGGCCTGTACAAACATAGGATAATTGGGGACATTGTTTGCACATAGCTTTGTCCTACCTAATCCTTTAACTTTCCTTGTTTTTTGGCAATGGGTTATCTTTTCTTATAAATCCAGTTTGAGGCATGTTTCCATCAGTCACTGTTAAAGAGCCCTGAAAAACATATTTCATTTTTCATACTGCAGCTAAAATTATCTTTCTACCACAGATTGATTTCTTCACTATTTCAATCCTTCCTTTCCTTCTTTTCTCTATCTATTCATTTACAAATTAGCATTTATGAGTTTGGGATCTAGTTTGGTTTTAGGAAAAAAAAAAAGCTCTAAGATGCATTCAACGACCACCAAACAGTCTAATGGGAAAGGCAGACGTATAAACAGAAAGTTGTAAAGTAGCCTGATAAATCCCATGATGGCTATACCCAGGATCTGAAAGAGCACAGAGGTGAGATACCTAACCTTGTTTCTCAATGAAGTGGGTCGAACTCTTAGAGAAGAGCTTTAGAGAAATTTCTGTGGAGGTTTCTCCTGAGTTGAGTCCTAAAGGATAGATGAGATCTTCCTAGGTGAATGGGGAGATTGATGTGTGTGTGTGTGGGGGGGGGGGGGAACATTTCAGAAGGAGATGACCAAATGAGCAAAAGCATAGAGGATAGAATGAGCATAGTGTCTACTAGGAGTCGCTGCCATTTCGTATATCTGAAGCTTAACCTGTGAGGCAGATGGGGGGGAAGACAGGAGGCAGGACCTAGTCACTGAAGGCTGTGTGGACCCTGTCTGTTCTGAATCAGAGACCAGTTCAGATGTTACTTCCAGAACTGGAATGCTCTTAAATCCACCTCAAGGTGTTTCTGTGACTCCATGTGCAGAAATTTACCACTTACTAAGTGGTGTGTGGGAGGCTCAGAGTAAATAACAGACTTGGTATATGGCAAAAATGAGGACATAGTGGACATTCAAATCCATAGACCTTTACTAAGCACCAACTATGTACAAGGTGCTATGACAGATTTTATAAGACATGCAAAATTGAATAAACTCCAAACTCTTGACATTCTTTAATATCCATCCTATATACTCCCTATACGTGTTAGCTAACTTCTGTTAACTAACTTCTGTAATAAGGATTCTGATGATTTGAGCAATTTTCAGTTATTTAAAATCATTTCAAGTTATACTAAGCATCATTAGAAAATATTGGCTTTGGACAATTTTTAAAGGATTTTTAAAAATTGCTCTAAATTAGGTTTTCACCTCTATCTTCTTGAAATTGTTTTCTAAATGTTTATGGAAGCAACTCTGATTAAATAAATACTACCATGATTATATACTCAAACAGCAAACAACAGTGGTATGACAAATTTACAAAAGTGAACTAAACACAGGAAAAAGGGAAACTTCTCCAAGGAAATAGTGTTTGTTATAAGAAGACGTTTTTGGAGAATAAAAACATCATGATGATTTTGGTTTTATTGAAGCAAAATTGAGGAAGTCAGTAAATGAGTATATAAACCAGTAATAAAAATGTCATATGAATACAATGTCACAATATGAATATAAGCTAGAAGAATTATGAATAAAGAATCAATAACTTGATTTTTGAATGTCGTTCAATAGTACATTTTCTAATGTTCTGTACTATATATTCACATATATTTATATATCAGAAATATTTTTATTTTTGTTTTTATTCTTCTTGACTCTGTCCATTTGTACATGCATTTTTTTTTCTTGGTGGTTGTATATTTATTCATTCACCAGTTCATGGACATTTGGGTACCCAGTATTTTAACAATTACAAATAAGGCTGCTATAAAAAATAGCCTACAGGTCTTTGTTTGGATATATCTTTTCATTACTTTTGGGCAATGCTCAACCACTGAGTCACATCGGCCAGGCTGTGTCTCTATTTTTAAAAAAAAATTTAAAAATGCATGTACATAAGCCAGTCAGAGAAAGATAAATATCACATGATCTCACTCATTTATGGAATATAATGAACAACATAAACTGATACACAAAAACAGATCCAGAGACAGAGAAGCATCCATCATACCATCAAACCTCAGAGGGAAGGTAGGGGAGGGTGAGGGTAGGGGAGAGAAATCAACCAAAGAACTTGCATGCATGCATATAAGCCTAACCAATGGACACAGAAAACAGGGGGCTGAGGGCATGAGTGGCGGGGTGGCGGGAGGTAATGGGGAGATAAGGACACATATGTAATACCTTAATCAATAAAGAAATTAAAAAGAATACAGTGCAACTGGAATTCACATCTACTGTTGCTGGAATGTAAGATGTTTCAACCACTTTAGAAAATAGTTTGGCAGTTATAAAGTTAAACAAATATTTATTACTTGAACTTTCAATCCCATTTCTAGGTATTTGCCCAAAACAATAAAGACATATTTTTTAAAAATTTGAAAAAAAATTAGCATCTACTATGTTTGACATTTTCCTAGAATGTAAACATACTGGGTGAGGAGAGGGGAGGTAGAGTTTGCTCCTCTAGAGGAACAGATCAGAAACACAAGCAAATAATTACAATAGATTTTAGAGTGAGATTTGATGGAGGTTGGGATATGGTACTTTGGAACTGTGGAACAGAAGACAGATTAGCGAACACTGTTGATGACTAAGATTTGATAGTCCTAACTCTGTTTATGCTTGGTGATTCCTTTGCTTTCAAGTTTTGCTGCCAACCACACAAAACTGGACACGGGTATAATCCCTTTGTTGAGTCTGACTCGGTGAAGAAATAAATAATTGACATGGTTATATACTATGTTTATTTATTCTTATCTTTTTACACTACAAAGGAAGTTAAGACAGCCTCTCAATTTCCAGATACTCTGTACACTTTATCGTCTTATAAACATTGTGGTTGACAAGCCTTTCTGGCTTTTAACTTTGATTCTTTTGGGAAATGTGGTTTACATTCATTTTGCTAAATTTTTCTTTACTGACTGTAGCACTGGGTTGTGGTTCTGCTGAAGAAATAATCGTGTCTGTAGTGCGGTTAGTGGGTTGTGTGTTAGCTCAGGGATTGTGGCCGTTGCTGTTTGATAATGATATGTGTTCTGAGGATAAAGTACCAAAGGAAAGGAGGGAGAGTAACATTTCCTAGGTCCCAATTCTGGGTCAGGTGAAGTGCCTGAGCATTTCATAATGTAACTTTAATAATTGGTAATGACACTAATACTATGAAGTTGGTATCATTATTCTCACTTTCTAGAAGCGGAAAGTCAGGTAGAGATCCTCAAAGGTACAGTTAAAGTTCAAACTCAAAACTGACTCAGAAGCTCATTGGCTCCAAGCCAGTCTTTCTCTGGACAAGGAAAGAAGGGATTGAGGAATCTTATTTCTAATGAGTGCATTTCATTTTTTAAAACCTCCTAGAAAACAATGCACTTTAAAAAATATTTAATCTAGTTTATACTAGGTACCAAACAGAAATGTGGGGGCAATGACAACTACTAGCCCCAGAGTGTTGACAGCCCAGAGACTATCCTACATATTGTGCCACTTGAACTCCAAACACTTCACCCTATGGAGTGCCCAGAGACGTCCAATACTAGGCCAGGATCTGATAATCAGACTGAAGGTAGATGATAGGCAGGGTGTGTAAAGGGCCTAGTTGCTCTAGCTCTATAGACTTTCTAAGCATCTTGGATGGCACTAACAAGGACATCAGCCATCAAAGAGTGGCTCTGTCATCAAGAAACTAGAACAGTGTTTTTAAACAACTCATGATGCATTAGTAGGTCCTAAAATCAATTTTGTGGGTTTTAATTAGTTTTTAAAAATATAATGGAATTAAATACAATAGGATAGAATAAAAAGAGAATCTATATATACAAAAGCCTAATATGCTAAGTGTCTGACCGATTGGTTGACTGTTCAGTCGACAGCTTGACCAGTCACTATGATGTGGACAGACCACCAGTGGGCAGATGATCCAACTGGTAGGTTAGTTTGATTCTGGGGTCCAGCTGATCGGGACTGTGCGAGATGGGCTGGACACACCCTGGAGCCTTCCCGTGGTCCCTTCCTGGCCTCTAAAATATTTCTTCTAATTAATTTCCTTTCAATGTGCACAAATTCATGCACCAGGCCTCTAGTATATGGTAATTCATCACATACAATTGGCTTAAGTATTATTTTGTGAAACTTTTATTTCTTATATTCATGAGTAACTGTATAAAACTAAATTATTGATGCACAATATGTAGAAAAGGAACTTCCATAAGCAAAAATATCCCTTCAATGATTTTGTTTCATTGATTGAGGTTATGACTAGATAATAAGTTCCTAGTTTGTAAACACTAGCTGCTGAGATTTCCAGTCAGGAAAAAAAAAAGTTGAAGTAATGCCATTTAATGTCCTTACTCTTTGAAAGTTTGCAAAAACAGATAGTTACAGTACATTGTTGTACAACCTGTACTTTTCCCAATAGGAATGCTGGCTTCTGATGCTCTTGTTGATAAGAATGATAGCTTCTCAATGTTCTTAGTAGAGTTCATCTAAAATTAAGATTGGCATAAAACAAAATTTGTTTTGGTCCTTTGACCAGTTGGGTTATACTTACTAATTATATCCAATGAGGGATATTTTTGTGTGTGTGTGGCCGTAATCCAAAGGGAAATAAAGGAAAAAGTAAAACCATAATACCTTTCAAATGAATCCCACTTTCTAGTGTGTAAACTTTTCAAAAAGTCAATTGAAGTACTTTCATTTCAGTTTTAACACTTTTAGCTTATTTTCACCAAAACATCTCTGCTAATTGTTTGATTCAACCAGCTTCATGGAGACTCAGATATAGTGCCACCTATCAGCTCGGTGTGGAGAAGGGACTCTCAGAAAAGGAACAACGGCCTCTGCCAGCACTTTTGTCTGTCAGAAAACTGTCCACCCAGCTCTCGCCCAGATGCCAGCAATTAGTTCCTCCCTGTATGCCCCTGTTTTCTTTCAAGCTTCTGCCCCAGCACTGGAGCTCAGAGGGAGGGAGTTGGAGTCAGTCAGTGTACAGGACCTTCAAGAGGAACTGTCTGGGACTATAGCAGCCCTCTGTCTCACTAAGCCATAATCCCTGCTTGTTATTACATCTAGAAATTATGGGGACTTGTCTTCCCAGCAGTGGGACTCTGGACTGGTGTGTGTGTGTGTGTGTGTGTGTGTGTGTGTGTGTGTGTGTGTGTATGGGCGGGGCGGGGGGGACTGGAGGAGGCGGCGGATATGGGGCTGGGATCCCTGACTCCTTAGGGGGACCTCCACAGCCAAGATAACCCTCCCAATTTTAAATCTCCACACATAGGTGTGGGACTAGCTCATTCTGCATCTCTGTCCCTCTTACCAGTCTCATTGTGACTTCTTTTTAAAGTTCCTAGTTGTAGGACATCCATTCGGTTAGATTTCAGGTGGTTCTGAATGGTGGTTCTTCTGTAGTTTAGTTGTATTTTTGATGTGGTTGTGGGAGTGTTCAAGTACCTCATTTACCTACATTGCCATCTTGACTGGAAGTTGCCCCAATAATAAATTTTTGGTAACATAATACCATATGACATTATTAGAAAAAAAATCTAAGAATTATTGTCTTGGCTTCAGTGGTTCCTCAAAGTAGCCTTGAAAAATTGTTCAGTGGGAGACAGGCCTATTTTTTAGTGGTTTAGGAATCTGACTCTACTCACTTGTTCAAAGACCGTGAAAGCTCTTCCACTATTAAGGTAAAATCTACTGATTAGTTACTTCAGTTTATTGAAGTACTCCAAGGAGTAGAAATTTCAACAGCAGGAAGTTTATTTCCCAACTTGCACTTTTTACTAAAGACACATCAAATTGCTTACGAATTAACACATTTCCTGTCAGGAGACTTTCATAGTTAGGTCAGAAGTTTGAACTGATCACTATGTGTTTTGGGATTTGTACTCAGATGGCTGAGCCTCATGTTAAATTCACAGGAACAATATCATTGTATTAAGCAGAGGGGAATATGATCTTAGAGTAAAAATGTGGAGTCACATCATCTTGTCAAGGGCATCTTTGGTAATTAACTTTTGGCCATAGCTTCTTTATGACTGACACAGGAAATGCTGCTTTGTGGTTTGAACTACTTATGGGGCTCATGGCTCAACAAACCCAAATATTAGCAAAATGAAATTGTGTTGCACAATATGCATTACTTAGAGCACACAGTATTGGGGGAAAAATCATTGGGACCCAGCCATCTGCCTCAGATCTGCCAGCCTTGAGTCCACTAAGAGGAGCAGAAATGAAGCAAAAGGGGAAACAGTCTGACCTTAACTGTAAAGGGCAACAGGATGCCTGCAGACTCAAGGTCATGCTCTTTTCCTTCTATTGAAATGGCTGACCTGTGACAAATTTATGCAAATAGAAAATAATTTCTCGAAGACAACTTCTTTGTGCCAACTGTCCCCTGGTTGTTTTTTTGGCCCAGACTGTGGATAATATTGGCTCATTTTAGAGTCTAGCTCTATCAATTTTCCTGCAACCTAAGGCCAACCAATGTTTATTTCACAGAAGGGAAGGCCAAGGCCCTACAAACTAGGCTGGAGTGAGAGAGGCCCCAGGGCAGGGTGAGAACACAAGGCTGTTTCACTTACATTCTTTCTATTCCTTCCTCTTCCATGGCCTCTCTTCTGAGAGTGAGGAGGGTTCATTTAAGGAATATAAATTAACATTTAAACCTGGGAACAGAGATGCCTGGCATCTGAGGTGTAAAACCACTTTATTTTACCCAAAACCGCCACTCAAAAACACTCCTCTTGACGAACAGGATTTGCACACTGACTCCCTAGAGTAAAACATAGTCAGTTTCATTAACAGAAAACTCTTCTCTGTAATTGGAGAGTTATCATCCCAAGGATCCTATAGGAGCTCATCCTTGGTAAGTGAGTGTTCCCTCACAGTGCTTATGGTCATTGCTGTGCTCAAGCCAGCTCATACCAGTGGTAAATTGTCAAGAATTATGTTAGCCAGTTTTTAATTCTTGGTAACATAAATTTGGCCATAGTGGGAATGTTTACACCATGCACAGCAAATGCACAAATTTGGGCTTTTTAAATTTTATTTATTTATTTAGAGATGTAGGCACTGCTCTTCAATTCTGAGTGAAGCCTTGTGACTCCACATGAGGGAACAGGGCCACCCTATTTAAGAAAGCACAGAGCAATATGCACTTGCAATTTAGAAATCATAAACTGATCCAGGTTCTGTAGTGCCTGAAGCTCACACATTATGGGCCTGCTCTAGAAGGAAGAATACAAATTACAACGTAAAGTTAAGTGCAAAAATGAACACCTAGCCCTGGCGAGTGTGGCTCAGTTGGTTGGATGGCTGTCCCATGCATCAAAGAGTATCAGGTCCATTTTCCAGTCAGGGCATGTAACTAGGTTGTGAGTTTGATCCCAAATCAGGGCAAATGTGGGGGGGAGAGGGGCAACCCATTCATGGTTCTCTCTCACAACGATGTTTCTCTTTCTCTCCCTTCCGCTCTCTAAAAGCAATTTTAAAAAATAAACATTTAGATTGAATAAGAGTAGGAATCATGGCAAATTGCAAATACATAAAGGTGAAAAAGACCACAAACAAAAAATGGGAAAAAATAGTATTTGTGTATTAAATATCTGCTTGCAACACCTCTAAAATATTTTTACTTTACATTTTGGTTACATGCTCTTCCATTTAAAATAATTTATAAAAGATAATCTTCTATACAAAAATAATGGTTCATTTTTCTGTTAGGATGGTTGAATAAGATTTTTTTTTTATTATAGATAGCTGGATATATAAAGGATGCCACTCACATATGGATGCATTTACTATTTGTCATGCTCTTCAAATAGGAATCCCGACAGAGTCTATGTAACATGATTCCAGCCAAATAGAAAAAAAAGTGTGAAAGGTGTGTAATTGTATACCCTGCATAATTAAGTATATCCCTGAAGTGGGAGAGTTTGTTTTGTCTAGGTTTAGAATGAACTGAATTCTCTGCTTGTAACTTTTCATTTTGATGATTGGAAGAATTTTCCACAGATTTCACTACTGGCTCTGTGTAGTTCAACCTCTTTCTCCCATATCTGCATTATTTTGTTATTGTGTAACTTAAGATGCATTCTGATCTCATCAGAAAGCTGGGTGTGTAGACACAGTAAGCAAAGGGATATTCCTAGAGCTCTTCTCACATCAGGATGGCTAGTAAAAACAGAACCACTTCTAACATGACTGTGAACTGGTAAAACATATATTTCTAAACCTGAAGTAAATTTAGATATTTCACCTCAACTCTCCCTTAGCCAGATCTCAAAAACACAGAATTGTACCTCTGAAACCTATATAATTTTCTTAGCCAATGTCATCCTAATAAATTAAATTAAAAAACACACACACAGTTACATCCAACATCAACCAATACAAGGAGAAGTGTAAAGAGGGGAAGTGAAAGTAAAGAAAATAAGCAGTACTACCAATTTGGTTAAAATATCTGACTTCAGCAACTTTTATAAAAATATTAGAGTCCCGATGCACGAAATTCGTGCAAGAGTAGGCCTTCCTTCCCCTGGCTGCTGGCACCGGCTTCCATCTGGCACTTGGGACCCGGGTTTTCCTCCCACCTCCTGCTTCATCAGGAAGGTCATCCGAAGGACATTCGGTATAATTAGCATATTGTGCTTTTATTATTATTGATAAACTTCCCTAGTGCCCCTCCCAAAGCCAACTGGTAGCAGTTACAAATACAAGAGGATTCTGCTGTACCTTCAAAATAGTGAATCAGATCTTGGTCACTGAAATGATTTTACGAAAAGCTCCCATTATGGTAAGTTCAAAGAGGTTTTTCTTTTCTTGTAACTAAAGTGGCACGCATTTTGCTCTAGTCATATGCATTTCTTTCTCTCTTTCTGGCTCCCTACCCAAACTACTCGTGAATCTGCTACATTAAAATTTGAATGTTAAACTTTAATTCATCAAAGTTGTAAATGGACTCTTCTTTGGCTTCTTCTGTTGTAGTCCCTAACAGCAAAGTTAATGTGGCAGATTTTTTAATAGATGATTTATCTTAGTGAAATAATGCCTTATTGTTATTTTTCTCTTGAGCCATTTTTTTTTTTTTTAATAGAACTGTTCAGAGAAAGGGATTTTAAAGGGAGATTCTGAAATCCTTGGGAAATTCCGAAAGTGGACAAGACTTTATAGACATGTCAACAAATGACATTGTCCAGGAATTAATGAGTCATGCATCAGGCAGGCTGACATCAGAATGGATTAAATGAAGGAAGCTGGCCTGTGACACAGCAATTTCTAGCTGATGAGCCATAATAACCATGAAAGTCTTTCTCTTTTCTGTGGCTTTCCCTTGAAGGTTCACTCTCTGTGAAGTGCTTGGGATTCAAATTCAGCTCCTATGGTTAAAGAGAAAAAACAAACAAAAGTTACTTAGAAAAGGGTACACTGGGCTATAGGAAGGCTCACAAGATAGGAGAGGACAGACCTTGAGATTTTAATCCATGTGATAAGATGAAAGTTGGAAGAATGAACTTCCAGGAAGTGCCCAAGCAGCAGTGCTCCCTGGATTGAATTTAAAGCATGTACTAGTATAGGTTTTGTCCTGTAAAGAAACAGGAAAGGTATTCCAGACAGAGGGAATAGTATGAGCAAAGACTCAGAGGTACAAGAATCTGAGAGGCTAAAGCTGAGGGGGTAGCAGGAAAGAAAGAGCTGGAGGGGTCAGAAGGGGTCAAGCAGAGAAAAATTCTATCTGGGCAAAAATGAAAACTGTATTCTAAAGCTCACATGGGGATAGACAGTGAAGATTGAAGCCAGGAAAAGACATGGCCAGATTTACATTTTAGAAAGTTCATTGGGCAGAAGTGAATAAATGGTGGAGGGGAGAGCTTGAGGTTAGATCATTTAGGAGATTTCTGTGGTGATCTGGGTCAGAGAAAGGGGGACTCAGTCTAATGCAGCGGGGCTAGGAAGAGAGAGTAAATTCACTAAGTAGTTTGTAAAAAGACTAGGCAAAGTTACATGTGGAAATACTTTACAGAAGCAAGTAGAAGGAGAAACAGAAATGCTGCCCAGACAATCATGAAGCAGAAGTACTGGCTGATGTTAAGAAATTTTAGAAACACAATAGAAGGTGAAATTGTAGCATACACACAACCCACAAGATTGAAATGAAATATATTAAAACCCTAACAGCCGTAATCTCTGGATAGTGACATGACAGATCATTTTTCTTTTATTTTTTCTACTTTTGTATACTTAAAATGAATCCTATTTGTAATGCAGAACTATGACAAATATTAAGAAAAGAAGGATGGAGGAAAAAAGTGGGGAAAGGAGGAAAGAAGTATGGAAGGAAGAACAAACAGATTTCAAAGCTATTGAAAAGATATAATCAATGATGTATGTGAAGGAAAAATGGTTCCATTAAGAAAGAGAGAGTTATACCAACAGCATATTTCAAAGACCTAGAACAAACTCTCCAAAAATTCATCTGGAATAAAAGAAGACCCCGAATAGCCACAGCAATCCAGAGAAAGAAGAACAAAGTAGGAGGGATCACAATACCAGATATTAAGCTATGTTACCAAGCCACGGTTCTCAAAACTGCCTGGTACTGACACAGGAACAGACATATAGACCAATGGAACAGAACAGAGAACCAAGAAATCAACCCAAGCCATTACGCTCAATTAATATTTGACAAAGGAGGCAAGAGCATACAATGGCATCAAGACAGTTTCTTCAATAAATGGTCAGATACATGCAAAAAAAAAAAAAAAGAAACTAGATCACCAACTTACACCAAACACAAAAACAAACTCAAAATAGCTAAAAGACTTAAATGTAAGATGGGAAACCATAACAATCCTACAAGACTCCATAGGCAGACATGAAATATCAGACATATGTCATAGCAATATCTTTACAGACACAGCTCCTAGGGCAATGGAGAGTAAGGAGAAAAATAAACAAATGGGACTACATAAAAATAAAAAGCTTCTGTAAAGCAATAGAAACCATCAACAAAACAATAAGAAAGCCCACTGCAAGGAAGAACATACTTACCAATGCTATTTCAGAAAAGAGTTTAATTTCCAAAATTTACAGAGAACTCCTACAACTCAACTAAGGGAAGATAAACAATCCAATAAAAAAAAAATGGGCAAAGGACCTAAATAGACACTTTTCGAGAGAGGACATACAGAAGGCAGAGAGACATATGAAAACATGCTCAAAGTCACTAATCATCCAAGAGATTCAAATCAAAACAACAATGCGGTACCATCTCACACCTGTCAGAATAGCTACCATCAACAAATGAACAAACAAGTGCTGGAGAGGATGTGGAGAAAAAGGAAGCCTCCTGCACTGCTGGTGGGAATGCAGACTGGTGCGGCCACTGTGGAAGACAATATGGAGTTTCCTTAAAAAGTTAAAAATGGAACTCACATTTGACCCAGTAATCCCACTTCTAGGACTATATCCCAAGAAACCAGAAACACTAATCAGAAAGGATATATGCACATCTATGTTCAGAGTAGCACAATTTATAATAGCTAAGATTTGGAAACAGCCTACATGCCCATCAGCAGATGAGTGGATTAAAAAACTGTGGCACATGTACACAATGGAATACTCTGCCACTATAAAAAAAAAAAGGAACTTTTACCATTTGCAACAGCATGGATGGACCCGGAGAGCATTATGCTAAGCGAAATAAGCCAGTCAGAAATATATAAATATCACTCATACGATCTCACTCATATGTGGGATATAATGATTAACATAAACTGATGAACAAAAATAGATCCAGAGACAAATGGCATGGGAGCCAGGCTTAGAGATCAACCAAAGGACTTATCTGCATGCATATTAGCATAACCAATGGACACAGACACTGGGGTGTTGGTGGGCTTGCCCTTTGGGGTTGGAGTGGTAGGGGGGTCAATTGGGGGAAAAGGGGACACATGCAATACTTTAAATAATAAATGAATGAATGAATGAATGAGAAAGTTATGGTCCCTACAGAAGCCTCTTTAACTTAACCTGTTCTAGAAGTTTCCACAAAGCAGGCATTATAGACTATGGCACCCAGATCAGATGTCCAGTAAATATGGGTAGTAAACATGAGATAGAAGCCGAGGGAAGAGAGTAATTAAACTATGTTCTCTGGCTGTCCATTGGTTCAGCTGTAATTGCTGAGGTGGCTAGAAGGGGAATACGTGCTGTAGGAAAGCAGCAGCCTTTGAGTCTCATTTCTCCGACAGAGGCTGCCCTGGTGAGGTTGGATCCATGGCTGGCTACCCAGCTCTGTGCAGTCCCTGTCCAGCCCTAGGCTGTGCTTCCCTGACTCAGCGCTTGATATACTGATTGTTGGTATGTGTTGAAAATTTGAATGGGTTGAACAGAACATGGCGGTAAATACCCAGTCATTCACTACCTTTTTTTTTTTTTTTTTTCTGAGCCCTTGGAAAATAAACTATAATAATAATAGTGACCATAATGATAAAAAATTGGCAATACAATATTTGCCAATGGACCTAGAAGTAATACCAGTAGCTTCACTGAGTATTCAAATATTCACATTTTTGAGTCATTTTTTTCCAAGAAGAGTCCAAAAGTAGCCTGAAATTCCATGCAGTAACTTCCCTCACTAGAGCTCTCTGCAGGAGCTGGCCCAGTGTTTGTGGGGAGCACTTGGATGTAAGTGCTCGCCTAAGAGGCCACTTCTCCTCTCCAGGCCACCTTTGCCTTAAGAACTCTATGCTCAAACCTAGTGCTCGGTTCATAAATCAACTTCCCTAAGGTGGTTGAATGATATTGTCCATGTGTTCCCATGGCCTCTGTACTTACCTGTATTCTAACACTCTATCCACTGCATTTTACTTGCCTGTCTATGCTCTAGATTTCAAGATCTATAAAGGAAGAAATTATGTCTTATTCACAGCACCCACCACAATGCCAGCACAAGCTGAAAAGTATTGTCCAAATAATTAGGAATATGGATTTTATTAAATGACATTATTAAATTAATAAACAGATGATTTAAGTTCAGAAAAAATTACAAAAGTTAACAACATGAAGAACCAAATACTTAATATCATTTGCCTTGCTTCACTAGTGGGCTCTTTAATATAGACTTCACTCCTCCCTCCCCAAACACACACATATACACATATATACACTTCCATGAGCATCTGTCTACTGCTGCATTGAGCTCTGGAAAAGAGGAAAAGTGATAGATCAAAATAAAGTATTTATCAATTATAACTACCCAGATACTGAAACTATTCCTACAGAACAAAATGAAAAGCAGTGGGAACAGAGCAAGGGAGTTTCATTCAGCAACTTTTTTCCCACTAAGTCATAAATTGATGCTTTAATGTCTTATTTGCTGAGGTGCAAAATCCTTTTAACTATTATTTCTGCATATGGAACTAGGGATATAGTTTTATATGATGCAACGAGAAGTATACAACTTCACCTCGAGATATTGCTGCCCCAATTGACTCTAATCATGAGGAACATCAGACATTGGAGAAATTCTGTTCCAGAATAAAGAAGACTAAGGACACCTGACAACTAAATAAAATGCATAATCCTAGATTTGCATCCTGGAATCTCTCTCTCTTTCTCTCTCTCCCATCTACCTATCTATTCAATTATCCGTCTATATAAAAAATATCATTGGAACAATTTTCATAAATTGAATAAAGTTTGTAGATTAAAAATAACATTGTGTCACCGTTATTTTTCTAGTTTTGATCATTGTAAATGTGGTTGTATAACAGAATTACCTTGTTCTTAGAAAATACTGGAAATCTAGGTGAAGACTATTCTAGAATTCTTTTTACTCTTTTTACAGCTTTTAATAAGTTTAAAGGTATTTAAAAATAAAAATATTATAAAATCAGGGCTATAAATTCATCTGATGAATTGAGAGCTATGTACTGTTATGGACTGCATGCTTGTATCCTCCCAAAATTCATGTGTTGAAACCTAATCTCCAATGTGATGGCATTTGAAGATGGGGCTCTTGGAGAAGATTAAGTCAGAAGGGTAGAGCTATCATGAATGGGGTTAGTACTCTTTTAAAAGACCCCAGACAGCTCTCTCACCCCCTCTGTCATGTAAGGATACAGGGAGAAGGTAATCTATAACCAGGAAGTGGGTCCTCACCAGTCACTGAATCTGCTGGCACCTTGGACTTGGACTTCCAGCCTCCTGGACTGTGAGAAATAAGCCACCCAGTCTCTGATACTTTTGTCATAGCAGCCTGATCAAAAATAAGACATGTACCTTGAATAAAATAGTAATTATACTAAATCAGGTTAAATATTAAGCATGCTGAACATTTGCTAAGAGACCTACAGGTGTTTGTTTCTCTCAGGGTTCATTTCAAAGTGCAGTGTAGCATATTGGATTTTGTGTAATTGCCAGTAATAGAGTGTAAGGATGAGGTCCCGCAAACATGTAGTGTTGCAATAATATAAAAAGCTTCAAGTGCACCCCAGCCACCAAAAGTCCTCAGAGGCAGCTAAGCAGTCCAGTGCCCACAGGCTGTAAGAAACTGGAAAGAAAGGATCCAAAGTAAATATGACTTGCAGGCTGACTATTGCACCATTGCTCTCTTGACATTTTTTTTTGCTTTCTGCAGTACCCATGAAGGGAGGCCTGCTAGAGGCTAGGAACAGTAGTTAGCATAATAAATGCAGGAGGTCCATCAAAAGGTTGATGGACACATTCAGCAGGGCTGAAAACTTGTATGTTATTACTTGCTGCTGGAACAGCAGAAGGCAGTTCCCCCAACCTGATAATCTTTTTATTGTTTACCAGGCCTTACCTTTGATATGTATATCTGCTTTGCTAGAGGACAAAATGTGGAACTAAAAAGCCCTGGGGGCAGAGATTCGAGGAATTTAGTCACTAAGCTTCCTCTGGCTCCCCCAAAATGCCTTCCAAATTTATATTTCATATCTGGTTTATTTAATTTATGCGCAGCCCCTTCTCCAGATTCCTGAACCCTTCTAGATGCTGAGAATGACCCTGGCAAGGCCCCTCCTTTCCAACTGATAGATTTTTATTTTGTCTAACTATGATCCTCAGAAAGCAAGACTATCCAAAATGCTTTGTATTCAAACAAAAGAAATCTGTTTGAATTCATTTAATGTTGACAAGGGTACACACTGACTTTCATGGGCCCTAGACCTTTTTACTTTTGTGGGGCTCATCATAACATTTTTTTTCTGTTTGAGACAAAATTTAGTAGTTTATTTTGTGTGTCCAATATTATCTTTTTTTTTTTTTTGTATGCAAAAATAACACATTCTTTCACTCTAAAGCTTTATATTTTTATTTGAAAAGAAATTAAAACATTTTCATGTGCTTCTAAAATAACCTATTCTAAAATCACTGTGCTTACTGTGCCTAACACATAAGTCAACCCTGATTAGAATAATATTTTTAATTATTTAGGCTCTATCCCTCTGAGGAAAGTATAATATTTGAATTGATGTAGGCATTTGGTTGCTAAAAATCAAATTTTGTTCTGTAACATGTATATTTACACCTGAATATTAGCTGAACTTTATCAATCTATGTATCACTATATATAAATATATCCATTTATATTATATTCCACAACTGAGAAATATTGTCTACTCACATTTAGCCACATAACCCACATATTTTTAGTCAGCATTCTGTTGATGAAGGCCAGACAACTATGATTTTCTGTCTGTTTTGAGGATCCTATAATGGATCCTAGACCATCCTGACATCCTTCTCTATGACAAATAATATTGTGTTTTTAGCACACAGTTTCTGTACTTGCTTATTTTCTTTTTATTAACATTCATTTTTAATAAGACATCTCTGAAATATTTATATGTTTCTATTTATTATTTCTGAATGTAAATTTTTTTGAGGTCATAGCTCACCTCCTGTAAAGAGCCTTGTGGTATCTCAGAAGTTCTGCAAAATTAAATAGAAGAAAAAGTGTCATCTGGAGGTATGATATTAATTTTAAAAATTACAAATATTAGTCTTTACCTGGCTGGTGTGGCTCAGTGGTTGAGTGTTGACCTACGAATCAGGAGATCACAGTTTGATTCCTGGTCAGAGCACATGCCAGTGTTGCAGGCTCTATCCCCAGTAGGGACATGCAGGAGGCAACCAAACAGTGATTCTCTCTCATCATTGATGTTTCTATTCCTCTCTCCCTCTCCCTTCCTGTCTCTGAAATCAATAAAAAAAAAAATTATAAATATTAGTCTTCATATGGAATGTTATTCAAATAATCAGAATCATTTTAAAATAAAAGACATTGATCAGGGTTGGCCAAAAATCATGACTTTTATTTGCAACAACCTGTTTCTTAAAATTGAGACATTGTGCCCTGGTCAGTGTGCTAAGTGGTCAGAGCATGAGCCCTGTGTACCTAAGGGTTTCAGGTCAATTTCTGGTCAAGGGCAAAATACTTGAGTTGCAGGTCTGGTCCACAGCCCTGGTTGGGGCTCCTGCAAGAGGCAACCAATTGATGTGTCTCTCTCACATGGATGCTTCTCTCTCTCTCTCTCTCTCTTCTTTCTCTCTCTCTCTCTCATCTCTATCTCTTTCTCTTTCTCTCCCATTGTTTTCCCCCACCTTCTACTCTCCCTAAAAATCAATGGAAAACATATCCTCAGGTAAGGATTAACACAAACAAACAAATAAATAAATTATAAACTAATTAAGATATTGTCTATGGTTCTCAAGTCATTCTGTTAGAGTTTAAAGAGGATCTCAAAGAGTTGTGCCTTTCGATGAACTAGTCCTTTCCTGACTATTTCGCTGCTCCCATTGTACCAAGTATTCATGCAGTGCTTTAATGCCAGGGCAGAAGGACATAGTCTACTCCTTTCCATCCCAAATTTTTCAAAGAATCAAAAGTGATTTTTTAATAGACTACACTGTAAATACTGAGAAATCATGTGACTGCTTTCAAAAGTGCTTACTTATTTGGCTTCTGCAAATGTAGAAAATCTAGGTGCTGGGTGTTCAGTGGTGAACAAAATTGCATAAATAAATAAATAAATAAATAAATCCTATCTAATAAAAGAGTAATATGCAAATTGATCATACCTCCGCTACACCCACAAGCCATGCTCGCCAGCCAATCAGAAGCGGGTATGAAAATTAACCCAACCAAGATGGCTGCAGCCACAGAGCTACAGCAAGCAGGAGGCTTGGGTTTCCCCGGCAATGGAGGAAGCAAAGCTTCCCTGCCGCCCTGGCCAGCCCAGGCCTACACTCAAGGCTACAAAGTTTCAATTATAGAAGATAAATAAATCCCAACAAAAATGGCTGCAGCCACAGAGCTGGAGAGAGCAGGAGGCTTGAGTTGCCCCCGGAGATGGAGGAAGCCAAGTTTCCCCAGCCCTGGCCTGCCTTGGTCTCCACTCAAGGCTACAAAGTTTCAATTATAGAAGATAAATAAACCCCAGATACCAGGGCCTCCACTTGGGTCGCCAGGGGGGCGTGGCCAGCCTGCAAACTACCACAGGCCCCTCGCTCAGGCCTCCCCATGCCCCAAGGGAACCCCCACCCTGATCCAGGACACTCTTCAGGGCAAACTAGCTGGCCCCCACTCATGCACCAGGCCTCTATCCTATCTAATAAAAGAGTAATATGCAAATTGACCATCACTCCAACACACAAGATGGCTGTCCCATGTGGTCAAAGATGGCTGCCCCCATGTGGACACAAGATGGCTGCGACAAGATGGCCAACAGGGGAGGGCAGTTGGGAGGGATCAGGTCTGCAAGGGAGGGCAGTTGTGGGTGATCAGGCCTGCAGGGAAGGGCAGTTGGGATGGACCAGGCCTGCAAGGGAGGGCAGTTGTGGGTGATCAAGCCAGCAGGGGAGGGCAGTTAGGGGTGACCAGGCTGGCAGAGGAGGGCAGTTGGGGGGACTGGGCCTGCAGGAAAGGGCAGCTGGGTGGGACCCAAGCCTGCAGGGGAGAGCAGTTGGGGGTAACCAGGCCTTCAGGGGAGGGCAGTTAGGGGTGACCAGGCCTGCAGGGGAGGGCAGTTAGGGGCAATCAGGCTGGCAGGGGAGTAGTTAGGCATCAATCAGGCTGGCATAGGAGTGGTTAGGGGGTGATCAGGCTGTCAGGCAGAAGTGGTTAGGGTCAATCAGGAAGGCAAGCAGGCAAGCAGTTGGGAGCTGGCAGTCCTGGATTGTGAAAGGGATGTCCGACTGCCCGTTTAGGCCCGATCCTAAAAGGGCCTAAATAGGCAGGCAGACATCCCTTGAGGGGTCCCAGATTGGAGAGGGTACAGGCTGGGCTGAGGGACACCCTTCCCCACCCACCCCCCACCCCCGTGCACAAATTTCGTGCACTGGGCCTCTAGTAAATAAATAAAATCCCTGTCTTTATGAAACTTAACATGCTACAGATATCTCTTTAGTTTTAGCTATTGTGTCCCCTAACTTCTGAATTCCATAGCAATGGTTTCATTTATTTTATATAATTAAATTCCTGGGGAGCTGGCTCATCTTCATTCTGCAGAGGTAATCAGAGAAGCCAGAGAAAGTTTCTGAAATAAGAACTAAATTTGAATTGGGATTAGAGTGATTGAAGCAACTCTAGGTGCATGTTGACTAACCCTCACAATCTGACCCAGGTGACCTGGAATTCCTTTCACTGTGACAGCTGAGTTCAATGGCATTTGGCCCTGCCAGGGCTTCCAAGAAGTTGTGAAAAAACAGGCCGGGATCATTTCAGTTCACCACTGAATCCAACAGACAATGATTTCAATGACAAAGGCATATCTAAACCAGATAAATAAATCATTTCTCTGTTTTTTTTTCTTAGTGTGAAGCTCATTCATGAAGAGACCTCTGCTTGGACTTGCAGCAAAAATGGGTACAGAAGCCTGTACAGATAGTTTGGAGGAGGTTTTTTGTTTTTTAAATCCTTACCTGAGGATATATTTTTATTGATTTTCTTTTCTTTTCTTTTCTTTTCTTTTCTTTTCTTTTCTTTTCTTTTCTTTTCTTTTCTTTTTTTTTTTTTAGAGAGAGAGAGAGAGAGAGATTGGTTACCTCCCCCACACCCTGACCTGGGATCAAACTGCAATCTTTTGCTGTAGAAATGATGCACCAACCAACTGAGCCACCTGGCCAGGGAGGAGGCAAGTTGAATTTTAGCAATTAAAAATCTTCATTTATCTGCCTGGCTGGTGTGGCTCAACAGTTGAGCTTTGACCCAGGAACCAAGAGGTCACAGATTCTATTCCCTATCAAGGCACATGCCCGGGTTGTGGTCTCGATCCCCAGTAGGGGGTGTGCAGGAGGCAGCTGGTGGATGATGTTTCTCTCTCATAGACGTTTCTATCTCTCTATCCCTCTCCCTTCCTCTCTCTCTCCAGAAATCAATAAAAACATATTTTAAAAAATCTTCATTTATCATGGAACTAACAATGAAAACTTAGAAAAATCAGCTTAATTATGTGATAGAATTGCACTAACCTTTTTTTGCAACTATTTAAAAGGCTTCTTTCATGCATTTGCCTCTTCAATGGTAGAAAAAAGAGCAGCAATAGCAATTTTGCTTTTTTAATAACTGAAGATATGGATCAAAACAGTAAACCCAAAAGAGTATTGCTTTCTCAAAGAAAAGCACAGCAAAAGTTCCTTTATTCTTTCTTAATTTATTGTTTGTTATTAATTGCTTTTGGGGATTTTAAAACCTCTGGGATTATGGTCCCCAGGAAAACACTGGACTACTCAGAGGCTCCCAGTTCACTGGTCCCAGAGATCCAGGTGAAACTGCAAGTCTAGCTGATTTATCCTGAAAGTCAGACCACATCATTGGCGCCATATCCTGTTTGGTAACTATCCTTTCATTAGGAAAAACCAGTCATTAATATCAACTCAGATTTAAGAGGAGGGGAACTAAATTCTACCTTTCAATGGCTTGAGTAGTAAAAAATTCTCAGCCATCTTTAAGTTGCCAAAATAGGACTGAAAACCACTGTAATAGCCTAATCTCCCCATGTTATAGATGGAGATGCTTTGATAGGACATCAATTTTGAGTAAGTGCAATTAACTCTAAAACTTCAAACATGATGTTTGAAGTTTTAGAGTTAAAAGTTTAAGTTTGCAGAACTTTGGCAAACTTTAAGTCAAAAACTTTGTTAGAGACCTGCCACACTGCTTTTGGTCTCTCTCTAATAGAATATACCTTTAGTTGTCTGTTTTTAGAAAAAAACCCTTTTAATTCCTATATACTTTTCTAAAGAGCTAGAAAAAAGAAAATCCAAAATTTTCAAGTTAAATGGTAAATATTCACACATCCAATGAAAAGGAGGGGGGGGGGTGATCATTGCAAATACTCTGCATTATGTGTTTTCTATCACCTATCATCATCATGATTTCATATTGTAAGCCTGGTTAGGGTATTACTGAGAAAAGAGAATAGCACTTCAAAACATCTGAAAAGGATTTAGGTTAGTGAAGAAAGTATTGCCACAAATTGGCTTCTTAAGAAGCAGATTCTGATAAAAAAAGTTCTAGAGATCCATTGTTCAACAACATGCATATAGTTAACACTACTGTACTGTATTCTTCAACATGGTTGAGGTGGTAAATTTTAAGTCATGTGGTTTTTGCCACAATCAAAACCAAATAGGAAGGAGGTTCTGGGATGATTTTGGCATTTAAGACATTTACTAAGGATGAAATCTGATTAATTGATCCTTAGTAAATGGGCACAGGTGAACAGCCGAATTGCTTATGCAAGCCCTACCATAGACTTAGACAACCCAGCAGGCAAGCCCTAGAGCAAATAATGTTGTCTTGCCTAGAGCTGAAAATCTTTATACTCTCACTAAGCCACTGGATGCTGGCTGCCCCAGGAAGGCTGTGACCTTGGTCAAGGCAGCTCCAGCAAGGTCTTAGTTGAAGGCACATCTGGACAGTGGAACACCATTCTACTGCCATTGTTTGAGAAAGAAAATACAATGACAACATAGGGGAACGTAATGACTGCACTTTGAAGACATCGTCTGAGATTCCTAAAGGAATAATGTGAGACACATGCTTTAATGTCATGTGTCTCATATTATTCCTTTAGGGATCTCAGACAATGTCAGTTCACTGAAAATGGAATCCAAGAGTATTTAGTATTAATTTTAGCTAGAAAAATCTTCTCCTTTGTTTTTACATACATACACACCCACACACAAATCCTCTTTTAACACAACATAGTTAAAACTCAGGAATAAGTCAAAGGGGTGTGAGTATGAAGAATGTAATATATTTAAGCTTTTTAATTTCTACACTATGAAATTTTTTCATAATATCTGTTCTTATGGATTTCTTCCAGGTTTTCTACATTTATTTTCATCTTGCTAATAAGACACAATTTGAAGTTGAAAAAAAATGTTACTAAAAGGAAATTATGTTGATTTGGTTCTTAATATCATGTAATTTTGAACTTTCTTATAACAACATTTTCACATTTTTTATCAGAATATTTTGAGGCTTTCAAAGATCTCACTTGCTCTCAGCATGAACTTGGACAAATTCTTATTGTCTCTAAACTTCAGTTGCTTCATCTGTAAAATGAAGATACGATGGCATGTACTTCATAGGATCATTGTGAGTGTTCAATGATATAATGTTGTAGATGGTTAAAAACAGTGGATGGCACAAAGAAACAAGTCAATATGTGTAACTGACTATCTTGTGATACTGTTAACTGTTCTTTCATTAGCAAAAATCAGCTATTACCATATGCCATATTTTTGAAAAATATATTTGTTGGAAAGTAATGACGTAGGAATGGAATCCCAAATCTCTGATCCTAGGGTTCTGTCTCCAAGAATTTTCTAAATCCGTCACAAGGTGGCCCCAAATCCATATACTCTCTGACTCTGCAATCATGGAAAATGAATCAAACATCAAGAAGACGTTGTAGCAAAAACCCATGTTAATGATTCAAAGTGTAGGTAGACCACTTAATAATGAGCTGTCCATTTGGCTAGAAAAAGAGAGAAAAGCAAGCCTCATTTATTTGAAATGGGCAAGAAGGCTGTTAAATGTGTCTAGACATTTTTCTTCAAGGCTAGTTTCAATAGTGGTGAATAAATCATCCTATTGACGCTGAACACTTCAAGTAGTACATGGCCTAGCATGTTTGAGAAAAACCTCTAATCTTTACCTTTTCCCTCTTTTATAAATGGGCTATTTAGCAATTATTTATTGTTTGTCTTTACCCGAGTACTTGTAAAAAAGGTTTGAGAACCATTTCTTTCCCCTTTATCCTCTCTTACTTGAAACAGAGAAAAACAATAGATTATAAATGATGTAAGATCCTGTCAGAAAAGCCTCAGATTAAAGGTTTTAAGAGATCATGACTAATTCATGACTTCTTCCTCTTATCTCAGAATTTTTGAAATCTTAAGATGGTGCCTCAACAATTTCTTTCCAGACAATGAACAATTCTTTCCAGGCTAGGTAGTGCGATGATAGAGGCAATGCTTAGCAACTGACTGCAACTGATGGGCAATCTATCTATATAAAAGGCTAATATGCTAAGTGTCCGACCTGGGTAATGACATCAAGTAGCAGCACCTGGCTTCCTCTCCCTAGCGAAGACTAGCCTCAGGTGGAAACACTTTACATAATAACCAAATGTCTGTGAAGCGTTTTCCCATGCCTCATCTCATTTGATCCTCACAGAAGTCCTGGAGTAGGTAGATAGGAGACTTGGTGGAATCCTATTTTCTTTTCATTAGCCAGAAAATGGAGATTTAGAAAGCTTAGAAACTTGACCCAATTGAAAAGAAGTAAGAAATGGTGGACCTTGAAAATGACTTCAGGTTTTCTCACTGTGCAGAGTATAGTCAAACACTGCTGCAGTTACATTATTTACACTTTGTTCTCCCTGTGAGATCTACAATAATAATGTGCTTCATGTTGATGACAATTACCTGAAAGAGAAGTTGGGGTGCTTCACTGGGCTGAAAAAAGTTTAGCTACATCAGAAAGCAGATCTAATTAAGCAAGTTTGTTCTATATCTATAAAAGGCTAAGTTGACATGCACAATACATATAAAGCTCTCGCTGGCACCAATCACATGCTGTGTTTCAATCTGTCATTGTCCATTGTGAATTTGGTTGTTTTTGTTGACATTCTGAAGCTGAAAGAAAGCAATGGCGTCACACGAAATTAACAATGGCGATTAAATATGATCATAATAGTGATCCAGGTAGATATAATTATCCCCGAGTAACCAAAGTTGCCATCATATTCAGAAACGAAGATGGAGGACCTCCTTTTGAAAGGGACTTGCTCGTTCATTGTAAACCAGATCCCAATAATCCGAATGCCACTAAAATGAAACAAATCAGTATCCTGTTTCCTACATTAGATGCAATGACGTATCCTATTCTTTTTCCACATGGTGAAAAGGCTTGGGAACCGATATTGCATTAAGACTCAGAGACGACAGTGTAATCTACAGTAATACTAGATTCAACGGATGATGCTGAAAAGGAAAATTTTCCCACAGAATTTCTTAAAAGTATTACTTCTTCGGGAATCCCATGTCATAAATTAGAATTGAAAGTAGCTGCAATCATCATGCTACTGAGAAACCTTAATAGTAAATGGGGTCTTTGTAGTGGTACTAGATTTATTATCAAAAGATTGTGACCTAACATAATTGAAGCTGAAGTATTAACAGGATCTGTGGAGGAGAGATTGTTCTGATTCCAAGAATTGATTTGTCCCTATCTGTTAATCAATTTATCAGTCATTATTTTTATCAATGTTTTTATATCATGCTTTTGTTGTTATATATCATGTTTTTGTTCTTTTTATATCATGCCTTTGTTGTATCATGTTATTGTTTATTTGTTAATCAATTTGTACATTATTTTCATATATATTTTACTAATTTTCTTTCATCTCTGACACTTCTATTATAAAGGGTAAATAGCGATATTAAAATATTTCTTCTAATTAATTGCCTTTCAATGTGCATGAATTCATGCCCTGAGCCACTAGTATTTAAATAAATGGTAAAATAAGTAATATAGCGGAACTGAGAACATAAGAACTACTGTATGTAGTTAAGAGCCTTAGCACTGGAGTCAGAAGTTTTGGCATTCTAGTTTCACTTAACTTGGATTCTAATAGTAACTTGGATAAGTGTCTTCAAGATAATCATGCTTATTTCATAGAAGTTTTTGTGAGAATTAAATGAGATTGCAGGTAAAGTGCTGAACATTTTGTCTGGAACATGGTGAGGACATAATAGTACCTTTATTACCACCACTACTTTCACTCACAATACCATGGGATAATGAAAAGAATTAATTTAATCTCCAATGGAAAGATCCAAACATATCCCTGCTGATATTTCTCAACTGATTTTGACCTAAATCTCAAAACCCAGCTCTAAATATGCGATATTGTCCCGGTTTATGAGAGGTGGTCAGAAGTGTGAACAGACAAACATTGCTTGGAAGAGTGCAACCTGGAATTTAATAGAATGATCTGAGTATATACTTTTAGTCAAAATATAGAAAATTACATTTTTGAGTGAGCTTATATATTTTTGAAAGTAAATGAGACTTGATTGGATTCTGCACACTCTACTACATATTTGATTTTTACCTCAAAAAAAGAAGCAGAAATAAGATGGAATCATTAAATTTCATAATCTACTGAAGTATTTCTTGCACCTGTCTTGAAAGTAAAAAGATAAAATTAGCAATTCAATTGTAGTGTGGATAAATCAAAACTCATAATCAAGTGACTTGCCTTATACTCAAAATTTCTAACTTAATGTTTGGCATGAATTGTTAAAATTCTTGGTTGATTTATGGCAAAGTGCTTTTGCAGTCAGCCAGCAAGACCAAAACCTTAGATAGCATTTGCAGCACTCGACATAAAGCATATGTTTCATATTCTCCCTGCATTTTAGAGAAAGCTGTACAGTGCTTATTTTGCAAGATAAATCCATTATTAAGACACAAGCTGTTTTCATAAAACATACTAAAAACTAAATTACACTTTCAATGACTAAAAATTGGAACAAAGATTAGCATAAATTGTTGCTTATATACATACATACATACATACATACATACAGAGTTAATGATGTGTGTACACACATGCACACGCATACCAAGCACTCTGTTGCATACTTTTATATATCAATTAATCTAATTTTAACAACAATAAGTATTATTATCTCAATTTAACATATTAGGAAACTGAGAGCTTGATATAGTGGACTAGTGCTTTCCATAATGTTGGCTATATACTATTTTATTATGTAATAATTACTACATGTGAAAGAAGCATTTACCAAAGAGGTAAAATGTAAAGCATAATGAGCAATATGATAAAAATAAACGTGCTTGAATGTACACTGTGAACATCAGAACTAGAACTTGATCTCTATTATCAGATCTATGGGCTCTTCCACTTCTCCATCCCTCTGCTTCCAGAGTTAATTACAACCCTAAACTTTGGTTCATGCTTACAGTTAGACATGTAGTTATTTTCCAAAACTAACCTAGACATTAAATTATTGATAGCATTCTTTTAGTTTGTATAAAACTACATCAGTGTTTTGGTAGTCATAAATTTAATATAAACACTGGAAGCATAATTCTCAGATTTTATACTGTCTGCTCAGAATTGATCAGTTTGTTTTGTGGTTTTAATTTAGTACTTACATGTGATTTATTGACAATCACTTACTTTGCACTGACTCAATCAGAAAAACTCAAATTAGCATTACATTTGAAAATAGTTTTCTTAAAACTGCGCAACATTTAAGATTAAACAAGAAAATGTCAAATGTGTTTTCTCATAAATTTTTTACCAATTTATTATGGTATCAATGTGAATGTGGAAAATGCAATAAACAAAATATTATATCTCAGAACCAGCAGATTGCAAAAATCTCTTCAGCTTTTACTTTGGTTACTTTTGCAATATACCTGCTATTTGCCAGGTTCTGCCTCTAGGCTTTATGCACAAATCATTCAATAATTTCTATCTGAATTGTTGATAGAATTGATAAGATGCCCCTTCCTTCCTTTTCCTGGTGAAGTATTTATTATGCACCTACTAAGTGCCGGACACGATAGTCATATCTGGGGCTTCAAATATGAAAGGATACAATCAAGAATGTCAGAAGACCATACAATATTAAGAAGACATGAATGTGTTTATATTTTAATTCATTTAATAATACATTTATGAAAACAAATGGAATCCAAGATGTAAAGGAGTTTATGTAGGCACTGTAGGTGTCTGGAATTTTGGATTATGATCCTTTGTGACAGGTAGCTGTTGCCTCAAGCAGGTGTCAGTGGAGGATTGAATGTTGGCATCTCTTCTCTCCCATGTCACTCCTTATGGTCAACAATATCCACACACTGAATAATACAAGGGCCCAGCACTTTAATGAAGGCTTTAGAGCTACTGAAGACAAAGTATGGGGTGAGCCTGGTGTAGCTTCTTATGCCAGAAAGTATGAAAGTGATAAAAAACAGAAGGATATGTCAAAAGGACAAAGGAGGCAACTTGAGGAGTAGTCATCATGGAGGAGGAGAGATGTGATCAAAATTCTCAAGGAAATGAGGGATGTGGTCAAATAGATACCTGGTGGAAGAGAATTCCAGGCAGAATAATCATTCCTGAAATGGAGCCCTGGTTGCTGTATGTTTGAGGAAGAGTAAGGAGCTGAGTGGGGCTGGATGAGAAAAGGGGAAAACAGTAGAACTGCCACCAAATGCAGTGACCAATTTCTAAAGACTTGGATATTAACTCTGAGTGAGAAAGGAGCCAATGGTGGATTTTGAACATAGCAGAGTCCTGATCTGGCTTATATTTTGAAAGACTGCTCTGGAAAGTGTTGTCAAGAATAGATATAGATGAACATAAGGTTACCAGTTAGGAAGCTATTGTAGTCATTCAGGTGGCTGACGATGGTGGCCCAAATCAGAAGGGTACCAGTGGGAGGGGTTAAAATTTGAGAGTATAGCCAACATGATTACCTGGTGAGTTGGATGTAGAGTGTGTGAGAAAAGAGAGAGTTGAGGATGACTTTTAAGTTGGCTTGTAATAATAACCCAGGTGACAGATACATAGAGACAATGGAGCTGGACTGGTCGGCTTGAATTAAAAAGATATTGTGGAGTAAAATTGGTAATATTTGGTGATAAACCTACCACTTGAACTTGAAATGCATGTACTTTTCAGGTTAGGGCATATTTTATACTGCCTTCTACCTTTATTTTAAAAGCCTCCTCATAATTAATTCTGTCCTGCAAATCATCCTGTACTAGCTAGCTGTCTCATTTCTCCTTTTTGGAACCATCATTTTCTTTTGTGCATTATGGATGCTCTGCATAATAATTATGGGAGATAAGTATTGGGGATATAAATCCTAATGTTTTTAATGTATTGGTCATTAAGAAAGGGGTGAGTCTGTCCAAACACTTGTGTGTGTGTGTGTGTGTGTGTGTGTGTGTGTGTGTGTGTCAATATGCAGATTTTCTTTACAGCTCTTTTTCTCCTTTTTCTCATTCTTTCTCCACTTGGAAACCAGATGTGACTGGGAAAGCTAGGATGAATTGATAGGGAGCTTTGTCATTTCCATGAACATATTCTTACAAGAATTCACTAGGCAAAATTGCAAAGTCAGCACATGTTAAGCAATTTTCCCTTTTGTGACCTTCTTTCCTTCCTTCTTAAACCTTTTTGCCCTCCATCCACCTTTGTCCCTACACTCTGGCACTCAGAGCTTTGTCAATCTGTCATGCTCTCTGATAGACCAGAACTTGCCTTCCAGTGCCTCCATCTCTCCTTCCAAATAAAAACTACCTTATCCTCCACTTCTTTGTCCCAGCTCCACCCTCACCTCAATGCTACAGATCAATAATGAATTGATCTGATTATAGTGTTTGATCATAAGATAAATGAGTGAGCCAAAGCTTTTACCAAAGAACTTGAAAGAGAATTTGGAACACCAAAAGCTATCTCCAATAGGATAATATGTGGGGTTATATTTTATTGCAGACTACCTCTTTTTTAACAACATCTTAACAATTCACAAACATGAGCCCAGACACACATGCATATGTGTGTGTTCTCTCTCTCTCTCTCTCTCTCTCTCTCTCTCTCTCTCTCTCTCTCTCCCATGTCAAAGTAAAATTGCAAAGCATGAGCTTTGTGGCCACATACAGCCCTTTGCTCCCATATACCTCCGAGAATTTTAAGTATAGGAGAGGTTTATGTACATGTTATAACAGTGTGCTCATAAATGCCATCCTTAGCTTCCTAGAAGCATCCTGTGGACTTGTGCATTATTTTATCTAGAGGAATAATACAACCTTGTAAAATTAGAAGGCAAAGTGGTATTGACTACTTCAGGATAAAGTTCAAAAAGGGAGGTAAAGAACTAATAAGCCACTCAGTATTTAAAATGATTTTGTTTCCCTCACTCAGAAATGGTTTACTCTCTCTGTATCAGAATTAAGTTATTACATAAAAACAAGAAAGATAGTTCTTTCTTCTTTTTGTAGTCAGACAATATTTTCTATTACATCTAAATAAGACAACTAATAAAACTGTCTTAGATTGTAGACATAAGAAGGTGCAGCAGAATTAGACCCACTCATGACTTAAGTATTGAAGAGGCTCCCAGTCCTATTAACGCTGCTTCTCATAGTCTAGGACACAGACAAGTGCTGGGTGGCTCCATGAGAGATGGAGAAACTTCCTGGAAGGGTAGGACGTTTCTCAACATAATGAGTTGAATTATGAAAAGGAGTCAAGGGTCTCTGACAGTCCAGTGTTTTCTAAAGACCATTTTCAGTTGTTTAAATTCATAACCTAATACCTCCAAACACAACTAACCGCAGGAGCTGTGAGGAAATCAGCCATTTGGGAAAAATATATAAGAACTGTAACCTCAGGGCAAGTGTTAAACATATCCCAGAACTATGGTGATGTCTTAACTTTGTTTACTGTTATGTAAAACTAAAGAAAGTGAGGGGGGAGAGCAATGGGGACGGTGCTATCACCATCCTGAGACTAAATTAAGATAGGCATTTGTGAATAACTGGATATTTCCTAAAAGAGAAGGCAAAGTAAGACCAAAGAAATGCAAACCAAAGAAGTTTAAAATGGGCAACTAGATAATGGAAAGCTAAATGGTTTTATAATCTATGGAACATCTAGAGAGAAATGTGCCTCTGTAGACAAAATACACTGAGTGGCCAGATTATTATGATCTCTGAATGCATAGTAATCTGGCCACTCAGTGTATATCCTCTATAATAAAAGGCTAATATGCAAATTATCCCCTTAACCAGGAGTTTGACCAGTAGGCAGGCCGGCCAACCGCCCATGTCCCCTCCCCCTGGCCAGGCTGGCGGGACCCCACCCATGCATGAATTCATGCACCGGGCCTCTAATATATATATATATACAATGGAGTGGCCAGATTATTATGCATTCAGAGATCATAATAATCTGGCCACTCAGTGTATTTTTGCCACCCCCCTTTTTTTAAAAGAATTGCCATAATTTTTATTCTTGTAAAATTAGAACCTGAGACAAGATCTTACTTGCTTGTAGTTCATTTGCAAAGGGACCCTGGACACTAGTGTGAGGAAGTGAAGTGGAACAGAGAAGGGTGGAAAGCCAGTATAGGTAAGTGTGCTTCATGGAGTCGCTGCTGTGGGCAACAGGGTTTCTATTTCCCTGAACTTCTGGGAAGCACACAGAATGCCTTCTAGAATTGTTTGCCATAAAGCCTTAGTGTGGAATATGTAACCAGCAATTCTCCTCACCCAATGGTTGGTCCTCCAGGCATTCAATTCCACCCCCTATTTGTATCAGTAGCTCTCCTTGCACACTAGTTAAGCAGTCTCCCATTACCTCCAAGAGAGCTCTGAAAGTAGAATGCAAAAGATAACTGCTCTTGAGCTAGGCAGCTACCAGTGCAAGGTAAATCTGGGACTGCATGGAACTCCTCTGCACAGTTGTGATTGAAATCAGGGGTAAGCCTGGGGTATATGATGTGGAGAACAATAAATGAATGTCAGAGGCTATCCCTTACACCCCTCAGAGGTTCACTACAATGCCATATGAGTTCTCTTGATCACTGGTCTCAGTGGGATAAGTTACACTCCACCACCCCCTACCCCAACACACACACTATTTCAACTAGCCCTAGGCCATCATTGATATTCATCATCTCTCTTGTCCACATTGTTCTAGATTTTTGTTTTTCTTGGTTAGAAATTTGAGCTGATTTTATTTGCTGATCTGGTGGAATAACATAGTACTTTATCCCCGAGGGGTTTTAACTTTTGTTGTCTTGCCCTTATTTGGCCACAGTTTTTGAAACTGCCCATTTTCCATGGCAGAGAAACATCACAAGTCCCCATATGTGTCAGCAATCCTAACTCCTCTTGATAATCAGGGTCATTATATCAACCAGGATAGTAACTCTTTTCTTTATCTGCTGGTCCATGAGCATGAGGAGTTCAAAGTGACTAGAAGGAAGTTGTAGTTTTAGGTTCAGAAAACCAAAACTACAACTTCCTTCTGGTACCAATGTTCTTCTCCTTGGAACCAAAACTTTGATTTGTCAGAGCTTAGCATTGTGAGTTTCAGAAGCATAAAATCTGCACATGGGTTGCTGGACATATCGGTTAGAAAGCTGAATACTATGTCTACCTGCTATTTCCCTGATCCATGTATGTATTCCAGCACCATACACTGACCACTGTTTGAATACATATACCACATCCTAGAGGGTGGTGCTCCAACCTTTGAGTGTCATGCCTGAGCTGGTGCATTTCAGCTAGGAAGTAATTACCAAAATCTGTCTACATTGTCACATGGGTTAGATCAGAAACCTACTCCATTCATCTATCTCCCCAAAACCCGAATACTCTTTACCTCTAAATCTCTTCTCTCTGTCAATTCCAGAAATGTTGTAAAAACACTTTCGCTTTGGCTCACTTCACTTTCTTCTCAATTCTTTTATACATCTCCTCCTTCAGTCTCTAAGTTCTGTTTGGCTTTCCTTGGATGAGTTTATTGCTCTTTCTAATGAAAATGTATCTAGCCTGGTGGGTGTGGCTCAGTGGTCACAGTTAGATTTCCTATCAGGGCACATGTGGAATCGATCCCCAGTGGGGTGTGTGTAAGAGGCAGCCAATCAATGATTCTCTCTCATCATTGGTGTTTCTATGTTTCTCTCCCTCTCCCTTCCTTTCTGAAATCAATAAAAATATATCTATTTTTTTAAAAAAGAAAATGAATCTAGGTTTTAGTTTTAGCTCCTTCCAAACCTTCCACCATTTCCTAATCCAACTAACATAACAAAGACCCTGGAACACCCTAGCTCCATCTTTAGATGAAAGAGGAAAGAAGAAATAATGGATTATACTTACTCTTCTCATACCTATTAATATTGAACAAACTCTCAAGTATACAATGAATTCTTATATAGTTTCTCTTCCTGTCCAGGGAAACTGTTCATCAAGGTGTCTAAGGAAGGGAACATCAATGCTGGTTCTGATCCTTTTCTGAATGTTCCATGCTGCTCTGTCCTACACTGTCTTTGCAGGTATGTCTATTTCCTGGTCTACATACATTTCTTGTATGTCTACATTATTCATCCTGGTCTACATTATTCAACCATCTATAGTTAAACATTTTATTAATAATCGAACTTCAATGATTGAATTGTCATTATTATTCCATGTCTTTAGAAAGTTTTGCTTCCTCAGTATGATCTGCAAAATATTATATAATATTTATTATCTTGGAAAAGAGTTGTGTGACTTTGCAACTCTGTTTCTTTAACCTAAACTCTCTATATTTTTGGGAGCAAGAGGGGCAGGAGGAGGGCTCTGCCATGGTGAGAATTTTCAGCACCATGTGATAATAAAAAAAGTGCCAGCAGGAAGTGTCAATTTTTACTTGGAGTACAAGCTGGAAACACATCCTCCTTTCACAGTGGTACACCCTTTCTCTTTAAACACTCCCTCAAAACATTAGTCAAGGTGGTTGCTGTTTGATCTCTTCATTCCCAAAACAATGTAGGCTACACTGTGGTCAAAGCCATCTATTTTGATTCCTCAGAAATTATCTCTTGTTACTGATAGTCGATAAAAAATGTATAGTTAACCTTTTGACAGTGTTTCTGATCTTACACAAACATGTATGGGACTGAGTACTAATAAAGAGTGACTTATTCCTGTGATACCACATTTCTCCTCTCAAACAAGAGCTTGGGTTAAAGCCACAATATGAAGAAGTTCTTGTATTTTATTATAAAAAAACACACAAAGTAAGTGATATTGTGGGAAATCAAAGGGAAGGGAGACAAGTAGGGAGAAAAATGAAGGGTACATGACCCTCAACTCTCTACTTAAGATGTTTCTTCCTCCTTTTGGCAGCTGAAATAATGGGGGGAAGAGGATGTAAACAAGATTGGGGGAATGAGACTGGGATTGACTTGTATCTCAGATAAACATCTGGTTATTTGAGTGGCTATTTTGAGTTGTTATTCTGTTTTACTAGAACATTGGCAGATTTTCCCCTTTAAATGAGCCAAAGCTCGTTATCCTAATTCTCTCTGAATATTTTTTTTTTTTTAATTTCTTTATTGATTAAGGTGTCACATATTTGTCCTCATCCCCCCATTCCCATCCCACCCCTCTCCCCACGCATGCCCCAATCCCCTGTTGAACTTAACCGTTGGATAGGCTTATATGCATGCATACAGGTCCTTTGGTTGAACTCTCCCCCTCCCCCCACCCTCCCCCTACCCTCCCCTATCCTCCCTCTGAGGCCCGATAGTCCGATCGATGACTCCTTGCTTCTGGTTCTGTTCTTGTTCCTCAGTCTATGTTGTTCATCATTTCCCCTAGATGAGCGAGATCATATGTCACTAGATATATACTAATAAGAACTGAATGTGAGACGAGCAATAATAGTTATGCTGACAGGCAAATGAATCAATCTGTAGCGAGCTTCCCCCTGGACCAACAGTTCTTTTGAGACCCAATTTCAATGTCCAGTAGTTCCTTATGTGTACATGTCAGCACTGACCCCTCAGCTCTGGATGGTGGACAAATGGTGGTAATGGAGGTCCGACTCCCTCTGGTTTGGTCTCGGCCGAACCCAGGGGCACGGCGTCACCCAGACTAAGGGGCACGTGGCCTCACCCCTACCCAAGGGGCGCGTGGTCTCACCCGGGCCTGGGACCCAGCCTCACCCGGATGGATCCAGGGGCGCACGGCCTCACCCGGACCCAGGATCTGGCTTCACCCGTACCCAGGGACGTTTGGCCTCTCCCAGACCCAGGGGCATGTGGCCTCACCCGGGCCTAGGTGCACGAGGCCTCATCCGGATCCAGGGACACATGGTCGCACCCGGACCCAGGGACGCTTGGCCTCTCCCAGACCCAGGGCCGCTTGGGCTCACCTGGGCCTAGGTGTACGAGGCCTCACCCGGATCCAGGGACACATGGTCTCACCCGGACCCAGGGACGCTTGGCCTCTCCCAGACCCAGGGCCACGTGGGCTCACCCGGGCCTAGGTGCACGAGGCCTCATCCGGATCCAGGGACACATGGTCGCACCCGGACCCAGGGACGCTTGGCCTCTCCCAGACCCAGGGCCACTTGGGCTCACCCGGGCCTAGGTGCACGCGGCCTCACCCGGATCCAGGGACACATGGTCTCACCCGGACCCAGGGATGCTTGGCCTCTCCCAGACCCAGGGCCACTTGGGCTCACCCGGGCCTAGGTGCACGAGGCCTCACCCGGATCCAGGGACACATGGTCTCACCCGGACTGAGGGACGCTTGGCCTCTCCCAGACCCAGGGCCACTTGGGCTCACCCGGGCCTAGGTGCACGAGGCCTCACCCGGATCCAGGGACACATGGTCGCACCCGGACCCAGGGACGCTTGGCCTCTCCCAGACCCAGGGCCACTTGGGCTCACCCGGGCCTAGGTGCACGCGGCCTCACCCGGATCCAGGGACACATGGTCGCACCCGGACCCAGGGACGCTTGGCCTCTCCCAGACCCAGGGCCACTTGGGCTCACCCGGGCCTAGGTGCACGAGGCCTCATCCGGATCCAGGGACACATGGTCTCACCCGGACCCAGGGACGCTTGGCCTCTCCCAGACCCAGGGCCACTTGGGCTCACACGGGCCTAGGTGCACGAGGCCTCACCCGGATCCAGGGACACATGGTCGCACCCGGACCCAGGGACGCTTGGCCTCTCCCAGACTCAGGGCCACTTGGGCTCACCCGGGCCTAGGTGCACGAGGCCTCACCCGGATCCAGGGACACATGGTCTCACCCGGATCCAGGGACGCTTGGCCTCTCCCCGACCCAGGGCCACTTGGGCTCACCCGGGCCTAGGTGCACGAGGCCTCACCCGGATCCAGGGACACATGGTCTCACCCGGACCCAGGGACGCTTGGCCACTTCCAGACCCAGGGCCACTTGGGCTCACCCCGGCCTAGGTGCACGAGGCCTCACCCGGATCCAGGGACACATGGTCGCACCCGGACCCAGGGACGCTTGGCCTCTCCCAGACCCAGGGCCACTTGGGCTCACCCGGGCCTAGGTGCACGAGGCCTCAACCGGATCCAGGGACACATGGTCGCACCCGGACCCAGGGACGCTTGGCCTCTCCCAGACCCAGGGCCACTTGGGCTCACCCGGGCCTAGGTGCACGCGGCCTCACCCGGATCCAGGGACACATGGTCTCACCCGGACCCAGGGACGCTTGGCCTCTTCCAGACCCAGGGCCACTTGGGCTCACCCGGGCCTAGGTGCACGAGGCCTCACCCGGATCCAGGGACACATGGTCTCACCCGGACCCAGGGACGCTTGGCCTCTCCCAGACCCAGGGGCACGTGGCCTCACCCGGGCCTAGGTGCACGAGGCCTCATCCGGCTCCAGGGACACATGGTCGCACCCGGACCCAGGGACGCTTGGCCTCTCCCAGACCCAGGGCCACTTGGGCTCACCCGGGTCTAGGTGCACGCGGCCTCACCCGGATCCAGGGACACATGGTCTCACCCGGACCCAGGGACGCTTGGCCTCCCAGACCCCGGGGCACGTGACCTCACCCATGCCTAGGTGCACGAGGTCTCACCCGGATCCAGGGACACACGGTCTCACCCGGACCCAGGGACGCCTGGCCTCCCCCAGACCCAGGGCACGTGGCCTCACCCGGGCCTAGGCGCACGAGGCCTCACCCGGATCCAGGGACACACGGTCTCACCCGGACCCAGGGACGCCTGGCCTCCCCCAGACCCAGGGGCACGTGGCCTCACCCGGGCCTAGGCGCACGAGGCCTCACCCGGATCCAGGGACACACGGTCTCACCCGGACCCAGGGACGCCTGGCCTCCCCCAGACCCAGGGGCACGCGGCCCCACCCGGGCCTAGGTGCACGAGGCCCCACCCGGATCCAGGGACACATGGTCTCGCCCGGACCTAGGAGTGCGTGGCCTCTCTCAGACCCAGGGGCACGTGGCCTCACCTGGACCTAGGTGCATGAAGCCACCCGGACCCAGGGGCGCGTTACCTCTCTCAGACCCCTGGTCGCGTGGTCTCACCCGGATCCAGGGGCTCACGGCCTCACCCGTACTCGGGACCCAGCCTTACCCGGATCCAGGGGCCCACGGCCTCACCCGGACCCAGGGTTCAGATTCGCCCGGACCCAGGGGCACATGGCCTCACCCGAACCCGGAATCCAGCTTCACCTGGACCCAGGGGCGCGTGGCCTCACCCAAACCCAGGGGCGTGAGGCCTCACCTAGACCCAGAGGCGTGTGACCACATCTGAGCCCAGAGGCTCGCAGGCTCGCCTGGACTCGGGTCTCAGCGGGGTTTCGTCTTCTTGATCCCAATTCCTGTTGGTCAATTCCCTCTCAGCAATTCCTTCGGTCATTTTCTCAGAGCTCCAGGGCGGCTGCCGCAGAACTCGTTGGGCGGCGGGCTCGGCAAGGCTCCGGTGTGCCCGGTGCCCGGCGGTGGGCTGGTCCGGTGTCGCTGCGTCGGCCCTTGGGTCTGCAACGGTGGCCAGTCGCTGAGCGTGCGCACCTGGCCACTTCGGGGCATTGAGATTCTTGAAGGACTCGGAGGTCAGCAAGCACGGAGTCTCCCACCCCATGTCTCCCAGGGGCTCGTCTGTCCGTGCTCGGCAGCGAGTGGAGCCGTCCCCTCAGCCGGAGACCGCCGGGGGAACTGCGCCGAGCACGTTCCTGGCCACCATTGTGTCGCCTGAGCCATAGTTCTTAAAGTGTGGACTTTGGGTCACCGGCATCAGCATCATCCTGCGTACCCCTCTCTTTTATTCTAGTTGTAGAGCATCTGCTCAGCCAGCCCCCCGGTCTTTCTGGCTGGTGTCTGCTCTGCTCTCCCGTCGTAGTCTCAATATTGTTGTGGTAGGCAACGATCAGGCTGCCGCCCTATGTCTCCATCTTGGTCCTCCTTTGTACAGTTAAGTCTTGATTGTTGTTGGTGTCACTGGGAGGAATTGTCCTCCAGGCCAATTGGCCGTGAGGACCCTCCTTGTCCACACAGGAAGAGTTGCTGTGCAGGAGACATGTTTGTGGGCCGGGTCTTGATGCAGCAATGCCTTGGCGCTCACTGAGTCTGCCTCTAGAATGCCTCCCTTATGCAAGTGATTGAAATCTGGTGTCATCTCCCACCAACCACTAGATGCCCTCGTTTCTGGGTCTCCAATGCAGTGTGGGTCAGCCACTACCTGAGGCACTCAGCAGGAAAAAGCTTCTGCTCAGCTTGGCTGGGGCGGAGCTACAGGGTGGAGCCTACAACCTTGGCTTCCTGTCAGCCCCGCCCTATGAGGCTCCTGTGTCTGTGTCCCTCTGTATTCCTTGCAAACACCTCTGAGAGAAACGCGCCCTGGAGCTTCGCCCACTGCCAAACAGTCCAGTCCCTCCCCTAATGAATCTGGACTCCCAGATTCTCGCCTGGAACTGGGTTTCAGTGCAGCCGGAACTGGGTCTCAGCGCAGTCTGGCGTCCCTGTCTCCTTCCCAGCAGGGCCACCCAGTGGCGCAGGCAAAAGTCCGTCCTCTGCGCACCTTCCAGTGCGCGCGTCTGGAGCCGCCGCTTCTCTGTGCCTCCGCCACCACAGCCCAAATTCATTCCCCCAGCGTGCGCCTGGCTTCCCAGGGTTTCGCCCGGAACTGGGGTTCAGTGCAGTCGGAACTGGGGTTCAGCACGGTCCTGAGCTTATGTCTCCTTCCCGCTAGGGCAGTTCAGTGGCGCAGGCAACAGTCCGTCCTTTGCGCCCCTTCCCGTGCGCGCCTCTGGAGCTCTGCCTTCCCCCGCTCCTCCGTGCCTGCGCCCCACAGCCCAGATTCATTCCCCCAGCCTGCGCCTGGCTTCCCAGGGTTTCGCCCGGAACTGGCGCTCAGTGCAGTCGGAGCCGGCGCTTAGCGCACTCCGGAGCCTTTATCTCCTTCCTGCCAGTGAACGCCGGCCAGGCCGTCAGCCGCCCCCTCCTCTCCGGCTCCATCCTCCCCGCAGGCGCGCGTGCCCGTGTCTCCGCCAGCCTCTCCACACCTCAGGCTTCCACGGCTCCCCCGACCGTCCCCGTGGCCTTCTCCTTCCCCCCATCTGTGGGCATTTCAGTCCGCCAGCTCTCCTGTGGTTCTGGACGATGTCCGTTCTGACCTCCAGTTGTGCCTTTGAAATTGTTGTGCCCGGCTGCAGGTTAGGTGTTTCACCTATGCCGCCATCTTGGTTTCTCTCTGAATATTTTTTATTTTGAAAAATTCTACTGCCAAGAGCAAGATCTAGAGTACTGAATATTGGAGTAGCTATATTGGCTACAGGGTTGCCCAACAGAAAGAACTTCCATGTGATAGTGTATAATTTATCATCAAAACCAAAATCAGGGCCACCCCTAGAAATGCAGTTAGAGAGAGTCCACAGGGGCTTCTTGCAGTGGTAACATTTTAGTTCCTAAAAGGTATGGTGAATATATTATTTATTTGATTATTTTTACACCACTTTGAATGTCTGAAATATTTTATAATAACAATTTTTAACCTAATTAATTGAATAAGGAAAAAAGAAGATAGATTTTATGATTATTTATTAGTAAATACTGAGGATGCCTTATTAGCTCTACACTCACTTGTAAAAAGGTAATCAGTACAATATGATAACTCTTTCAAAGACTTCATACAAGCTCTGTTATTCATTTACTTAACAGGAAGGAATTATTACACGATCAAGAAGAGGTGTTTTATGAAAGGATTTTTTAAACATACTCTCTTTTTCTCCTTTTATACATTACTAGAGGCCCAGTGCATGAAATTCGTGCACAGGGGTGTGTGTCCCTCAGTCCAGCCTGCACCCTCACCAATCTGGGACCCCTCGAGGGATGTCTGACTGCCCGTTTAGGCCCGATCCCAGTATGGGCAGTTGGACATCCCTCTCACAATCCAGGACTGCTGGCTCCCAACTGCTTGCCTGCCTGCCTTCCTGATTGCCCCTAACTGCCCTCCCCTGCAGGCCTGGTCCCCCCCAACTGCCCTCCCCTGCCAACCCGGTCACCCCAAACTGCCCTCCCCTGCAGGCCTGGTCCCCCACAACTGCCCTTCCCTACAGGCCCGGTCACCCCCAACTTCCCTCCTCTGCCAGCCTGGTCACCCCTAACTGCCCTCCCCTGCAGGCTTGATCACCCCAACTGCCCTCCCTTGCAGGCCTGGTCCCCCCACAACTGCTCTCCCCTGCAGGCCTGGGTCCCCTGCAACTGCCCTTCCCTGTAGGCCCGGTCGCCCCCAACTTCCCTCCCCTGCAGGCCTGGTCCCCCCCAACTGCCTTACCCTGCAAGCCTGGTCCCCTCCAATTGCCCTTCCCTTTAGGCCTGGGTTCCCCCCAACTGCTCTTCCCTGCAGGCCCAGTCGCCCCAAACTTGCCTCCTCTGCCGGACTGGTCACCCCTACCTGCCCTCCCCTGCAGGCCTGGTTCCTCCAACTGCTCTCCCCTGCTGGCCTGATTGCCCACAGCTGCCCTCCTTTGCAGGCCTGGTCCCTCCCAACTGCCCTCCCCTGCTGGCCATCTTGTGGCGGCCATCTTGTGTCCACATGGGGGCAGCCATCTTTGACCACATGGGGGCAGCTATCTTGTGTGTTGGAGTGATGGTCAATCTGCATATTACTCTTTTATTAGATAGGTAGAGGCCTGGTACATGGGTGGGGGCTGGCTGGTTTGCCCTGAAGGGTGTCCTGGATCAGGGTGGGGGTTCCCTTGGGGCATGGGGCAGCCTGGGCGAGGGACCTGTGGTGGTTTGCAGGCTGGCCATGCCCCCCAGTGACCCAAGCATAGGCCAGGGCCAGCTGGAGGTAGGTATCTGGGATTTATTTATCTTCTATAATTGAAACTTTGTAGCCTTGAGCGGAGGCCAGAGCAGGCCAGGGTGGGCTGGAAGCTTGGCTTCCTCCATCACCGGGGGCAACTCAAGCCTCCTGCTTGCTCCAGCTCCGTGGCAGCCGCCATCTTAGTTGGATTAATTTGCATACTCACTCTGATTGGCTGGTGGGCATAGCGGAGTGATGGCCAATTTGCATGTTTCTCTTTTATTAGTGTAGATTCCCCTGCTTCTAGTCCTGAGGTGATAGGGAATTTTGAGGATTTAGAACTTAGACAAAATATTTGAAAGAAGTGAGATTTGAAAAGTGGCTTCTTCCTGTGGTTCTGAACTGGGGTGATTTTGTCTCCCTACCCCTGCCCCTAGCCCCTTCCAGGGGCTTTTGGCAAAGTCCGGAGACATTTTTAATTGTCATGACTTGGGAAAGAGAGTATTGTTGGTATCTACTGGGTAGAGGCCAGGGAAGCTGCTAACTATCCTACAATGCATGAGACAGCTTCCTGCAACAAAGAATTATCTGGCCTAAAATGTGAATAGTACTTAGATTGAGAAATCTGGTTCTAGAGACAAGAAAAGTATTTTTTCTTCCTTTCTTCCTTCCTTTCTTTCTTTCTTTCTTTCTTTCTTTCTTTCTTTCTTTCTTTCTTTCTTTCTTTCTTTCTTTCTTCTTCCTTTCTTTCTTTCTTCTTTTTTTTTCTTTTTTTCTGGTGTGGTGATAAAGTAGATTGAAAGGATGGAAGGGGATCATGACAATGTAGATACTGGTGGGCTCCAGAGAGAGAGGAACCCTGTGCTCTCTCTCCCAGAAGAGTATTGGAAAAATGGAAAAACTCCCAAAGAGTTTGCAGGATCTGATAAAATGCAGTTTACTAAAGATGTCTGTAATACTCTCAACAATAAAAATACATTACAAAAAAAAAGAGAAGTCTGGGCAAATGAGGCTTCAGATCACCTCACAGAGCATAGAAATATGCCCTAGCAGTGTCATGGAAGAGACATAATGCTTCATCTCTTCTTGATCTTTTGCCAGGAGCTGTGGAGAGAGCCATGTACCTAAGGAATTCAGGCAGATGGAAATTGTGGACATATATGACTGCCAAGCACACAATTGACAATGATGTCCAGAGGGTTACGCCTATGATCTCAGTTCTGTGTCTACCTCCTAACTTAGGAAAACCTTTATAAAAGGAAAGAAGAAACTATTGAGTGAGATTCCACCACCCAGGTAGAATAGAATTAAGGATAGGAATAGAGCCGACTGCAGAAAAAAAGAGAAATATTTCTTGCATACCTGTGATTATGGACTGACCATAAATTGTGTTAATTGAAAATGTAGCCAATGCTAATAGGTGGTATACATTTCTTCAAATATTACCCATACTCTTTTAGCTGCTCCACAGACCCCAGATCTTACCATTCTCTGCCTGTGTTTAGAGGTGTGTGCACATCTGAGGTAACAAATGGAGGAAGTGTTTTATGTTTTCTAATAAACTTCTTCTCTAAAAAATGTTGCATGCTTATTTCAATGGAGATGGTTATTGAAACCATTAGCATAGGTAGTTGCAATCTTTAAATGAAGGTCATTTTGTATTACCAAAGAATAAAAGTCTAAAATAAATCATGAGCTTTTCTAACTACTCTGTGTCCCAGCTGGAATATCAAACACATTCCTGAACAACCATAGCATTTCCATAGCCAGTAAAATATTGACTCAGAAGTTTAGATGCCCACAGCCACAAATCACTTACATATGAATGGTTTAAAGTTATGTGCAAGTTCCATTTTCATATAATTAGAAAACAAGCATATTGTGTAAAAGTCATTTAATCTCTCGTGCTTCCCTGAAACGTTCAAGTAAATTCACTGTTTTCAATAAATGCTGCTCTGAAAGATATCTTCGGAGTTCAGATTTATTACAATGACTTTAATAATTCTTTGGCATTTGCTTTCCTTGATGTCATAATGCTGAAGAGAATTTTTAAAAAGGACTTTTGTTCATATGCATTTTATTGCATTGCTTAACAGATTACTAAAATGCAAATCTCAAGGTATCTGACGTCAGCCACATTTGTGGCCTCAGATTGTGACCTAGTCTCTGGTTATGATTATTTCTATTGTCTAATGGCTGGTTCAAATTTTTGCACATTTTATTGGGTTAATTATGTGGACACAGGTCTTAAGCCAAAACCAGATGAAAGAAGTGGACAATGCTGTGGTTGATTTGGCAGGTTCATGGAAACAGTAGAAAACGATGGAACACGGATTTGGCAGCAGAGAAACAAAAAAATTGCAATACGATCCATAATACCCAGCATAAAATTGGTGGTAATGAATACAAAGTGATGAATGATCTTGATAATTATTATTAAACTAGAAGCCTGGTGCATGAAATTTGTGCATGGGGGGATTAGACCCCAGGTTTTCTTATTCCTTTCTCCTAGTATTAAACTTGATCCACAGGATTCTATTCCCTCTGATCCTTATTTCTATAAGATGGTCCCAATATCTCATCTAAACAGGAAGCTGTCATGGACAATGCAGTTGGTCTTTGATGGTCTTCTGTAGGTTCCCATGATCATCTTCTTTGCCACTCATTGAGCTCTTTCCAGACCTTTCATTAAAAAGTGGACACAAGAGTTCACAATCTACTAGTAGAGTGAGAGAGACAGACATTTTATAATACAGATATTGTGTTGCAAGTAACTCTACTCCAAAATGATTGTCATACTTAATAACCTTATTTATGAAATGGAAAAATTTAATATTGTGGATGTTAATATTGGATAAATTAATAATGGTATTCAATTCAAAACTGTTGTGATGGTTACCTGCATTACCATAGGTAACATGCTCAAAATAGTGCTTGACACATATTAAATATCTACAAGTATTAGCTCTTATGATCGCTATGGAAACTCTACTAGTACATGTCCCTTTGTTCCCTGGTTCTTGTCCAGCAGTAACTACCATTTAATGAATGACTACTGTGTACTATGTAGTTTACCCCAAGTAATATTTCATTAATCCTTCCAATATCTCTATGTAGTGTCTATTATCAATCTTGATTTAAAAATGGGAAGTATAAGGAAATCCAATAGTTTACCCAATTTCAGCTCTAGTAAATCCAGAGCTTAGGTTCAACCTATCCTTTTCTGCCAACGCACACAACCCCATAGATAGAGATTACTATGGAGAATGGAGATTAAACTGCAACATTAATTCTTTAGCAGTTATTTTCTCTGGGGGACTGGTTCTTCCAATCTACTTTGCTAACTTTTGGAGCAAATAAAAACCCTGAGATAGAGACCTACTATAATTTGTAGGGCACTGGAAAAAGTCAATTCAATACGTTTTGCTAATATTTATTTTCTTTCTACAGCCAGCCTGTAGAAAATATAATTTTTGTAACCCTTAGTGAATGGAGAAAAAGCATTTGAGCATTGTGCTTCCCACATTCAATGCTTTGTTGAAAAATCTGTATTTCTAGGTGTGTCATGTCACATTTATAAAACATTATTACTAATCTCAATTAATTCCAAAGTACTGATCAGTCAGGAGAGAAGTGGACAAATGTGATCCAAGAGGAACAGTGATGAATGAAGCTATAGGGTTGAAGATGCTTTGCTTGGACAGAGAGTACACTTACAGCTCTGACCAGCCTACTCTTCGTCAGTTTCCTTCCTATGTTTTTTTCAGTGAAAACTAAATGTGATTAAATTGGGTTTTTAACAGTACTCAATGGTCTTAACAAATGAGCAGCTGTGTTTATTTTTATTGCTTTAAAACCTAAATGTATGTGTGTGCATATATGTGTATGCATTCACGCACATGTATGCCCACACACATTTTTAAAGGTAATGAATAGCTAAAATTTATCAAATTGTTAACTATGTGCCAGGATTGTTCCATGTACTTTACATTATTTCATTTAATCTTTAAAACAGATCTGAGATAGGTGAGAAAACTGAGGCCCCCAAGAATTTTAAGTAAAGATAGAAAAAAATGAGAAGCCAGACAGCCAAATGCCAATCTCGAGTTTTTACTCATTGTTAGATTGCTTCCTATGTTCTTTGGCAAGTTTGGAAAATAATGAGAAATAATTTTATTGCTAAGAGATAATCATTGTCCATATTTTCAAATTTTGTGCATATGTCAAATATGCTGGTACAAAGTTTTCATATTTTTATTTGATGTATTATAATACACAATTTAAAATATTTTGAGTTGTTTGAATATTATGACTTCATTTTCTATGGTATATTATTATTTATTTAATTATTTAAGTGCTTTTAAGAGTATACATTTCTCTCATTTTTCACCATAAAATATTACAGTGATATTCTATGTTTAAGAATTTTATGCAATTTAAGATTATCTTTTAGTATATATTCCTATGAAATTAATTCCTATGCCAAAGACATGGTTTTGTTTTAAAGCTGCAGACTCTTTTGGATGAAAATTTATTTATAACTTCCCATGAGACTTTCTGTCATTTTTTCTGCCTGTCGACCCCTTATTTACTCTTCTCTAGTGGCTTTTACCCCCAACTAATTCTGAATTTTCAGTCATTTAGAGGACAAGTTAATATCCAAATGTAGGTCATTTTACCCTTTAAAGGTAGGCTTTGGATTCTTTAGTGCTTTCTGGATCCAGAGTTCTGTCTGTGCTGCCACTTACACCAGAAAGTCTGGCTCTTGTTGAATTTTCCTGGTCTCTATCCTCCAGGCTTTCACGTTCTCTCCGCCTCACAATATTAGTTAAATGTGGATTCTACCTTCTAGTTCAAGCTAGTTCTATTATTTCCTAGCTTCTCTGGTGGCTGAAGGTTTTTTGGGGTTAGGGGAAGGGAGAAGAGGGAGTCTGAACAAACAGACCTTGCATTTGAGTTCAGCTGCATATCCTTCTAAGTCCCCTGACTTCCCTGGTGCTGGGCTCTGTGGTTAGGCTTTTACTTGGAATTGTTGAGGCAGGAGGGAAAGGGCAAATCTCCCAACCCACAAAAATGTCTCACAGACATGACCTGAGTAGAAGCCAAGATCCTGAAGATAAGTGGGACTGCAATTATTCTCAACACCATAAATCAACACTTCACAAAGTCATTGTGAACAGATAAGCTCCAATTTTCAGTTGCACACTGGATGCTAAATTCACACTGCAAGCAAAAGATAGGTTAACACAAGTTAATTAGCTGGCAAACAAATCTCAACTTTTTAATGAAAGGTCTGGAAAGAGCTCAATGAGTGGCAAAGAAGATGATCATGGGAACCTACAGAAGACCATCAAAGACCAAAGAGGGAATAGAATCCTGTGGATAAAGTTTAATACTAGGAGAAAGGAATAAGAAAACCTGGGGTCTGATCCAAGCCTTGGGATTTTCATTTAAAATTTTTTATTTTAATACATGTGTGCATTAATATTTATATTTATAATTTTTTAATAATAGAGAAAATAGTTCTGATATTGTAGCATATAACAGTTAAAATCATTCTAAAATATTGGCCAAATTGCCTGGCTGGTCTGGCTGTTGGTTGAGCATCCTCCCATGCAGGTTTGATTCCTAGTCAGGGCATATGCCCAGGTTGTGGGCTCAATCCCCATTAGGGTATGTGCAGGAGGCAGCCTCAATGTTTCTATTTTTCTCTCCCTCTCCCTTCTTCTCTCTGAAATAAATAAAAACATATTTAAAAAATAAATAGATATTGGCCAAATAAAAATGTTCTAAAATGTTGGCCAACTCTAACAGAGAACAAAGCCTTGTAAACATATTAATTGCTGACAGTGCATCTCTTAGATTATTCATTTCCCAAAAGAAGAAAATTGCAGACTTATTCTGTCAACCACAAGTTTACAGATTTTTGGAATCATGGAAAAGAAAATAGTCTTTTTCAAACACTTTTTAACATTTATCTCTAATCATTAGTAAAATTTTTAGCAAAGTAAGTGTCCTGCGCATGTTGTTAAGAACTAAATAGAGTGACAATGAGATATTACAGAGTCAGACAACCAGAGCTTGGAAGACTTAAGAACTCACTTAAAAAATATGGCTTGTCTATGACCAAAATCTTGACATTAGTTAAGGAAAATTCACTATAAAATGGAATAAAGTGTGAAATTTATTTTCATGTCAAACTGAACAGACTAAGTAAAATATATTATAAACACCATTTTGTAATGAAGTTTTATAGCAGGAAGGTCCTGGGAAACTAATTCATTATATAGCTTACCAAAGAAGCATGGTATTAGTAATAGAGGAAATCCTTTCATTTCCAGCATGGTGATTGTCATTCTAATATGAAAGAGAAAAATATACCCATATTAATCAATCTCCAAGGATCTAATAAACCAGTATATGAAAAAAATACTGAAAAGTAAGTTTATATGTTTTTGCTTTACAGCGAAATCAGATAATAAAATATTAGTCTGCAGATTCAGATTTATATTTTGTGTGATCAGTTTCCAACTTATAAATTGGTTATATTCTGAAAATAAAATTTAATCCAAGGTGGTTTATTATTATTTAAATATTTTTCTCTTGAAATAATGTTCTAAATGATGGATTATTTCATAGAATAACCCTTGTTCTGATACCCCCAATATACACATACACAAACTCACACACTCACACACATACTCCTATACTCTTTCTAATCCTAAATGTGAAGCAACTTAGTGTAGCACAAGTTTTGGGAATAGAATATGGAAATAATCCACCAGCAATAGTTATGGTCTACATTAATGGCCTTAACAAATTTGCTTAATTTCTATTAATGTTATTTAGTCATTTGAAAATGGAAATAATAGTAACTCCCTCAAAGGGTGGTTAGTTATGAACATTAAGTAAGGCACGTAAGAAAAAGCTCTTTTACAATGTAATATTCTATAAAATGTTAGTTACTAATGTACACTTGTACTCTATAGTACAGCTGCTCTTTGGATGTAATCATTCTGTGTAAACTATGTGGGAAGCAAAGTGCTGTTTATAATTTCTCTATAGAGGAAAGTGCATTGTGTGGCAAGAAAGGGCTGCAGTAGATCAAACAGTATAAATCCCCCAGCTGTAGTGCTGTTAGCCAACCCTCTAACCAACAGTTCTTCACTGTTTCCCCTCCCTTTCCCAGCTGTAGTGATTGCTGTTTCCAAGAAAACAACATCTATGTAACTTGACCATACCTCTGCAACACCCACAGCCAATCAGGAGTGAGTATGCAAATTAACCCGACAAAGATGGCAGGCCTGTGGGCAGTGTGCACGTGAGCCAGTGCTGAGCAGCTGGGGTCCCAGGGATGCCACTGGAGTGTCTGGTCCTGTCAGCCAGGCCTGGGGGTGGCTGGAGTTCGCAGTCCTTTTGTTTTATGCAGCCCCTGGACCCAAAGTGGAAACCAAGAGCATGGGGAGCACCAGGAATGCTGGGAATCATAGTTCTGGTGGCAGACGCATTGCGGGATCTCTTAGACACTAGAGCAAAGTGAGCCTGGAGCAAGTTCCTGTTGCTGGTGGGGGATGGAGGGAAAGCAAAGGTGAGAGACATAAGTAAAGTCACAGTGTCGAGGAAAAATTAAAGGGAAGATATCCTGCAACTTCTAGGAAATCTCCACCAATGGATCAAAGCAAAAAAAAGACCTCTATTATTCTGTGAGCACCAAACCAAACTGGGTTGGGGTCTCAAACCATTCGCTCATATGATTGCAAAGACAGACAGAAACTCCCGGATTGGAGAGGGCTCCCCTGAGGGCTCCCAGATTGGAGAGGGTGCAGTTTGGGCTGAGGGACCCAGCCCCCGTACACGAATCTTCATGCACCGGGCCCCTAGTACTGTATATAATGTCTCACTCGTCTGGTGGGCCATAGCCAGTGTTAATCATATTATTCTCTTTATTTCCATAATTGCCTTGACTCGTTCTCCACTCATTTCATGCATAGGAGACTTGTCTCTTTTATTTGATTCCAAACTGTTGGAAGGCAGCACACATATTTTGCATCTGTAGACTCAGAGTACCCAGCACAACCCTAGGCACAAAACTGATGCTTGATAATGCTAGGTGGAGGACAAGAGGGCACTTCCCAGGTAAAGAAAATGCTCTCAGAAAGCTGGAAGCTGTAAAGGGCTTTGTTGCCCCCAAGGGGTATTAGCAAGATTATGACTGCATTGTGTAAGAAGGGAAGACAGTAAGATCCAAACCACAGGGAGGAGCGGTAATGACTAGATTAAAGATCTATGAGCTATAGCCAAGCCTGAAAGTACCGGAGAAGCCACTTGATAAAAACTTTTAATAAAAGCAGTTTCTCAAGAAACCAAGAAGTGCCATATGTCAGAAGATTAGAAAAATACAGTTTTTAAAAATTGGAAAAGAAGATGGATCTAGTAGGGAAATCTTTTTCAGGAGAGTATTCTATACTGAGTTGTTCAGGCTGCAAGGTAAATGGCTATTTCATTCTACTTGTCATCTGCATCACCTACAAAGGATAGATATTACCTTTGAATTTTGAGCTATGCTGACTCAGCTAAAATCTTAAATCACAATTACAAAAGCTAACATTTTTTAATATTTACTGTGTGCCAAGACTATTTCACTGCGTTGTGTGGCTTATAATAGTTAATTACCGCATTAATGTAATGATTTAGGAACTACTAAGGAAACCGAATCTCAGAAACTTCCAATAACTTTCAGAAGGCTGTCCTTCTCACAAGTGGCAGAGCCAAGGTTTGCACCAACAACCACTATCCTAAACCACCTTTCTTAACCTTGGTACCATAACACCTCCCAAGTATAAAGAAAGCTTATTTATTTAGATGTTCTAATTCTGTGTGTCTTCATGTAGAAAAGAACACAGCTCCCTCTAAATTAATGTATGTGCTGTCTTCTGTCCCAGATTCACTAAAATTACCCCTTTATCTCTCTCTCTCTCTCTTTCTTTCTCTCTCTCTCTCTCTCTCTCTCTCTCTCTCTCTCTCTCTCTCACACACACACACACACACACACACACACACACACACACACACACCTGTCTGTTGGTCCGTCCTTCTTTCCTTATTTTCCATGCTTTATCCAATTGAAAACATTGCACAGTCGCTCACCTGCCCATTGGCATTCTGTGGCTGATTTCTGTTAGGTGTTAGTGGGAATCAGATAGCAAGAGGTCTGGCAAGAAAAAGGGTTGGATTAGTTTGGTTCTACTTTTGCCCTTTTCTGAAATCCATAACTCATGTTCCAAAACAATGCCTCATCTCTCACCTGGCTTTTTGCCAAGATTGTCTTTGAGACTAGACATACTTAGGCTGAGGTCAAATTGTGTGACTTTCATCTCTCAGAGGAGATGTGAAAGGGACACCCAAAATGATGGGGGTTGCAACTGCTACTCCTTGCTTACTGTGCATTAGTCTGGCTACCAATTATTTCATGTGACCTTCACAGTAATCTTTGAGGTGGGAAGTATTCTAATTATCTCAGGCAGAAACAAAGTGGGCCTAATTTTAGAAAATGCCCACATTCGCACTGTTTTAAAAGACAGAAAAAGAATTCATTTCAAGTTTATCTGATTCCAAAGTCTGTGCTCTTTGCACTATGTCAATTATATCCCAAAGAGTTATGAGATTGCAAGCTTCTTCATGAACACTTTTTTTGGTGATAAAATCTATCCTTTTGTGAGCAATCACTAGGTGCCAGGCTCTGCTGAGAACTTTGTATGTGTTATCTAAATTAATTCCTCTTAACTCTAGGAAATAATTAATGAATATTGCTGAATGGATTAGTGTATGAGTAAGTAAATGAAAGTATTGAACTTGTGGTTAGTTTTGAGGGGAAAACAGTAGAAGTTCAAAGTGTTATTGAACTCAATTGAATTTCATAGTAAATAAAAATTATTTCTGTATTGCTGCATGTTTCAGAGTGCAACAATATTGTCTGTTTTTGATCAAACTGAACAGTTAACTTGTTCAACAAGGCATTGATACATAGGAATTGATTCTTAGTGGGGAAGATGAAGAAAGTTGGCTCTTTATAAAGACAGAGGGCACCATTTTTCAAGCTGTTTTTGAACATAACTCAAGGAATTGGTATGGCATCTAGATCCATGATCTTTTTGTTATAATCCCTTTCTAATTGTATGACCAACTGTGTAGAATTTCTCTTTGCATGATATTTAAGAGTAGCCGAGGAAAACTCTCATTCTAATAATTTTTTTTTAATTTCTTTATTGATTAAGGTATTACATATAAGTCTTATCCCCCCATTACTTCCCCATCCCTCCCACTCATGCCCTCATCCCCCTGTTTCTGATAATGGGTTAAGTCACAGCTCTTATCTCTCAGGACACATCCTGTATATTTCCTGATTCTTTGCCTTTCCTTTGCACTTTACTCTGTTCAAATGTTCTTAATCTTCCTCCCATGCCCTCATCTATCACCTTATACCCATGTTCTCAGTCACCAAGATCCTTCTAAAATGTACCATTCTCCACATACTCCCCAGGGGGGAAAAATTAATCTATTCTGATTCTCTGCTACCAAAACCTGGTATTTGTTTGCAGCTTTACTAACATTAGTTATGTTTACTTCTCTATATCTCCTAGTGGATTGTAAATGGATTGGAGAAGGGGATCCTGCCATTGAGGCCTATATTATACCACTTTCCCCAACCCATCCTAGTCTCCATTAAGTTCCTTTAGCATTCCAAGTTCTTACCCATGTTAGGGCTTTATGTTTTGGTTTCCTCTGCCTGTGTGTTAGACACCTAGGGAAAATCATAATTTGTTTTCCCTTTTGCTCAGAATATAGCTGTCTAGTGAGAAACTACATTTCCTAGCTTCACTTTCTTTGAGGTGTAGCCATATTACAAAACCATATGAGTATGAGTGGAAATGATTATCTCATTTAATCCTCTCAACAACATATAGAGAAGACAAGGCTCAGAAAGTGTTAGAAACTCAATTAAAAGTGTATATTTTCAAGCCGAGACTCTTCTATGCTCATGCTTCTCTTGGAATTTTGGTTTGCAGGAATCTGGTGGACTACTGACCCTGGATTGTTAAGTGAAAGAGAAATAAACTTCCATATTGGTTAGTCATTGAATTTTAGAGTCCATTTGCTAACCATTACCTCCAACAAATGCACCCCACAATATTTTTCAACCAGTAATAAATGCTACTGGTATTCAGGTCTCAGGTTAAATATTCCTTCCTCAGAGAGACTTTCCAAACTTCTGGATCTAAACAGTTTTCTCCTGTACATCCTAACTTATGACCCAGCTTTTTTCTCTTAGAAATGCCAGCATCATCTAGAACTCTTTTTAACTTATGTGATTATTTGTCTCTCTCCCTCACTAGATTGTAAACTCCATGAGTACAGGGACCATGTCTATTCATTAACCACTATTAACACACTGTCTGGCACTGAATTGGCACTCAATAAAGATTTGTTTCCAGATCTTAGCTAGTCTAAATAATGCTGCTATGAACATAGAGGTGCATATGTTCTTTCTGATTGGTGTTTCAGGCTTCTTAGGATATATTCCTAGAAGTGAGATCACTGGGTCAAATGGCAGTTCCATTGTTAATTTTTAAAATATATATATATTTTATTGATTTTCTTACAGAGAGGAAGGAAGAGGGACAGAGAGTTTGAAACATTGATGAGAGAGAAACATCGATCAGCTGCCTCCTGCACACCCCCTCCTGAGGATGTTCCCGCAACCCTGCAACGCACATGCCCCTGCCTGGAATCGTACCTGGGACCCTTGAGTCCGCAGGCCGACGCTCTATCCACTGAGCCAAACCAGCTAGGGCCCATTGTTAATTTTTTGAGGAAACTCCACACTATTTTCCATAGTGGCTGCACAGTCTGCATTCCCACCAGCAGTGTACTAGGGTTCGTTTTTCTCCACATCCTCACCAGCACTTGTTGTTTGTTGATTTATTGATGGTAGCCACTATAGCAGGTGTGAGGTGGTAGCTCATTGTCATTTTGATTTGCATCTCTCTGATGGTTAGTGACATTGAACGTTTTTCATGTCTCTTGGCCATTTATATATCCTCTTTGGACAGCCCAAGTGCCACCAGTAGATGAGTGGATAAAATAGCTGTGGTACATTTACACCATAGAAAACTATGCAGCTGTAAAAAAGAAGGATCTCTTATACTTTGTGGCAACATTGAGGGAACTAGAGAATATTATGCTAAGCAAAATAAGCCAGTCAGAGAAAGACAAATATCACATAATCTCACTTAGATGCAGAATGTAATGAACAAAATAAATGGACAAACAAAATAGACCCAGAGACATGGAAGCATGTAAAAGACTGAGGCTTCTCAGAGGGAAGGGGAGGGGAAGAGATTAACCAAAGAACTTATAGCATACATGCATAACCCATGGACACAGAAAATAGTTCAGTGAAGGCATGGGAAGGGGGCAGGAGTGGGAAGGAAACAGTGAATGAGGAAAAGCAAAAAGGGGACATCTCTAATACTTTCAACAATAAAGATAAATTTAAAAAATTTTGTTAAGTAAATACAGCTAACAGTAATAATTTTGAAAATCATTGCCACATATCAAAATTTTACAATTGGTACAAGTTATACTAAAAGTGTTTTAAATGCATCGTCTCATTTAATTTTCTCAACAACATATAGGGAAACCACTTAATAATATGGTTATCTCACTTCAGTAACTCACACAGGGTTGTGCAATTCAAAGCGTATGTTCTCAAATAGAGATTCTCCTCTGTGTGCCTTTATCTCTTAATAGTATGGTTAGCAAGAGTCAGTGCCAACATCCAGGAAGTTCTAATTGAGAAATCCAGGATTTCTGCTAAGTGAGATTCAGATCCTAGTGAATTATGACCACACCATAGCAGGCCAATTTTAGTATCAGGCCTAAACACCCACCTCACTTCCTATGCAAGTGCAAAAATTACCTTCTTGTTTTTACGTGACTGCAAGAGAAACCCTGACTAAAACACTGTTTATAATTGAAAAACTCTAAAGCTTGTGTATTTAATTCAAGGTACAGCATAAAGAAACATTGTTTTTGAACTCTATATACTAGTAATTCCCAAAGGGGCAATTACAAGATTTTAAAAATTTGATCTGAAATTTATCCATATTTCAGAGCTATGCATAATAATTCTCATTCTGCATATTTGTTGTTAACAAAACTCTTACACATCACACAAGCCAAAAGTTTAATATTTAGCAGGGGGAAAAATATTTGTAACTGTAAAAAAAATTGTGTAAAAAAGATCAGGAAAAGCATTAAATCAGGGCACTGAGAGTCTAGGTCTGCACTGCCCAATATGGTAGCCATCATCCACAGTGGCTCTTCACATTTAAATTAAATAAAAACTAAAAACTTAATTCCTCAGTTGCATTAACAACTAGCCACATTTTAGGTGCTTAATAGTCATATGTGTCTTCTAATGGCTTCTGTATGAGACAATGCAGATTTGTAGAATATCTCCATTACTACAATTAATTCTATAGAACAGCATTGTTCTAGACCAGTAATGTTTTGTTCTTGAGACACTTAAAATGGTCAAAATTTATTGAGGACCCCTAAGAGCTTTCTTAAAAATATGAATCATAACTAATATTGATTGTATTAGAAATTAAAACAAAATTTAAAATACCAACTTACATTCCATTAGCCTTCAGAACAATGAAATCATCACACATCATATAGTCTCTGGAAAACTCCATTATACAATCATGAGAGTCAGGTGTGGGGAAGGGGAAAGGCAAATAACATCTTAGTGTTGTGAAATTTTTAACCTCACAGACACCCTGAAAGGATCTCAGGGTCTCTTTCCTAAGGGTCCCCAGATCACACTTTGAAAACCACTGGTCTATATCCTACTCTGCCCCTACCTAGTTTCCTTGTTCTTTTTTCTTCTAAATGCTAAGGTGCTTCTTTTGCCCAAACAAAGATAAATGTTATGCCAAGTGTGCAATGTTTAGCAAAGTAAAATAAAATAATCTGACTTCTATATCAAACCAGGCTTCTTTGAGAAGGAAATAAAAACCTCTTCTACCCAGAGACTAACTTCTAACTGAATTGAAGGCAAACTGCCTAATATGAATAAATTAGCCATGGTTTGAATTAAGTGAGATTTAAGGATTTCTCTGCTTGGCCTCAATACATGTTCCTAAACATATATGAAAATCACAGTGGCTCAGGCAGAAGAGTCTCAGACAGCAATTTAATATTTATGCTTTGAATTATTCCAATAAATTTTGTGTTTATCATTATGTTACCATGTTAGATAGGACATCTTAAAAGATAACTATGCAGTACAAATGTCATAAGTTCTAAAAGTGAGAAAACATTATGCAATGCTATACACATCTTGAATTTTCAGCGTAAAGACTTTATCTGTCAATGTACTGAATGGCTGATAAAGCATATTGTAATTCTTTAATCATAATAGACTGCAAAGATGCTTTTAGTAAAAGCTGGCTCTTTTCTGTGACTTAGTAAATGTATATTCTGGTAATATTCTTAATTTGGATGATTTTAATGGTAAAAACTTGAAATAGATTCCACAGATTTTACTGATATCTGTGATTCATGTTACCCCTTGCTAAGCTGTCTTTTTATGTCAGTGCATGATGTTTGAGGGGCATAAGGGAATGAGAGGAAGGGAAGAATTTTTGCTGCAGAAGTAAAGGCTAGACCCAGCTGGGTCATTTCACCGAGCACAGTTGTAGCCTCTTTTCTTCTGACAATTTCTTGATAGTCATTGGCAAGAGAAGTTACTCACAAATAACCTCATTACTCTTCTCTTCTCTCTAGATGACACCAGTTCACCCTTAAAACTCTTCAAACTTTTGTTTTCTAGGTGAGCTAAGTGTGTATTAAGAATAAGTGTGACCTTTGAGACCACCAAAGAAAGTTTCCCAAGTGATGCTGTTTGGTTGTGCTGCTGAATTGATCTGTAATCATTTTCAACTTCTTTCAGGGTTTGAGATGGGGCTGCCACTGAAGGCTGTGGTGTGAGGGGGACCCTCTTCATATATGACCTTAAGACAAAGAAGTCACCTCTGTAGATTCATACCATCCTGACTCTTAAGAAAGAACCAGGACTAGGCACAATTCTTCTGTGCTTGATCTGGACCTCATCTAGTTACTTCTTCAGCTTTGCTTTGGAAATGTCTCCTTATAAAAACCTCACAAATGTATAATCTGTTATTGTGCCTGGGAACACACAATGTTTGACATCATATGATAGTTTGACCATGTGAAGAATTATGAGATTGCAAGCTTCTTGCATGCATACTTTTTAATAATAATATCTATCCTTTTGTGAGTAACCCCTAGGTTTCTGAGCACTTGGCATATTATCTAAATAAATTCCTCATAGCTCTATGAAATAGATACTGTTATAATTTCTAATTCACAGAGATAGAGTCTCAGAAAGATTAAGAAGCAATTTTCCTGGGATTGGGCATCAGGTTATCTGTTTCCAGATCCCTTGCTCTAATCTTGAAATGTCCTTTGTAGGCTTAGCATAAACTAAGTTTTTTTTTTATTCACCTACCTTATTTTAATTTCTATTCAAATATATATTGATGTTTGTTGATTTATTGATGGTAGCCATTCTGGCATCTATACTAATAAAAGCCTAGGTAGTGTCTCACCCTCGTGTTATCACAAGATGGCCGCCCCCATGTTGTCACAAGATGGCTGCCACAAGATGGCTGCCCCATGTCATCACAAGATGCCCACCCCATATAATCTCAAGATGGCCATCACAAGATGGCCAGCAAGGGAGGACAGCTGTGGGCAATCAGACCAGAAGGGGAGGGCAGTTGGGGGCGATCAGGCTGGCAGAGGAGGGCAGTTGGAAGTGATGGAGCTTTGGGGGAGGGCAGTTGGAGGTGATTGGGCCTGCAGGGGAGGGCAGTTGTGGGCGATTGGGCCGGCAGGGGAGCAGTTAGGCATCAATCAGGCTGGCAGGGGAGTGGTTAGGGGGTGATCAGGCTGGCAGGCGAAAGCAGTTAGGGGCAATCAAGCAGGCAGGCAGGCAAGCAGTTAGTAGCCAGTAGTCCCAGATTGTGAGAGGGATGTTTGACTGCTGGTTTAGACCTGATCCCATAGGGGTCCCAGACATCCCTCGAGGGGTCCCAGATTGGAGAGGGTGCAGGCTGGGCTGAGGGACCCCTCCCCCCCCCCCCCAGTGCACAAATATATATATATATATATATAATATACTTTGACCTGGACCCTTGACATGGATTACTTCATTTAATCTATACAACCCTATGGAGTGATTATCATTATCATCCCATCTTGATCTGAAAAGAGAAGCTTTGTAAAATAAGTTACCCTATATTGTTTCACTACAAATTATAATGTCTGTCTAGCTCATTATAATGGATTAAATCCAAGGTCCTTTAAATAAGTCTTAAATAATATTTTAAAAATAGTTGCAAGCAGCCAGGCTTGCAATGACCCATGAAACAAGAGGTCAATTCCTGGTCAGGGCACATGCCTGTGTTGTGGGCTTGAGCCCCAATGGGTGGTGTGCAGGATGTGTCTCTCTCATTTATGTTTCTATCTCTCTATCCCTTTCCCTTCCTCTCTCTCTGAAATCAATAAAAAGTTATATATAAAAAAACCATTGCAAGCAGAATCAGCCTTATGTTAAAACTAGATGCCCGGTGCATGAAATTTCGTGCACTGGGGAGGGGTTGGGTCCCTCAGCCTGGCCGTCTCGTAGTCTGGGACCCCTTGCTTCTCACCACCCATCTGCAGTGGAGGCAGGAGGGGCTCCTGCCACCTCTGCTGCGCTCTCCAGCCGTAAGCCTGGCTTCTGGCTGAGCGGTGCTCCCGCTGTGGGAATGCACTGACCACCAGGGAGCAGCTCCTGAGGCATTGAGCATCTGTCCCTGGTGGTCAGTGCGCATCATAGTTATTGGTCATTCTGCCATTCGGACTATTTGCATATTAGGGTTTTATTATATAGGACTGGAGGCCCAGTGCACAAAATTTATGCATGGGTAGAGTCCCTAGGCCTGGCCAGTGATCAGGGCCGATTGGAGGTCTGCCGGCCAGGGCCTCTCTTCCTCGGCTGCTGGCCGGCGCCTTCCTTTGTTCTGCGCTGCTCTCTGTTGGTCATCACACGTCATAGCGAGTGATTGAACTCCCAGTCTCCTGGTCGAACTCCCATGAGGACACTTTGCATATTAGCCTTTTATATATACGGATTAGTATTTGGTGTGCACTGAGTCTTGCTTTTGCTTCTTAACAGCATTTTCTCTCTCTTTCTAATAAGTGACTATAACATCTCTTTATGTTAGAGAGGTTTATAAACATCCTTCCTTAGGGCCATCTCTTGCAAAGATGTCAGATCAAGGTGTAGTTCAAATTTATTAGACCATGTCCTGCACTATTCCAGATTCACTAGCTGCAAATGTCATTCTATCCTCTTAAGGCAGTCCATACTTTATCATGCTTCTTCATTTAATTTTTATGGATGGAGATTGCTGGCAATTAAGGCATCATGAGTTTCTGGTTTTATGCAAATGATTTCCTCCCTGTTCCACATTATTTCATATATTGTCATGCAGTTTGGCATTCAGTCTTGCTTGACCTCATTTGTATAGAATCATGCTCTTTAGGAGCCAAATTCTTTCTTTCCCTGTGAACTGAGGCTACTTTGAGTTCTGTGAAGTAGCTTGATGAAACATGTTTATTATCACAAGTTGAACTAATGGTGATTGAATGTTCCAGCAGCTGAACTTTTTAGAAGAATAAACTGGGGGCTGTCACATTACTTGATGTAAACTCTAGCTAAGTGGAATGTGAGGGAAAGGCTTGGGAACTTTTTTTATTGCTCAAGACGATTTCTTGTTGCAACTGAGAAATGTGGGAAATAACCGAAGTGATTGTTTCAGGGTTGGTTTCTCAAGCAATACTTTGAAATCTTTTTCAATTAAATAAATCTTAAGTGCCTGCTTTGTGCAAAGCTTAAACTAGTTGCTTTAGGGGATAAGACATACCACCTGGCATTTAGAATCTAACATAATAGAGCCCTGAGTGCACTCATGAGTAATAGGTAAGAGAGGGTCAGAGAGGTAATATGGGGTTTTGAGGAATGAAAAAAATAACATATATGTATGAAACAAACAAGAAGAACACTGTGGAAGCAATGGCAGAGCTTTGAAAACATGCGTAAATTTTTCTCAAGTACAGATGCAATTGAGACTTCTGGTTTCTAATAATGGCAGGCTAGGTTATTTGGAGTCAAACTCCCACTGAAAACAGATTAAAAGGCTTGATAAAATATTTTTAAAAATATTTTAAAAGTTGCAAAGCCAAAAAAACTAAAGAATTATTAGATAAAGATTTGAAGGAAATCAGGAACTCAGAAAATAAGTGGAGCATGAAAGAACCCTTTGTCTCTAAGGAGATTTGCTAGTTCCCCCAAATCTGAACTTTATTTTTGATCACCCACATATAATGGCCAGTCTAACAGTAGACCACCTTCTATAAGCTCCTAATCCAAGAGACTGTACATTCACAATAAAGAAAAAACCAAGTGTAAGCCAGCTCTCAAACATATTTCAAGTGAAATGGTTAAGTCCAGGTAATATTAAACCTCAAACTTTAAGATTTAAGGTGGTCTTGGACTGGTAGTGATTTAGAACACAAATAGACTCGGAGAAAGAATCAAGTTCAATACAGGCACTCAACATCAATTTCAGTAAACTTTGTTTGCTGCCAGTAAGGTTACAGCCATATCCATGCAGAAACTGAGAGTGTGTAAAGAGGTGTGTGTGTATGTGTGTGTGTGTGTAGTTGGGTGTAGGTATTGAGTATGTAATGGTGGCACTATAAAGTGACCCTTTACTTGTAGTTTTTAGCTCTTTTTTTTTTTAAGCTGGTACCTTTAATGACAAGGAATATGCATGCTTTTGTGATTTTCTCAAAATAAGATACTGGGTAAATATTTAAGCCAAGCATATCCAGTTTACACATCTTTCTTGCCATGGAATAGTTTCTCTTACAGTTCTCAGTATTGAGTAGTGAGCCCTATCAAAAACTTCCTATCTTCAAAATATACTAATCATGTTTCAATGTCCTTTGAGAACTTGTAATAAAAAAAGCAACTTTCCTTGGAGGTTATGACAGACATTTCCCCTCAACTATTTGGACTATTGTGAGGCGTCACATATCTGGTGCATTCATGCTGTAAGCCAGGATCATTAGCTACTTGAAATATCTATATATACAAAAGCCTAAGCTACCTGCTGACTAGACGACTGGATGACTGGCCAGTAGCTATGATGAGCACTGACCACCGGGGGCCAGACACTCAACACAGGAACTGTCCCCTAATGGTCAGTGTGCTCCCACGGCCGGAGCCTTGCTCAGCTGACAGATGGGCGCCAGAGGCCAGACTCAAGGCTTGTGGGTGCAGCTGCAGCAGCACGAGCCTCTCCCTGGGACACTCCCCCTGTGCTCCTGAGCAGCAGTGGGGCAGCAGGGCGCAGTGGGGGCCGGAATGAGCGGGAGTGGTGCCATGCCCAGCCCAGGCTCAGGCGCTTTGCGCACTACTTTGTGCTGTGCTGTGCGGTATCGTCATGGACAGCTGGCTAGAGCCAGACAAGCTGGTGGGTAAGGCTGGGCTGCAGTGGTATGGAGGTCCACTGATCTCCGCAGGCCAGGCCGAGGGACCCCTAATGGTCAGTGTGCTCTAGTATACGTATAAAATGCAAAGTATTTTTTCTTTCAGACTCCATTGCTGAATCATCATCAACTTTCTGACTCTTAAATGCTGGCCTGTGGCTGGGGCCATCCTGTGACCACTTCTCAATGTATCTACAATCACAACCTAAGTTAACTTACCTAGGTCCACAGCTTTACTTACCATTTGTATGCTGATGATGCTTCCATTGGTATTTCCACCTCTCACCTTTCCTCCAAGCATCAGAACAGATGCTGCAACTGTTCAGCAGCTTCACGTAGATGTCTAACAGGCATCTCAAATCCAGTTTGTCCAAAAGAAAAAACTCTTCTTATCCTCCTTTTACTAAATAAAGACTAGGGACTGACTTACCCCTAGTCTTTATTTAGTAAAAGGCACCACCATTCACTCAATTGATAAGACCAAAACTGTGTTGCCTGCATTGATTCACTTTTTTCACACCCTGCATCAAATCCATTAGCAAATCCTGTGGACTCAATCTTCAGAATATATTATTCATTCAATATTTCTCACTCCTCATACTAACTCCTTAGTCCAAGCCACCATCGCTGTGTCATATGAACTACTGTAACAGCACCAAACTTGTCTCTTTGCCTCCACTCTTGTCCCCTACCCTCACTACTCTCTATACCCTAGCCAGGCTGATATTTTAAAATGAAACAAAAACATTCCACTGCCTTGATCTCTGTCTTTCCATGGCTTCCCACTACACCAAGAAGAAAATCTAAAATCTTTTCCATGGCTGCCAAGTCCTTTATTAGAGTCTCCAACTGCCTCTTCAGCTTCATTTCTGAGACCCTTCCTTTCATTTATTTCACTATTTCAACCTTTTTTTCCCCTTATTCTTCCTCACCCTTGCCAGGCACTGTTTCATTTCACGAACTTTGTTCTTGCTCCTCCTCTGCCAGGAATGTTCTCCCACCAGATAGTCACATACCTTCTTCCCTCATTTTATTATGTTTTCTGTTAAAATGACATCCATCCTCATAAACATCTCTCTGGAACATCCTAGCAATTTTCTTGCCCATTTATTTTTCTTCCTCACTCCATCTCATTTTTCTGATATAAATATTAGAATATGTCATAATATAACCTAATATTACGTTATATATTTGTTCATTTGTTATTGCCTTGTCTTCCCCACTCTAATACCAACACGACCAAGACAAAGCTTTGCTGTGTCCTCAGTTTCTAAAATAAGCCAGGCAAATGGAGGCACTCAACACATATCTGTTAAATTATTGAATGCATGAATAAAGTGAGTGAGTGAGCGAGTGAGTGGATGGATGGATACAAGTGTGCCAGGTTCTTAGGTTATATGGAATGGAGTTTTCATTTGCTAATAGGCTTCAAGCTGGCTTGGTCCCAGATAATGAGATAATCCATTTTATCTCCATTTTCTAGAATCTAGCCTTGGAAACTGGTTAAATTTAGGTAAAAACAATTCTTTTTTTCCTGCATAACAGATTATTAAAGCTCTTCATCCTACTGCATCTGCTGTGGGGATAATAACAGAACCTACTTCATAAGATTGATGTGGAGATTAAACAATTTAATGTATAAAAGTGTTTAAGGTGCCAGCATATATGATATAGAAAAAAAAAGTGATATATACAGCCTAACTGAAAGAAGAAAAAGGATGAACTTTAATAATAATATTAGCAAGAACAATAACACTAATATAAATAACAAGTAATCACTGCCATTTGCTAAAACTTATTATATGTGCCTATCTTAGCACTTTACATATATCTGTTATAGCATCCTTATTAGTGGTGTGAGGATGGCTACTAGTTTTCTTATTATTATTTTACAGAGGCAGAAACTGAGTCTCAGAGAGGGTAAGTAATGCCACCAAAGTGCACATGTGCAAACACACATACACATACTTGAGTTAAGAGAAAGATATAGCCAGTTCTTAGATTGAAAAAGTTAATATTATACATATATCAATTTTGCCAGAATTAATCTATAAGTTATATTAACCTATTAATCTACAGAAATTATATTAACCTATAAATATAACTTCAATAATAGACAAGTTGCCGAAACCGGTTTGGCTCGGTGGATAGAGCGTTGCCCTGAGGTCTGAAGGGTCCCAGGTTCGATTCCGGTCAAGGGCATGTACCTTGGTTGCGGGCACATCCCCAGTGGCGGGTGTGCAGGAGGCAGCTGATTGATGTTTCTCTCTCATCGATGTTTCTAGCTCTCCCTTCCTCTCTGTAAAAAATCAATAAAATATATTTTAAAAATTAAAAAAATAATAATAATAGACAAGAAGGTTTATTTTCTTTGGAATTAGGCAAATTGATTCTAAAGTTCACATGGAAAACAATCTTGAGAAGAAGCCATGGAATCATCAACATCACCAGATATTGAAGACTATAAAGACATAGAAATTTTATGTTAACATTTTTGTTATTTAAAAAAGTTTTAATTTCTTTCTGTAGCACTTATGCTACAATTTCACCTTTTCAATATGATTAAGGCCATAAAGATTTTGATGCCATCCCTAAATATTCACCTATATATCTGGGAACACTGCTGCTGTTTTTTTATTTTTCTTTTTTTATTTAGATAGCATTGATTTATAACATTCTATAAGTTTCAAGTGAACAACATAAGTAACTAAATTCACAACAGATTAAATATATGCTAAAGAAGGCATTTAAAAACCATGGGGGAAAGGGATAAGCAAATAAATGGAGGTGGAACAAATGGTTAACCATCTGAGAAAAAGCTGAAGCTCAATCTGATGGCTGAAACATCTCAATTTGGAAAAAAAAAAAAAGAGTTTTGGAATGGGAAAGTATTATGGAAGCAAAACACAAATAGATACTATTCTTAATATATAAAGAGGTAATATGCAAATTAGACCCGAATGCCATAACGGGAGGACTAGACGGGAGGAGGGACTAGGTGCGGCCCTGGGCCTGAGAGAACAACACGCAAGGGCGCCTGCTCCCCTGTTCCTAGCCTCCGTGGTGCGGCTGGGGGCAGGCCCCCAGCACACACACACACACACACACACACACACACACACACACACACACGGGGTGCCTGCTCCGAGCCTCCGCAGCCAGACTGGAGATCCATCAGTAGGACATCAGACGTTACAGCATCCGCAGCCAGATGTCACAGCATCCATCAGTAGGAAATTCCCTGAGGGTTCCCAGATTGTGAAAGGGGTTAGGCTGGGCTGAGGGAGCTCCCTCACCCAGTGCACGAATTTTGTGCACTGGGCCTCTAGTTAATAAATAATGTAATGAATTAACTATGCTGAAAACTAATACTTTTCATGGGAAACAAAACTGAAAAAAAATACAGATATAAATGGAAAGTACAAAATAAATATTTTGCAATTTATTTTGTAGAAAAATATTTGTTTTATGTGTAAATATTTTAAATAAATGATAACACCAATAATCCATAGGAAAGTTTCCCAGAAAGTAAAATATAAATGGCTGCTGAAAAAAAAAAAAAAAAAAAAGAAAAGAACCCCAGCGTCACTCATTAAAGAAATACAAAATCAAACAATGAAATATTAGTTTTCATTTATCAGGCTGGTAAAGACAAAAAAAATTTGACATACGGCATTATTATTAGGATGCTGAGAAATAGGCATTTTCATAATTTAATAGCGGGAGCTTAAATTAGAGAAAATTCTTTGGAAGTGTTTTGGCAATGATTATCAAAATGTAAAATGTGTGTACCCTTTTACTCAGAAATTTCTAATCTGTGATTTTACCCTACAGATATACTTGTATAGCTTGTATACAAAAATGAATACACAAATATTCACTAAAAGTTTACTTATCATATAAAATGTCTGGAAACACTTAAATGCCCATCAGAATGGACTGGTAAACTAACAATGGTAAATATACCTAATAAAATATTCTATCCCACTCCCCACCCTGAGTGAGTAAGTAAGGAAAGAAAGAAAAAAAATAAAGGAAGAAAGGAAGGAAAGAAGGGAAAGAAATAAGGAAGGAAGAAAAAAGTACTGAGTGAAACAATGCTCCCATCATGTCACAAATATGCTAGTGCATGCGAAGAACATTTCTGGGAATATATTGAATTATTAGGTAAAAATAAATACTAGGAGTGTAAACTAGAAAGTTCAGAATTTGGAGTGAGAGGAAAATTTATTTTTCTTTTTTCCAAAAAAAGAAAAAATACCACTATATAACCAGTTATACTATTTGAATTTTTATCATGTACATGGGTTTGTTTTTGTACATGGTTTTTTAAAAATATACATAACACATGTAACTATTTTCTGATGTAAGTTTTGGCCAATGGTTAAGAAATTGATTTTGGGTGGTGTTCACACAATGCAATATACAGTTGTTGTATCATAGAATTGCACACTTGAAACCTATATAATTTTATTAATCAATATCACCACAATAAATTTAATTTTTAAAAAATTAATTGAACTTTACATGTATGACCTATGCAGAATGCTGTATGTACATTATACCTCAATTAAAAAGATAAATGTATAAAAAATAAAAAGATAAATGTATTAATAACAATAGTAATAAAATCATATTTCTCTTAAAAATAAGAGAGAAATAGCAAATTGAATAAAATGATGTGACAGTAGGAGTGTGGCTATCTTTTGACCAGATGGCCCCAGGAGAATCATAATTGGCTCAAAGAGAACTGGGTTATAGCTGAGTATATCCAATGTGTCCTGAGGTAATTCTTAAGAATAATGAATACTTTTCATAAAGAATCTAATTAATGATCTTCCTTAATTATTGATTGGCCTGCCTTATAAATGAGGGATCCATCTGACTTGGTGAGATTTGCATTTTAGAGTAATCACTTTGCAGTGAGTAGGATGGACTGAAATAGGGACATACTGGACTCATGGAAACTAGTTAGGAGGCCATTTCAGAAATACAGGGAAAGGTTTGATAAGGCCAGAAGTAAGTTGGTGGCAGAGGGAAGAGAGCAGAGGATTAAAGGAGGGTTGAAAAGGGTTTAGAAATGGCAGGACTCAAACCTGGCTGGTTGTGGGGCCGAGGGAGAGGGTCAGTCTATAATGACCCCTAAGTCCCTGGTTTGGGCAGATGGATGAGCTGTCATGTAATCTACACTAATAAAAGAGTAAGATGCAAATTGACCATACCTTCGCAACACCCACCAGCCACTCAGGAATGAGTATGCAAATTAACCCAACAAAGATGATAGGTTAATTTGCATATGCAGGCGCTGAGCGGCTGGGGGCGGGGTGGGACGCTTGTGTCTCAGGCGTTCTGCACCGCCTCAGCTGCTCTGGGCCTCTGGGCAACGTGGGAAAGCAGGCAGTTCCAGGCTGGAGTGAAAAGGCGGCTCCAGCCGGAGCAAAGGCAGTGCTGGCACCCAGGGGAAGGAAGGCCCATTCTTGCATGAATCTTCATTCATCGGGCCTCTAGTAAATTATAAAAACAGAAGAACAGAGGATTTGGGAAGATAATGAATGCACCTCCTTCTCTTGAACTCCCTGGGCCCATGAGGTTGGGCATAGTCATAGATAAACATGTATGAGAGGTCAGGGGACAATTCTTTTTAGCAATGACAATTATTTAGTCTCAGGGGAAGAGAAAACTCTCCATGTGAATGGTGAATTCTGGAAGGAGATTTGACTAAATAAAAATGATATCATATTTTTTTTTGGTGCCAAGAAGAAAATACAAAAGACAGGTATCAGTCTAGACCAAGACTGTAGCACCTGATAACTGGTGAAGGAAGGCTGATAGAGCTGGGAAGGAGTAGCAGTCAGGATGTCTTAGCCTGATGAATTACTGTGTCATGGGAAAGAAATGCACCTCACCTAGAAATACACAGAGGGTCTCTTTATGGAGAAGCTATGCCTCAGCATCCCACAGAATCTGGGTGTAACCAGGGTGGAGCTGGCTGGGGCAGAAGTAATGGAGGTAACTGGGGATAAAAATCAAGAATCCTGGAGTCATGCCCTGGCTTTGTCACTAGCTGGTTTTAGAAATCTTGCCAAAAGGTAAAATGTGAAGCAATTGTAATTTTGACAGCTGATATAGACAAGGAGAAAATATCCCAGACTTGAGGAGTCTGGTAGGGTTTCCTGGAGGAGGTGATATACAAATTAAAATCATTTTTCAGATCTTAGTGCCTTTAAGTGTTAGGTTAAGTGAAGTGTAAGAAAGCAGGCCCAGGGGAACAAGTCCAAGGAGAAGAAATAGTACAAATAAAAGCTTTAAGTCAAGAAATACAATAGTACCTTCAGAGAGATTATAAGTAACTAGAAGCCCGGTGCATGAAATTCATGCACTGGTAGGGTCCCTCAGCCTAACCTGCACCCTCTCACAGTTGGGGACCCCTTGAGGGATGTCCGTCTGCCAATTTGTAGCTGGATGGCCTTCTGCTGCTGCATGGCCTGCTGCTTGAGATTCAGCAACTGCTGCACGTGTTCAGGCTGGGCCACCATGGTTTGTCCTGCGAATCCCATCAAGTGGGTGAGTTAAGTGCAGAGGAAGGCTCACCCTGAGTTCCCTGCGCTTCCCTGATTCCCCGAGTCACTGAGTTGTTCAGGCTGACTGCCTTCTGCAGAGAACTGCACCAGGATCAGGCCTAAGCCAGAAATTAGACATCCCTCTTGCAGTCCAGGACCCCTCGGGGGATGTAGCATGCACCAAGCAACAGGTGGCCAGGGGGAAGCCCAAATCAGGGCTGGGCGCCGTGCTGCTCACGCTCACCCCGGCTAGCTAGCTGCATCTGCTGCCTCTGCTTGGTAGTGCTGCCGCGGAGTCAGGAGAGGTTCCCTCTGTGGTAGCTGTGCTCGCCAGCCATGAGCCCGGCTTTTGGCTTAGTGGGGGCATCCCCTAAGGGGGCATCAGGGGACATCTGTCCACCAGGGGGCATCCCCTGCATTGAGTGTCTTCCCCCTGGTGGTCAATGTGCATCACAGCGACTGGTCGTTCCCGTCTTTGTGCTGTAACAGTCGCTTAGGCTTTTATTATATAGATTGGATATGACTTTTAGAACATAAATAGGTGAAAGAGATTTTCTTCTCCAGTCCTTTCAATCACCCTCTAAGTATATATTAATGCTGACAAACTGAAGACAAAATTGAAATTCAGAACAGTTTCACTTGCCTCAAACCCCATATCTTGTAAATGGTAGAACTAGTGGGGTCTGCATGCTCCAAATCCTGTTAACTATTAATTTTTATTACTTCCCCACATTAACATATTAAGATGGATGTGTGGAACAGCAGTAATGAAGGAATACTTTTCTGAATATACCTGCAGACTACACTTTGAAAAACTCTTTGAGCCTTTAAGAAAAAAAATTACAGTGAAAAAATGTAAAACATGTGAGTCATTAGATATGTAATATTTGAACAATGAACATAAGGAAACAGATTTTTCTTGTGAAACTAGTCAAATAATTAAATAAATCACTAACCCTGGTTTCTTTGTAGTAGTTCATTTTTAAGCAAAATTAACACAAGCCAAATTTGGTGGCCTTGATTATTACAAATGTACATAAAAAGCCACAGCAATTTGATTTTCTTCTGCAAATAATTCACTGAAAGCAATTCCATTTTAGCAAAACCATGTATTTCTGGGAACCCATCACAGATTTGGCCTTCCTTTGAGTCCTTCTTTTTGGAGGACTTGCCACATGGTAGGTCATGCTTATCATTCCATGGTCTTTTCTTTGTATTTTGTCTCTTTCAGGTTCACTACCATGCAGTTGGGTGTGAATTTTATTTTTCCATACTGCTTAGACACTATTAGGCTTCCTGAATATGGGGATTTCATCTGAATCATTACCCTTTCAAATATTACTTACTTCTCACGCATTATCCCTCTCCTCACTGTCTAAACTCCTTTCAGAAATAAGTTGGATATTCTCTCCCTGGCCAGTGTGGCTCAGTTGGTTGAGCATCCTCCCATGCACCAAGAGGTCACCAATTCAATTCTTGGTCAAGGTCATATGCCTGGTTGCAAGCTAGATCCCCAGTAGGGACATCCAATCCATGTTTTGTTATCTCCTGGTCCTTTCCCCTCTCTCTAAAATCAACACAAATGGGGAGTAATTATTAACAGAATGGGAAATTTATATACATACTAGAGGCCTGGTGCACAGATTTGTGCACTTGGGTGTGTGTGTGGGGGGGAGGTCCCTCAGCTAGCCTGCGCCCTCCGCAATCCAGGATCCCTCAGGGGATGTAGCAGTGCACCAAGCGGCAGGTGGCCAGGGAAGAGCCTGAGCTGCTCGAACTCATCCCGGCCCACTGCGCCTGCTTTTGGCCATGAGCCCTGCTTCTGGCTGAGCGGAGCTCCCGCTGTGGGAGTGCACTGACCACCAGGGGTAAGCTCCTGCATTGAGTGTCTGCCCCCTGGTGGTCAGTGCATGTCAGCGACTGGTCGACCAGTTATTCCTGTTGTTCAGTTGTAAAGGTCGCTTAGGCTTTTATATATATAGATATGCATAGCCCTGGACACAGACAATAATGTGGTGAAGGCCTGGGAGGGGCAGGTGTGAGATGGAAGGGTTCAATGGAGAAAAGAAAAAGGGATATCTGTAATACTTTCAACAACAAGGATAATTTTTTTAAAAACTATTTAAAAAATGTAAATTGGATAGTCTCATAGTTTTCTCAAAGTCTCTTAAACTCCTTTTCATATCTTCTATATTTATATCTCTGCTGTATCCTAGATGTGTTTAAAAGAATTGTTTCTCTAGCCAAATCTAATCTACTGTTTAAGTCATACAATGAGATTTTACTTTATATAATCACATTTTTATCTCTAAACTTTCCTTTGTGTGTTTTTTAATTTGCTGTTCTTTTCCCTATTATTTATTTGTCTGTCCCCCACCAATCTTCTTTGTTTCATAATATCTTGTTGATCTAATTTCTTAGATCCTTATGATCTAATTTCTTCTTTTATGTCATCTGATTTGAAACATTTATAATGGTCTCCTTGTTGATTTTAACAGTTTCAGTTTAGAGATGCTGTGGGTCTTAACTCTTTTTTAGGGTGGATGGCTCCTCCAGAGTTTTATAAATTTGGAGTGTGGGCTCATCATGGCTTTATCTTTGAGACTCCTGAGGGGTTGGTCCTTCCTGCTAGGGCAATTTTACTTTCATTTCTGCTAGACATTAATGTGGACCCCCTCTCTGCTAGCTGGAGTTCTCAGACCATAGAGATGTTAAAATGGAATTCCAAAACTACTTGAAGATAGACTCTTAGTAAAGACTTTTCAGGGGAAAAATTGCACACCCCCCCATCATTGTTTATGTTGAGGCACACATGCTTCTTTATCACAAACCTTGTTTTTTAGTAGCTTTATTTTTATTGAAGTTCTGATTTTATACAAGGATCTTTGTTACAACTCTCTATCTTACCAAAATGCACAATCAGGACATCTGTCCTAATGTGAAATTAAAATGTCAAAATCTAGGTTATTGATAAAACTACCTTTGCGCCTCACCCTGCACAACCTAAATCACTTACCTATGAAATGTCCTATTTTCTGCTTCCGTCTTTGAGAGGCCTAGGGGAATATCCTGAGTTTTCTCCCCCTACTTTCTGGAGAATGAAGCTATTAACTTGAAAAGACATTTCATATCTCATTTAGTGTTTCTAGGTGATTTATAGCATAACGATTTTTAGGTTATTTTGTCCTAACATTCTTTTTTTTTTTTAAACTTTATTTATTTATTTATTTATTTATTTAATATACTTAATTAATTTTTTACAGAGAGAGTAGGGAGAGGGATAGAGAGTTATAAACATCGATGGGAGAGAAACATCGATCAGCTGCCTCCTGCACACCCCCCACTGGGGATGTGCCCGCAACCAAGGTACATGCCCTTGACCGGAATCGAACCTGGGACTCCTCAGTCCGCAGGCTGACGCTCTATCCACTGAGCCAAACCGGTTTCGGCTGTCCTAACATTCTTAATTAAATAAATAAACCTCCTTTTGGAACCAGAAGCGCCATATTCTTTTTGAGAAGCGTGCTCTCAAAGTTGTAGAGCAACCCCCTGAGCTGTCTGCCAGCTTCTCTGGAAATTGCCTGCCTCACTCTGGGTGGCCATGTCTCTAGTGTGTTCCCACTCTCCTGTCCACAGGGGGCTAGACCATAAGTGGGTGCATGACTCAACTGTGCCAACTGGATCCTTTTCTCCTGAAATATGGAATTTTATTTTGAAAATACTCTGAATCTTCTACTTGCGGTTCTAAAACAGTTCTTTTGTTGAGTGTTGCAGATGTAACAGTAGAAGTAAAAACGCTCACTTCTCTGGAAACTGTTTCTGCATTCGACAGTGGTGCATCCCAGATGGCCTTGTTCGCACCCTGTAACCATGGTCCCTAGGCCACAGTTGATTGGACCTGTGTGGACACTTGAATCATTATGGCCAAGAAGGTCTTCTACCCTAAGAATTGGAAATTGAATCTTAGGGAAAGCAAATTACTTTTTGTGGATGACTTGCCATAGAGACTGGAAGAGCAGAATGAGGAAAAAAAGAAACTTTAAGCCAGCAGAGAGTGGAAAAGACACAACAAGTCACAAGAAAATTCCTGAGGGCTCTAGTGCCTATGTGCTGACGCCCTTTCTACTACATACTGAATGTTTGCATTCCCCCCAGAGTTCATAGGTTGAAACCCTAATATCAATGTGATGGTATTTGAAGGTAGGGCCCTTGAAAAGTAATTAGGTCAGGAGAATGGAACTCTCATAAATAATACTAGTTCTCTTAAAAGAAAAAGCCACCACAAGAAGGCAGCAAGAAGATGGCCATCGTTAAAGCAGGAAGAAAACCTTCACCAACAACCTGACAAACTGGCACCCTGACCTTGGATTTCCAGCCTCCAGACTGTGAGAAATAAATGTTTGTTGTTTGAGTCACCCAGTCCATGGTAATTTGTTACAGTAGCCCCAACTGACTAAGACACTTTCTGAAGCAGCATTCCTATTCATTGACAACATGAGAATATCACTCTAATGTTAACACATTTTTCTTTAGAAACAGTAAAAAAAAAGATATTTATTCACTCAGTGTGGTGTTACATATGCAGAGTTCCTAAGAAGAAGTTCAATGACTAGAACATTATGTTAACTCTATGTTTTCCATCTGCTCTTTCTGAGGCAGCCTCCTTGTGATCTTCCCTGGGTCTTGATGGTCATGATTTCCTCTTCTTCTCCTTACATGATGACTTTACAATTTCCTAGGATGGGTCACTTCTACTCTTGGCTCATGTTACCTACTAGTTTTGCTTAATTTAAAAGTGAATTCTTAAAATCTAAGACAATTCTGTTATACAACTGTATGATTTCCCATTTGCTTCTTCTTTATGCATTCTGTTTTCAGATCTTATAATGAATGACATATTTTATTGTTGAACACTGTAGATAAAAAATCTTAATTTGTACTGAGTACAAGGTTGTGGAGGTTTAGGCCTTTGGAAAGCAAAAGTTTGAGTGTTGAGACCAGAGTGTTGATAAGTTAATAAAAAACAATATACTGATGTTATCCTATATAATAAAAAGCTAATATGCAAATAGACCGAATGGTGGAACAACCGAACAACCGGTTGCTATGACGTGCACTGACCACCAGGGGGCATGCACGGAACATAGAGGACATCAGCAGCAGGTGGGCATCGGCTGCAGTGGGATGGTGGAGCAGGTGAGCAGTGGCGCCAGACCAAGGTGGGGTGCTGGTCACTGTCATCGGGGTGAGCCTCTGGTGGTTACTAAAAATTCTTTGCTCCCGTGTGCTGCAGTCCCACCTGGTGCTCACACCTGCTGTCTGCACTGGCCCCACTTGCACATGCTCACAGTGCCTGGCACTGGCCCTGATTTCTTGGCGCCGTCAGCAGGTGCGAGTGGCAGCTGCTGGCCCCGATTGCCCCTCAGGGCTTCTCTACCCCCCCTGCTCCTGAGGGGTGATCAGGGCTGGCAGCCACTGCTCGCACCCACAGCTGGCATGGGCCCCAATCACTCCATGCCATCACTGGGTGCAAGTGGGGCCGACACCGGCAGCAGTGGGAGCAGTGGCAGCAGGAGCAGGACTGCCAGCAGACTGGGGGTTGGAGGGCCATAGTGGCAGGGGCTGGGCAAGGGCATGGAGGATGGACTGAGACCTGCCTCTGTGCCCACTGCAGCCTCGCGGCCTACAGTTCCTTTCAAGGTGCACAAATTCATGCACTGGGCCCCTAGTTAAGAATAATATCAAAGGATGGGTTGGAGAGAAAATCAGTGGTCAAATGCTAGAGTTAGCTGAGAAGTTAAATGGACCACAGGCTGTTAGTGGACAGCATGAAGGAGGTGAAATCTGTTAAAATATATTGAGCTTAACAGGAAAACCTCTTACCTACAATATGAGTTTTGGGGACTATCCTTTCTGCACAATGGAAATTTCAACACCTTTCTTCCTCACACATAGCCAGTCACTTGACTGAAAACAACCTTTTAGGTCTGCAACATAAATAGAGAAAGCAGTTCATTATAGTCCTAAATTAGTATAAATTGGTGCCACTTTCCAAGACAGTTCTGAAAGATGAAACCAAAGGCTCTTGATATCCATAGGATGTGATGTTCCTTGTGTGGCCGTCAGTTAGGGGCACTACAATACAAGGAGAGTGACATGTAACTATACAGATACACAGGATTACTCCTATGTAATCCCTTGTAAGAAAAAACCATTTTAAAAATAACCAAAATATAAATAAATAAGTCCACGTTTTAGTAAGCTGAAAATTAATAATAGCTATAATTAAATTCTTTACATGTATTATCTCAAGTTCTCCCATGATACATCAAAGTAAGAACAAGTGAGAGTATATAAAACCCCAATATTGTCACTTATCCAGAATGACATAACTTATAGCTGGTGGATCTGGCACACTCAACCATAGCTATAGAGTTAAAAAACCCAAGGTCCTCCTCATACATTGAGTTACTCAACTGCTGAGGTGACCCTCAGGTGACTCATAAGCTTCATATAACCTTAACTTGTTTTCCTTTTTTTTTTCAATTAAAGAAAACACAAAGTTTAGTTTTTTCATTATGAATGGTCACCTCTTTCTTCTTACCTCTGTCTGCTATGACTTAAAAATCTAAAACATAATTTTTATAAGTTAATTCAAATATTCTCCTATTATGACCTGCTAGTCCTCATTTATACCTGCTTCATCCACCATTTTGCAATTCCATTTAGTTTTCAGAACTATTGTCAGAAATACATAATTTTTCAAAGAAGGGGATTTTTTTCTTAAAATTTCTTTTATCAAATAGGTCTATCACCTGCAAAGTTGATCTACATAAAACATCTTCTAATCATTTTTAACCACAGTCATATTCAAGGAGGGTATTTATAACACATGTCAATTTGGATATCATCCTATATAATAAAGAGGTAATATGCAAATTGACCATCACTCCAACACACAAGATGGCCACCCCATGTGGTCAAAGATGGCCACCCCCATGTGGACACAAGATGGCCACCACAAGATGGCTGGCAGGGGAGGGCAGTTGTGGGCAATCAGGTCAGCAGGAGAGGGCAGTTGGGGGAGACCAGGCCTGCAGGGGAGGGCAGTTGGAGGAGACCAGGCCTGCAGGGGAGGGCAGTTAGGGGTGACCAGGCTGGCAGGGGAGGGCAGTTAGGGGCAATTGGACTGGCAGGGGAGCAGTTAGGCATCGATCAGGCTGGCAGGGGAGTGGTTAGGGGGTGATCAGGCAAGCAGTTGGGAGCCAGCAGTCCTGGATTGTGAGATGTCCGACAGGACATCCCTCAAGGGATCCGACAGGACATCCCTCAAGGGGTCCCAGATTGGAGAGGGTGCAGCCTGGGCTGAGGCACACCCCTCCCCTGTGCATTAATTTCATGGGCCTCTAGTGTTAAATAAAAGGTGTGGATCAGTGATTCTTAACTTGAGCATGCATCAGAATCACCTAAAGGTTTTGTTAAAGTAGACCATTGCACCAATCTTCAGAGTTTCTGATTCAGTGGATTGGAGATAAAACCTGAGAATTTGCATCTCTAACATATTGTCAGATGATGCTAATTTTGCTGGTCTAGGGACCATACTTTTGGATTCTCTGGTATAGATGTATTATAATCTTATTGTAATTTTATTCTAATGTATAGAAAAGTCTGTGTATTAAGAAAATAGAGAGCATGAATGTGAATGTGAGAATCTCTGGTATTAATTGCACCTGTCCATAATCTTTTTTATAATAGTCACCACTCATTAAGCCTCAGGATCCAAACAAATTAATTTCCCATCTTTCAATGTGACTCTGAAAAGAAAAGACTATTTTAGTTAAATAATAACTGTACTTAATAATACTTTAAATTTATTCATTAGAATTTCTGTAACACTTAATGCACATGTTTAAAATGAACACATGGTTTTCTCAAAATATGTTAATCATATTATTAGAAAATGACTTTTAGTCACATTAGTATATACAACTAAATTATTTTTAATCAACAAAAGAATAACATTTTTTTTCTAAGAGACTTTTTAGATATCAATCAGCAAATCTTTATTGGTTTCAATATGTACAAGATATAGTGCTAGACTCTGAAAAATCTACACAAATATAATATCTTCCAGGATGCCAGTTATCAACCACTTACTCTGTATTTTATAATTATATCTATGCTAATTTTGTTAGTTTTTAGGCCCTCAGTAAGCCTCTTTTATAACTGAGAGAGATAGGGAGATCATCAATTGCTTATTTAAATTAATTCTATAAGGGTTCAGAATGTAGTTTTGTTTTGCACTTTACAGATCCACAAAGCTCCACTCCTTTGACTTTCATTACAGGAACAGATCATCTTTCTATACTCTGAGCTGGGGTGTACATTTCAGTTAAGTAAATAACACAATTTAATATTTAATTATGAGAAAATATAATGCCAATAGAATAATAATAAATTCTTATCAAATAACCTGTACAAGGATAGCCACAAAACATCATGGATAATGGTGAAAACTTGTAAGTATTCCCTTTGAATCCAGAAACAAAATAAGGGTGCCTACTACCACCATAGCCATCTCAGTCAAGTTAGAAAAATGAATAAAAAGTAAAAGGTTTTCAAAAGAGGGAAACTAAACTGCCATTATTCCCAGGAGATGTGAAGAGTTTATGGTTACAAAAGCAATAAAAAGTTTTATTTCTCAACACTACAGCTGGAATGTAAAATTTTATAAAGTTATTGTTTATAATATTATCAAATAATATGAAGAGACTAGAAATAAGTTTTTCATAATAAAAAGGTATAAAAGCTTTTTGTAGAGAAAATTATAAAACTCTGAAACATTACAGAAGGCCTCAATAAATTTGGAGCTATTCTGTGTTCTTAAAAACTCAGAATCATAAAGATGTCAATAATTCACAAATTAATCTACAATTTCAAAGAAAATCCACTCAAAATTATAATATAATAAATGCAGATTTGCAAGCTGCTTCTAAGATTTATCTGGAAGAGCAAATGTCCAAGAAAAGAAAAGCCACTCTTGCCCTAGCTGGTTTGGCTCAGTGATTGGGTTAAATTTTTAAATACAAAAGAAAAAACTGTAAACTTTTTAGAAGACAAAAGAGAAGTATCTTACCTAATGAAACAGTAATATGCAAATTGACCACACCTTCACTACACCCATAAGCCACGCCCACCAGCCACGCCCACCAGCCAATCAGAAGCAAATATACACGTTAAACCAGCAAAGATGGCGGGGGGTGGGGGGGAAGAGGGCAGCACCCATGCCAGTGAGATCCAAGACATGATGGTGGACTGGGGCAGGCGGTTAGCGCCGGTAGCCATCTGACCAGGTCCACCATCACCGATCATGGACCAGGGCAGTTGGCATGGGTTAGTGCCTGCAGCCACCTGACCAGGTCCTGGATAAGGGACTCGAAGCCCCTATCAGGGATCATGGATCAGGGCAGGCAGCATGGGTTAAAGTCTGCAGCCAGCTCCCCAGGTCCGTGATCACCGATCTCAGAGCTGGGCAGGCGGCGTGGGTTAACGCCTGCAGCAGGCTGCCCAGGTCCACGATCACGGATCACGGACCAGGGCAGGCAGCATGGGTTAGCACCCGCAGCCGCCTGCCCAGGTCCCCGATCACGGATCCAGGTGGCGTGGGTTAGCACCCACAGCCATCTGACCAGGTCCCCGATAGGGACTTGGAGTCTAGCATAACGAAAAGAATAGTCAGCAAAAGCAGGAGACAAGGTTTCATAAGTTCTCCCCCAGGTCACCACTGTTCTCTTATACATTTTAATTATCCCAGACTTTGCATGATGGGATTTGATTTGAATTATGCCTGATAGAGATTACATGGCATGAATTGTAGGCTCATTCTTTCTTTTTGTGGTTGCCTGACTGAGAAAGGCCTTGGAAGGAGAGAAGGCACTTTTATTTTCCTTTTTCATTCTTTAGAGGCTGAGGAATTACAGTTATATGAAGAACTTAGTGAGAGAATGAAAGTCTCATGCTGTATTTTTCTGTAAGTTTTATCATGTGGACTATCAAAAACTTGGTGGAATCCTTTTCAAGAGGTGTTACAAAAATTATGTTGGAATTAACATTCAAGAGTAAAAGGAGAGAAGTGAGTGGTGGGTAAAGGAAAGAACTTTGTCCTAGAAACCAAATAGAAGCCACATAAACCTTCAGATTCTTACTCATTGTGCTTTGGAGGTATTAAAGGATAATTTTTTAAAAAGTTAAAATCATGACTTATAATCTGTATAGATAAAAGGCTAAGTGACCGACATTTGTCCATCCGTCCGACCAACTGGTACATATGACGCACTGGAAATATAAAAATAAACTTTGACTCGCACACGTGCCATAAATATAAAGCTCTCGCTGGCGCTAATTTGAATGTTGCATTTGGTGGGAAAGTTCTTTTCAGAGGGGATTTTTGTGTTACCATGCTATACGATTGGCCATAGTACAAATAAGTTTTAAAGTACTGTAGTGTTTGGGGATGTTTCAGACAGTTGTCTCTTAAAACAAATATGAGATCAGAGGATTCTGCTTATAGTGAATGGTTAGTAAAACTTGGAGATGGCAAACTTGATAGCAGTTTTCATTTAGGAATGGATATTATTGAAATTCCCCATGAAATTATTTTTAATGGATCTATTATTTAAGCCATCTTTGGAAATAGTATATCTATAGATAATATTAAAAATATATCTAAACATGCAATTCTTTGTTCAAAAAATGAGCACATTCAAAAATTAAATGAAGAAATTTTGGATATACTTGATGGAGATTTTCATGCCTATTTGAGTGATGATTCCATTGACTCAACAGATGATGCTGAAAAGAAAAATTTTCCTATTGAATTTCTTAATAGTATTACTCCTTCTGGAATGCCGTGTCATAAATTAAAATTGAAAGTGGGTGCAATCATCATGCTATTGAGAAATCTTAATAGTAAATGGGGTCTTTGTAATGGTACCAGATTTATTATCAAAAGATTGCAACCTAACATTATCAAAGCTGAAATATTAACAGGATCTGCAGAGGGAGAGATTGTTCTGATTCCAAGAATTGATTTGTCCCCATCTGACACTGGCCACCCATTTAAATTAATTCAAAGATATTTTCCTGTTATGCCAGCATTTGTGATGACTATTAATAAGTCACAAGGACAAACTCTAGACAGAGTAGGAATATTCCTACCTGAACCCATTTTTGGATATGGTCAGTTATATGTTGCTTTCTCTCTCGCTTTTTTTAAAAGTATTTTTAAAACATATTTTATTGATTTTTTTTTTACAGAGAAGAAGGGAGAGGGATAGATAGTTAGGAACATCGATGAGAGAGAAATATCGATCAGCTGCCTCCTGCACACCTCCTACAGGGGATGTGCCCGCAACCAAGGTACACGCCCTTGACCGGAATCGAATCTGGAATATTTCAGTCCACAGGGCGACGCTCTATCCACTGAGCCAAACCAGTTATGGCTGTTGCTTTCTCTTGAGTTCAAAGAGCATGTTACGTTAAAGTTAAAGTTGTAAATACTTTATCTCAAGGGAAATTAGTCAAGCACTCTGAAAGTGTTTTTACTCTTAATGTGGTATACAGGAAGATATTAGAATAAGTTTAATCACTTTATCAATCATTATTTGCATCAATGTTGTTTTTATATTATGAGTTTGTCATTGTTGTATCAGTTTGTTATTGTTATATCATTTTGTTATTGTTTACTTATTAATAAATTTATGTATTATTTTCATATACATTGTACTCATTTCCTTTTATCTCTCACACTTTTATTATAGAGAAAGGGCAAATAGCAATATTAAAATATTTCATCTAATTAATTCCCTTTCAATGTGCACGAATTTCATGCACCGGGCTACTAGTTGTAGATAATGCTATTATGAACATGGTGGAGCAGATATCCTTTTGAGTTAGTGTATTTGTTTTCTTTAGATATATTCCCAAAAGTGGAATTGCTAGATTATATGTAGTTTATTTTTAATATTTTGAAGAACCACCATGCTTTTTCCCCATAGTGGCTATACCAACAGATCACAAGGGTTCCCTTTTCTCCACATCCTCACCACATTTGTTATCTCTCATCTTTTGGATGATAACCATTCTAACAGGTGTGAAGGATTAGCTCATTGTGGTTTTGATTTGCATTTCCCTAATGACAAGTGAAGTTGGGCAGCTTTTCTTGTCTGTTGACCATGTGTTTATCTTCTTTGGGAAAAAAATGTCTGTTTGGGTCTTTTGTAGTACTGTGTTTTCAAAGTTGGCATTTGCTTACAAATGTACTAAATTGAGAATATAGATGACCAGGCTCTGAGCATTATCTCTACATAGTGTGGGAAGGTAATTGTTCAGTTCAGTGTTTATGCTCTCATTTCTAAAACCATCATGTACCCTCTCTAAAAATAAAGGGCTCTCAAATGGGAACATGATTAGGGTATGATTTCTTCTGAGTGGACTTTGAAGTCAATGAACATATACAATAAGCAGAGATACATGGTCCTCTGTAAGGGTACATGGATAATTCTTAATTGTGTGACAATATCTCTACTATACACTGACATACACAATAAGATCAATATGGTCTAATGATTATGGAGGTTGACTTGACAACCTTTCTGAAGCCTACAAATATAGAGCTTAGAGGCTGTGGGAAACACTTCTGCATTTTACTGAAACTTTTTTTATTGTGAATTATATCATGCATACTGTTTGAGTTGTTCATTGCTAGCAACACATTACCGTGACTTATTGACTTAAAATAAATCTGTTTATTATCTCACTGCTCTGTAGGTCAACAGTCCAGGTAGCTGGACTGTTAGCTAACACCTCTATCACATAACATAATTATTGTTTTGTTTGTTTGTTTTGTGGTAAGAACTCTTAAGATTTCATAAGGGGCTAAAGTCAAGGTGTCAGCTGGGCTGAAGTCCCATCTGGAGGCTCTGTGGAGGAATCCACTTTCAAGATTATTTATGTTGTTGACTAAATTCCGTTATTTGCAGTTATAGGACTAAGCATCCATATTCTTGGCTCAGGGTTGCTTTCCATTCCTAGAAGCTGCTTTCGAATTTGTCTCTTGAATTTATCTCATGCCTCAAATCTCTCTCACTACCTCTTCTGCTACAAGCAGAAACAACTCCCTGCTTTTAGAGACCATACATTAGGCCCACCTGAATAATCATACCTTGATTTAATTTATTCAACTGGTTAGTAACCTTATCTACATCTGCAAAATCCCTTTTGCCATGTAATGTGACATAGTCATGGGTTTGATATCTAATCATGTCCACATTCCTGGAAATTAAGGAAATAAACTTGGTGGGCCTTCTTAAGATTCTACTTAAGCACACATGCAAAAGAGTGTATGAATAGATATCTGTACAGTTAAAGAGCAATAATAAACACCTGCTCACTTGTTACCCAAGCCAAAATCTAGAACATAATTAATACATCAGAAAGCTCCACATGTGATACTCCTGTTATGGGTTGAATTGTGTCTTCCATAAATTTTTATGTTGAAGTTCCAGCCTTCAATACCTAGAATGTGACTGTTTCGAGGTAGTGTCTTTAAATAGGTAATTAAGGTTAAATGAGGTCATAAAAGTAGGGACTAATTCAATATGACTGGTGCCCTTTTAAGGAGAGGGAGAGCCCAGCTGGCATGGCTCAGTGGTTGAGCGTAGACCTATGAACCAGGTTTGGTTCCCTGTTGGGGCACATGCCTGGATTTCAGGCTCAATCCCTGGTGTGTTGCGTGCAGAAGGCAGCTGATCAGTGATTCTCTCTCATCAGTGATATCTCTTTCTCTCTATCCTTCTCCCTTCCTCTCTGAAATCAATTAAATATATTTTTTTAAAAATGAAGAGGGAGAGACATCAAAAATGTGTACACACAGAGAAAAGGCCCTCTGAGGACACAATTAGGAGACAGCCATCTGAAAGTTAAGGTGAGAGGCTTCAAAAAAAACCAACCCAAATCTGTCAATATCTTGATCTTAGACTTCTACTAGACTCCATAACTGGGAGACAACAAATTTCTGTTTTTTAAGACATCCAGTCAATGTTATATTGCTATGTATAGAAAACTAATACAATTCTTAAATCATATACTCACCCCACTCCAAGGAGTAACTATCATTTTAAACTGTGATATTTCTTGCTTTTTAAAAATTGTTTTAATACCAGTGTATAATACTTAAAAAGATTATTATTTATTTTGTCTGTGTTATGGACTGAATGTGTTCATATGTTGAAATTCTAATCCCTAATGTCTGCCCCAGTCCACCATCATGGCTTGGATCTCACTGGCATGGGTGCTGCCCTCTCCCCCCCGCCATCTTTGCTGGTTTAACGTGTATATTTGCTTCTGATTGGCTGGTGGGCATGGCTGGTGGGCGTGGCTTATGGGTGTAGCGAAGGTGCGGTCAATTTGCATATTACTGTTTTATTAGGTAAGATAGCCAAGACATGGAAACAACTTAAGTCCATTGATGGATGAGTATACACTGAGTGGCCAGATTATTTTGACCACCCCATCAGTACTTCGTTGGGTAACCTTTTGCCTTCAATACTGTGGCGATTCTTCTTGGCATTGACTCCATGAGATGTTGAAAGGTGATGCGAGGAATCTGACACCATGCCTGATGAATAGCACTGTCCAGTTCTGTGAGATTTGATGGTTGTGGAACCAGCTGCTTGATGGCTCTTTTCACTTCGTCCCACAAATGCTCAATTGGATTGAGATCTGGTGATTGTGGGGGCCACCTAAGCAAGGTAAAGTCTCCCTCATGTTCTTGAAACCACTCCTGCACAATACGAGCACCATGGCATGGCACATTGTCTTGTTGGAAGAAGCCATCTCCATTGGGATACACCATCAACATGATAGGATGAACTTGATCAGCAACGATACTTAGGTACATTGTGCTATTCAGACGTTGTTCCACACAAATTAAAGGCCCCAAATCATGCCAGGAAAGCATGCCCCAAACCATAACACTGCCCCCACCAGCTTGAAGGGTTGTACTCATGCATGTGGGATGCATGCTTTCATGTTGTTTCTGCGAAATTCTCACTCTGCCATCTGCATGATGCAACTGGAAACGTGATTCATCGGACCACATGACTTTTTTCCAATGCTCGACTGTCCAATCCTTGTGTTCCTGTGCGAATTGGAGACATTTTATCTTGGTAACTGCAGACAGCAAAGGTGTTCGAACAGGCCTTCGGCTTCCATATCCCATACAATGCAGTATACGGCTAATTTGCCTACAAACGTCAGGTGGTCATAATAATCTGGCCACTCAGTGTGTAAAGAAGATGTGAGATTTGACCTCATTTAACCTCTTTCATATATATATGAAAGTTAAGAGAGTAGACCTTGAGAATTTTCATCGCAAGGAAAAAAGAAAATTTCAATGCTAGAGGCTTCCGTTCTCCCCCATATCTTCACTTCTTACATAAACTCTTTTCTGCTGCAGTAGGTACCTTCAGGTATCAACTGGACATTTGTAATAAATTTGGGAGCAATAAAGTCAGAATGTACCTGGATACTGACATCGCAACTCTTGGCTCTGACAGGAATCAGCTATAAGAGAAAAGAATAGCAAAACCCTGAGTCAGAACAAAAACAACCATGATGCTTAATTAGTTATCTAAAATTTGAAATCAGTGCAGCAGGACACTCAACACAGAATAAGTACTGATAGAAATATTTAGAGGCAATCACACAAATCTAATCATCTGCTCTTCTGTTGACCAGTGAGCATTTATTGAGCATTTACTATGTTTGAGAAACTGATCTCAAACACTAGATCAATAATTCATTGCTTAAAAGTATATATGGTCAATAAGAATTTATTTAATGGTAAAGTCAATTTCCTTTTATGAAAAGATGTAAATATACAGATTTTGTGTGAATTCTATCAGTTGAAGACAATGATTTATATCTGCCTACCATCATTAAAATAAACACCCTAAACTTATCTGCAGTAATGTTCTTGCTGTAATCTCCAATAAGAAAATTATAGACCATTACAGTCAGATATTTATAGGAAGTTAAACAGATTTTTAAAAATTAATTTAATAACTTTTTGACACTGCAATCTAAATATATGTTTGCTTAGATATTAATTTCAGTTTCTACATTTTTCCTAATTCTAAATACAATCTCATTAGATTGGGAATCGTTTTTTTTTTTTTTAATTTTCTAATGCCTAGAAGGAAAAGACAAAGGCATGGTTGGCTTACCAAAGATAGCCAGGACAAGAACAGCCAGAAGTATGACTGCCCATGAGCTCTCAGCAGCCATGCCTGTGCTTGACCTTGATCCCTGTCTGAATGGTGAAATCAACACTACAGCCCTCTTTTATGTACTCTGAGAATTTTTTGTTGTTCTTGCATTCTTTCTGCCCATTGAAGAGTGAAAAGAGCATGTTCATCTCTATGAGCCAAAAAGGAAGCTAGCTTTGTTTTTCAGATTTTGTGTAATTTGGGGTTTGGGACAGGATGATGTGAATTTGTTGAATAGAAAAGTAAACCTATTATTTCCTGAGGGTGGTGAAACTGTTATTACAAAGGTTCAGTTCCAATTGCAGTTAATGGTGATTTACAGAATGGAATCACAAAACTGACTACATCTCTTTTCAAAGGTTATATTTGTACAAAGTAGGAAATTAAGATGCTTTTTTTTGTTCAGCAAGTATTTGCTTATGTCTTTTATGCTTATTTGCATAATCCTACTCAAGGTTATAATAGAATCGGCCAAGCTCTAACTATACTTACAGTATGGATAACTTACAAAGAAACTGAAGTTCAAACTACAATAACCCTTGTTCTCCTAAGAACAGTTTACTTTTGATTTGAAGGAAGCAGTTTCAATGAGTTTGAAATTAAATTATCTAATCAGGAACTATGAGCTTCAATTTTTTTTTTTCTTAAGATTTATAGGTGACCTTAATTATTCCATACTGACCACATTTTCTTTTTTGCATTAACAAATCAAACACTAAAGTATTTATATTGGTTTCCTAGGGCTGCCATAGCAAAGTACCAGAGACTGGGTGGCTTAAAAACAGAAAGATTTGCCTCACAATTCTGAAGGGTCGAAGTCCAAAATCAAGGTATTGGCAATGTTAATTCTTATGGCTGTAAGTAATGGATTTGCTTGAAGCCTCTCTCCTTGGCTGATAGATGGTTATCTTCATCTTCACATGATGTTCTCCTTGCGAATATGTCTGTCTCCGAATTTTCCCTTTGTATAAGAACACCAGTCATGTTGGATTAGGACCCAATCAAATGACCTTGTTTTCATTTGGTTACTTCTGAAAGAACCTGTCTCCAAATGAGGTACTGGGGATTAGGACTTAACTTGATGAACTTGATGAAATTAGGACATACTTCAACCCATAACAGCATTTAACTGAAGAATCAGTAATTACTGAAGGACTGATATAGTAAAAAGGTAAACCTAGCCTAAATAATAAGGTAATTTTGCCAATTCTCATTGAGCATCTATTACCTTCCAGAGCTATCGCTGCACACTAGGTATTTGAGAATAAAAATTGAGTTTCTGCTCTTGAGAAGTTCACTGACTGTTTGGAAAGACAGATATGTAAGCGAATTAAGCTAAAAGATGATCTGTGCTATACTAGATATGTACCTGAGGCACCCTGAGGAAGAAGAGGGAAGACTTGGCTAGAAGAGGAGGGAGGGAAAACATCATAGAGGAGATAACATTGGAGTTATTAAAGATGAAGGAAAACTCATCATAATAAAATGCTAACAAAACTTCCAGACAGAGAAATGCACAGAGAGGCACAACTTTGTGAAGAGTTGCTATGGTCTGAATGTTTATATCTCCCCAAAATTCACATTTTGGAATCCTAACACCCAAAGTGATGGTGTTGGTGGGGTGGAGCCTTTGGGAGGTGATTAGGTCTTGAGGATGGAGGCCACATACATGGGATTAGTTCCCTTTACAAAAGAGACTCCTGGGGGGTGTGGAGTGGAGGGAATCAATGGGAAAATAAAAGGGGACATCTGTAATATGTTCAACATAATTATAAATTTAAATAAAAGAGAGATCCCACAGAGCTCTCTAGACCCTTCTGTCATGTGATGACACAAGGACTAATCTGTGATGTTGTCACCATGATCTCAAACTTTTAGCCTCTAAAACTAGGAGAAATAAATTTATGTTTTTTTATGAGCCATGGTCATTTGTTATAGCGGACAGACTAAGGCAAGGGTATTGGCAAGTCCAGGAAGGGGAAAGTTATTGCAATCTCAAAATGAGACAAATTTGAATAACTTGACAACATTCAATTGACTGATTAGATCTTGGCCTTTAATCAAACCAAAAAGTTGAAAATAAGTTAGAAACACTATTCAGACATAACCTTAATTTCTCTGAGTCTCATTTTTCTTCTGTACCAAGTAGAGGTCATAAAATGCTGTGTTATCTACATATGTAGATATTATCTATATAATAAAAGCCTAAGTGACCATTAGGCAGAACCACCAGAATGACCGGTTGCTATGATGCGCACTGACCACCAGGGGGCAGATGTTCAATGCAAGAGCTGCTCCATGGTGGTCAGTGTGCTCCCACAGGGGGAGCACTGCTCAGCCAGAAGCCAGGCTCACAGCTGGCAAGCACAGCAGCAGTGGCGGGAGCCTCTCCTGCCTCTGCAGCAGCACTAAGGAGCAGTGAGCTGAGCAGTAAGGAGTGAGGGCTTCTGGACTGTGAGAGGGCACAAGCTGGGCTGAGGGACCCCCTGCCCCCCGTGCACAAATTTCATGCACTGAGCCTCTAGTGATGATATAAGGAAGTATACTAGTACAAAGGTATCATAACCAAATGTTGAAAGATTCAAAATACTTTTGTATTTTAAAACTTTAAAGACAGGCTTAGGACATCATGAGAGTTGTTAAGAAGTTTGTTAAACAGGTGGTGATAAATGATCAGATCTTCCTTATCAAATGTAGGGCTCTGATTCTAGACCTACTAAAATCTATGCTAGATCTTGAGGAGGATTAATTTACAATTAGCTATAGATTATTTAAGATGCTCAGATTGTCAACTTCTAAGGTTTTATAGACAATTTATTTTATTAGTTGAATTTTCACACAAACCTGAGACCTATACAAACATGCAAATGACTAATTTTTTTTTCATTTTTCATTGTAACCTTCTGTTTCATTCTTCAAAATATTTATCTACACTAACAGAGATACAATGTAATGTGATAATAGTAATGATCATTTATTGAGTTCTGCTTGTGTCAACACACCTCTATGAACTTTTTGTATGATATCTGGAAACTTTACAAGGAATGTTTCTATCTTATAGATGAGGAAATTGAATATCCCAGACAGATTAATATCCACAAATACTTAGCAGCTTCTCACTTCAAGGTGTAGAATCAATTTCCTAAATCCCTCAACTCTGTCTTAACCTTATAACTTGCTTTGGCCTCTAAGATGTGGTAAAAGTGGTATGGATACTCCAGGTGACTAGACGTTATGGAATAGTAGCAGAAAGGTAAATAGAGCTCCAGAATCTGCGTCAAGTTTCCGTTGGATCTCTTTGATCAATACAAAGTCACACATACATAGAGTGAATCTGAGAAATTCTCAGGCGTCACGTGGGATATGGAGATTGTTAGAGTGGAGAGACCTTGTGAGCACTCAGGGCATTTGGTAGAAACATAGAAATAACTTGTCTTAGCAGTTCATCTCTAGGTCAAAGAATTCTCTCTAGACCACCCTGACAAAGCTTAAAAACAGCCTCAGAAATATCAAGTTGATGCTCTAGTAATTTAATTGCCTGCCAGAACAGACATCAAGACTCTAAAGGCAGAAAAAAAATCTAGACACTCATCAACACAAAATTCAAAATTTCCTACACAAATAAAAAATTACTATACATGCCAAGAAGTAGAAAAGTGTGATCCATAACCAGAGGGGGAAACCTCGCCATCTTGCAAGGGAAAGAGGATTTTATCAGAGGCCTGAAAACCCACAGCTGCGGAGATCACCGAACAGCTGCGAGCCCCTGAACACTGGTTCCCAATCGGCGCAAACATGCAGATTCAAAGGAGCTCTTCACTCTACCACGGAAAGGTCACTTTTCACCAGGGATAAGGTGAGGTTTCTTGTCCCCGCGGCGGGAGAGAGAAACGTATGAGCGGTGGGAGCTGGAGGACCAGGGAAGTCTGTGCCTAGAAAAATTCCTGGCTGTTGGGGCTGCCGTGATCCATGATTGTGGAAGGGAGTCCTCAGAGCTGCTAACAGAAGGGATCTCTAAAAAGCAACCCATTTTGATCTGACGAGGAGAGTCAGACTAAGAATTTCAAAGGAGTGCAGGCTGCTTAGTCTTGCACGTAGACCCACTGTCCGCACACTTGTGCTTTTTCTGATTCTGATTACTAAGCCCAATACATAGGGAAAACCCAGGTGGGGATACCCTGAGAGACTGCAGGGGGAAGTGGTTTTTCTGGAACCTGGGGATTGGAACTGGGAGTGACCATTGGAGAGCCAGCTCTGAGGTGCACACCTCCACAAACCAGTATTGAGTGCCACAGGGAAAAAAGTCTAGAGAGGCCCGGAAGTCAATCCAGAAACACTGCCACCCAAGGGCTGAATCACAAATTGTCTCTTGTGTAAGCAAAAATAAATACGAGAAATTAAGACACCGCCGGCTTAAAAATCAAGACTGGCTTACAACACTGAGGCGCAGTGGAACGAAGAGAACTGCAATACTGTCTGGACTGGAAATAGGCGTACCAAACAAAACAATAGAGGAAGTGAATGACCATCACTACTGCACATTTTATTTCTCTTATTTTTTATTTTAATTTATTTTATTTTTTTTATTTTCATTTTTAATTTTTTATTTTCATTTTTTGCATCTTTTACTTAAGAAACTATTTTTTTCTTTTTTCATCACTCGATTTTCACCTTTTTAAACATTTTTATTTTCAATCAGCATTATTATTATTACTACTATTTTACCTTTTTTTTTTTTTTGTTTGTTTGTTTGTTTGTTTTTAAGTGTCATTTGATTTTCTCTTTGTTTTACTTTGGGATTAGTGTCCTACATTCTATTTGCATCTTTCCTTTAGCATCATTTTACCCTATCTCAATGCTACCATTATGCCATCACTCTCTTCCTAACCTCTCCCCTTTTGGTCTCCTGTTTATCTTAACCCTTTCCAGCTTTAGATTTTCCCTACTCTTTCTGTTTACCCTCTGCTAAAATTTCACCCTACTTATATATCTCATTTCCAATCCCTGTTCCAAGTCCATACACACCTCTCTCTACATATCTTAACTAAAAAAAAAAAAATTGTTTTTCTCTCTGTCCTTTTGTTGTTGTTTGTTTGAATGTTGATTAGATAGAATTTTTATGCTGTTTTGTGAGATTGTTTTGCTTATTCTTTATTTGTTTGTTTTTTCTTTGTTAGCTTTGTTTTTGTTTGTTTTTTACTTCTGTTTTCCCTTGCCTTGATATCAGTTGGTGTTGTAGTTTGTATTAATCTCCAGATTTTTGTTGCTGGCATTTGCTGAGATTAGTGGTTGTTCTATTGGAGTTTACTCCCCATATATATAGTTTGTTCTCCTTTTCTTTCTTAGTCTTGTTCGTGTCTCTCTACTTTTTTTTTCCTTTTCCCAAGTCCATTTTCACACTCCTTTTTTTGTTCGTTCTTTTTACTCTTCCTCTTCCTTTCCTACCCCCAATTTGTCTTTCTCTGGTGGTCACCTTTATTGGAGGTTATTAATATTGTGAATACAATTCTGTTCAGTGCCTCGTGTGTTGTACTTGGTTGTGTTGTATTTTGTGCCTTTAAATCAACGCAGGAGAGAGAGAACTACATAACCAGACATCCAGAGAAGAGAGACCATGGGGAGACAAAGAAACAGCCCACATAGGAAAGAAAAGCAGGCATCACCAGAAAAGGAAGTAAACGAATTAGAGGCAAGTAACCTATCAGAGAAAGAATTCAGAGAAATGGTCATAAGGTGGCTGAAAAGAATGGAAGACAAATTCGACAATATGAGTAAGAACCAAGAGGAAATGAAGAAGAATCAAGAAGAAATGAAAAATGACATCGTGGCTGTAAAGAACTCAATAGAAAGCATCAAGAGTAGACAAGAAGAAGCAGAGGACTGCATAAGTGAGCTAGAAGACAAGATGGAAAAAAATACCCAAGTAGAGCAGCTTCTAGAAAAAAAATTAGAAAGCAGGAGGAGAGCATAAGGGAACTTTGGGACAACACACAACAAAACAACATCCGAATAATAGGTGTTCCAGAAAGAAAGGAAACTGAGCAAGGAATAGAAAACCTGTTTGAAGAAGTAATGATAGAAAATTCCCTGATATAGGGAAGAAAAAACCCACACAAATCCAAGAAGCTCACAGAATCCCAAGCAAAATTAACCCCAAAAGACCAACACCAAGGCACATTATAATTAAACTGACAAACACCAGCGACAAAGTAAGAATCTTAAAAGTGGCCAGAGAGAGACAGAAAGTTACATACAAAGGAACCCCCATCAGACTAGCAACTGATTTCTCAACAGAAACTCACCAGGACAGAAGGGAATGGAATGAAATATACAAAGAATACTGTACCCAGCAAGGCTATCAATCAAAATTGAAGGTGAAATCAGGAGCTTCACAGACAAAAAAGAACTAAGGGAATTTATCACCACCAAACCAGCAATGCAAGAAATGCTAAAGGGTCTGCTGTAAAAAAAAAAAAAAAAAAAAAAAAAAAAAAAAAAGGAAGCGAAGAAGGAACACAGGGGTATAGAATAAAAATGGCGACAAATAAGTACCTATTAATAATAACTTTAAATGTAAATGGATTGAATGCCCCAACCAAAAGACATAGGGTAACAGATTGGATAAGAAAATAAAACCCATATATCTGCTGTCTATAAGAAATCCACCTCAGAAAAAAAGATGCATACAGACTGAGAGTGAAGGGATGGAAAAAGGTTTTCCAGGCAAATGGAAATGAAAAAAAAGCTGGGGTAGCAATACTTATATCTGACAAATTAGATTTCAAAGTGAAGGACATAACAAGAGATAAGAAAGGCCACTTCATAATACTAAAGGGAGCAATCCAACAAGAAGAAATAACTCTGGTAAACATATACGCACCCAATACAGGAGCACCCAAACATAAAAAAAACTTCTGGCAGATATCAAAGGAGAGATTGACAGCAATACAATCATAGTAGGAGACTTTAATACCCCACTATCACCATTGGACAAATTCTCTAAAGAAAAAATCAGCAAAGAAACTTCAATCCTAAATGACTCACTAGATCAGATAGAATTAATTGACATCTTCAGAATATTTCACCCCAAAGCCACAGAATACACATTCTTCTCAAGTGCACATGGGTCATTTTCAAAGATAGACCATATGTTGGGACATAGGCAAAGTCTCTTCAAATTCAAGAAGATAGAATCATATCAAGCATCTTCTCAGATCACAGTGGCATAAAACTGGAAATCAACTAAAATAAAAACAATCCAAAGAAATCAAACACATGGAGACTAAACAGCATTCTATTAAACAATGACTGGGTTACCAGAGAGATCAAAGGAAGAAATAAAAAATATCATGGCCACAAATGACAATGAAAACACAACAATCCAAAATCTATGGGACATAGCGAAAGCAGTCTTGAGAGGAAAGTTCATAGCTCTACAAGCCTACTGCAAAAAACAAGAAACAATGGTAATAAATTACCTAATTCTACAACTCAAAGAGTTAGAAAAAGAGCAACAAGAAAAGCCCAGTGTAAGCAGAAGGAAGGAAATAATAAAGATCAGAGTGGAGATAAATGACATAAAGACCAAAGAAACAATACAAAAGATCAACAAAACCAAGAGCTGGTTCTTAGAAAAGATAAACAAGATTGATGAACCTCTAGCCAGGCTCACCAAGAAGCAAAGAGAGAGGACCCAAATAAACAAAATCAGAAATGAAAGAGGTGAAATAACAACAGACCCCGCTGAAATACAAAGGATTGTTACAAAATACTACGAACAACTCTATTCCAACAAACTGGACAACCTGGAGGAAATGGACATATTCCTAGAAAAATATAACCTTCCGAAATTCAATCAGGAAGAATCTAAACAGCTCAATAGGCCAATAACTATGGAAGAAATTGAAGCAATCATCAAAAAGCTTCCGGCAAACAAAAGCCCAGGGCCAGATGGCTTCACAGGAGAGTTTTACCAAACATTCAAGGAAGAACTAAAACTTATCCTCCTCAGACTATTCCAAAAAATTCAAGAGGAAGGAACACTTCCAAGCTCCTTCTATGAAGCCAGCATCACCCTAATACCAAAACCAGATAAAGACAACACAATGAAAGAGAATTACAGACCAATATCCCTCATGAACATAGATGCCAAAATCCTCAACAAAATTCTAGCAAATTGGCTCCAGCAGTACATCAGAAAGATCATACACCATGACCAAGTAGGATTTATCCCAGGAATGCAAAGATGGTACAATATCCGCAAATCAATAAACGTGATACACCACATAAACAAATTGAGAGAAAAAAATCGCATAGTCATATCAATTGATGCAGAAAAAGCATTTGACAAAATCCAACACCCTTTCTTGATAAAAACTCTCAACAAGGTGGGAATAGAAGGATCATACCTCAACATAATAAAAGCTATATATGATAAACCCACAGCAAACATCATGGGCAAAAACTAAAACCATTTCCCCTAAGAACAAGAACAAGACAGGGATGCCCACTCTCACCACTCCTGTTTGACATAGTACTGGAAGTATTAGCCATTGCAATTAGACAAGAAGAAGAAATAAAAGGCATCCAAATTGGAAAAGAAGAAGTAAAGCTGTCCTTATTTGCAGATGACATGATATTGTACATAAAAAACCCAAAAGACTCCATCAAAAAACTACTAGACTTAACAAATGAATTCGGCAATATAGCAGGATACAAAATTAATGCCAAGAAATCTATGGCATTTCTATACACCAATAGTGAACTAACAGAAAGAGAGACTAAAAAAGCAATCCCATTTACCATCACACACAAAAAATTAAGATACCTAGGAATAAACTTAACTAAGGAGGTGGAAGACCTATACACAGAAAACTACAGGACACTGAAAAAAGAGATAGAGGAAGATGTAAACAGATAGAAGAACATACCATGTTCATGGATTGGTAGAATCAACATCATTAAAATTTCCATACTACCCAAAGCAATCTACAGATTCAATGCACTCCCCATTAAAATGCCAATGGCATATTTCAAAGACCTAGAAAGAACAATCCAAAAATTCATCTGGAATAAAAAAAGACCCCAAATAGCCACAGAAATCCTGAGAAAGAAGGATAAAGTAGGAGGGATCTCAATACTAGATTTCAAGTTGTATTACAAAGCCACTGTTCTCAAAACAGTGTGGTACTGGCCCAAGAACAGACATATAGATCAATGGAACAGAATAGAGAATCCAGATATTGACCCAAACCACTATGCTCAATTAATATTTGACAAAGAAGGCATGAACATACAATGGAGTCAAGACAGTCTCTTCAATAAATGGTATTGGGAAAATTGGACAGATACATGCAAAAAAATGAAACTAGATCACCAACTTACACCCTACACAAAAATAAACTCAAAATGGATACAGGACTTAAACATAAGACGGGAAACCATAAAAATACTAGAGGAATCCACAGGCAACAAAATCTCAGACATATGCCAAAAGAACTTCTTCACTGACACTGCCCCTTGGGCAATGGAAGCTAAAGAGAAAATAAACAAATGGGACTACATAAAAATAAAAAGCTTTTTTACAGCAAAAGAAACCATCAATAAAACAACAAGAAAGCCCACTCTATGGGAGAACATATTTGCAAATGCTATCACTGATAAAGGTTTAATCTCCAACATCTACAGGCAGCTTATGCAACTTAATAAAAGGAAGATAAATGATCCAATAAAAAAATGGGCAACGGACCTAAATAGAATCTTTTCAAAAGAAGACAGAAGGAAGGCCAAGAGACACATGAAAACATGCTCAAAGTCACTAATTATATGAGAGATGCAAATCAAAACGACAATAAGGTACCATCTCACACCTGTCAGAATGGCTATCATCAACAAATCAACAAACGACAAGTGTTGGCGAGGACGCGGAGAAAAAGGAACACTTGTGCACTGCTGGTGGGAATGCAGACTGGTGCAGCCACTGTGGAGAACAGTATGGAGTTTCCTCAAAAAACTGAAAATGGAACTCCCATTTGACCCAGTAAACCCACTCCTAGGAATATATCCTAAGAAACTAGAAACACCAATCAAAGGATATATGCACCCCTATGTTCATAGCAGCACAATTTACAATAGCTAAGATTTGGAAACAGCCTAGGTGCCCGTCAGCAGATGACTGGATCAGAAAACTGTGGTACATCTACACAATGGAATACTATGCTGCCATAAAAAAGAAGGATTTCTTACCATTTGCAGCAACCTGGATGGAATTGGAGAACATTATGCTAAGTGAAATAAGCCAGTCAATGAAAGAAAAATACCACATGATCTCACTCATTTATGGATAATAAAGAACATTATAAACTGATGAACAAAAAGGTAGATACAGAGACAGTAAAGCATCAAATAGACTGTCAAATTACAGTGGGAAGTTTCGGGAGAGGTGGGGGAGATAAATCAACCAAAGGACTTGTATGCATGCATATAAGTATAACCAATGGACGGAAAACTCTGGGGGGTGAGGGCATGAATGGGAGTGGGGTGAGGGGGGCAATGGTAAGATATGTACACATATAATACCTTAATAAAAATAAAAAAAAGATATTAAAAAAATAGACTCAGAAATGACAGAATGATAGAATTAGTAGACAAGAATTTTTAAACAGCTATTATAAATATGTTCAAGAGTTTAAAGGATAATGTAAACATAATAGAGAAATAGAAACTGTATCGATTGATGATATAGATATAGATTTGATATACATCTCTATATAGATATAAATATAAATATGTGATATAGATGTAGATGTAGATGTAGATATAGATGATATTAGATATATAGATATAGACATAGACATAGGTGATATAAAGATATGATATAGATATATAATATAGTTATAGATATAGCTATAGATTGATATAGATTTAGATATAAACACTGATATAGAAATAGATATATAGTGTAATTTCTAAAACTGTTCAACCAAGGGGGACTGAATCATAGAATATTCATCCACTCACTCCTGCCCTCAGTGAGGGTTGCCTTTGAAGGCATAAAATCACTGGCCATCCTGCCTGTGAGTTGAGCAAACTCTCGCTGCCATTTCCCCCTTCCCATGCTCAAATGAAGAGAGCCCTCAAGAAAAGAATCATAAGGATAGAGGAGACTGAGTTGAGAAGCTGTCAGAAGGAAGGTATGTTGCCCATTGCAACTAATTGGTATGCAGAAGGGATATGGAGTGGGGCACTAATGGTGAAGACAGGACTAGCCCTCTCTGTTATTATTTGTGTGGGTAGTCAGAAATAAGAGAGACAGTGTCATCTGTCACTCTGGATGGTCCTCATTATGCAACTGCAAGTCTACCATCCCTGCCTCCCCCAGTGTCTCTCCAGTTACTTCTGGGAGTCCTGAAAGGACATTCGGTAGAAATCACAAAGAAAAGCTCTCAAGGGCAGACGAGGGACAGCCATATTTCCTTCTTTCTGGCTCTAGTCCTTTAGTTACACTGCTCAGGAAATCTCAGTCATTGTTGCCTTTGTTCTTTCCTGCTGTTGACCTCCAAAGTTGGGGTGTGTCATGTAGGATTCTTTACTTACTTCACCCATGACACTGGTTCATACACCCTTTTGTCCCATTTCCTGCCACAATACTCTCAATGAAAGATTGCTTTGTACTTGAAAAGTCTCAGGGAAATTTGGTGTGAAAACTACACTACATGTCCCACCAGATCTGGGACTAACACTAAGACAATGTTCATGGAGTTAGTCTGAGGACCAATGGCAGATTTCTGGAGCCATCTCTGCAACAACTCCAGAAAGTTTATTCTGCTATTATCTTCATTCTATAGAGGGTAAAGGAAACTTGCCCAAGATCACACAGTCAACAAGTAATAGAGCTGGGATTTACTCTAAAGTTTATTTGGTTCTTTGAAACCTATGTCTTTAACCACCATATAAACAGAAACATCTTTCTCTGTGTTATGCTCCATGTTACATATTGGTAAGAGTTAAGTGGACAAGACAATGTTTAGATGCAGGAATTGATCTTAGGTGTGAGCCCTTGGGGGTCCTACCTGTAAATATTTCCCAATGTCCTTTGACTTGGGGCGAGGGAATGAATGGCATTGATGGAGCTTCTAGAGTGGTTTCCATTTATTTACTTCTGTACAGTTCACAAATTTTCTTCCTTTTCATCTCATTCATAACTAATTTAATAACATTAGCGTTATAAAGAGACTAGAGGCCCAGTGCATGAAATCATGCGTGGGTAGGGTACCTAGGCCTAGCCTGCAATCAGGGCCATCTTCCGCCTGTTTGCCAGTCCCCAGTCCTGCCCTGCCCCACCACCGACACCTACCCCAGTTCCCCGTTCACCATCTGGCAATCTATTGGAGCCTGCGGGCCAGGGGGAGGGACCAAGAGGTCTGCCTTCCACCCACTTGCCAGTCCCCAGTCCCGCCCCACAGCCACCCACCCCGGTTCCCCGTGGTTTCCTGTTGGCCATCCAGTGATCAGAGCCTGCAGGATCGGGGAGGAACTGAGAGGTGGTCAATGCACCTCATAGCGACTGGTCCATTGGTCATTCTGGTTGTTATGCCGTTATGGTCACTGGCCTTTTCTTATATAGGACTAGTGGCCCAGTGCACAAAAACTCATGCACTGGGGGAGGGGGACCTTCAGCCTGGCCTGCCCCCTCTCACAGTCCAGGAGCCCTCAAGGGGTGTCCAACTGACAGCCGCAGTCTGGCCTCCCTCTGCAGGAGGCAACCGGCCAATCAGGTATATAGATACTTTCTGAAGGCAGCATGGACTCCTTCCTTATTTCTTTCCTCTGTGGTTGGAGAATAGGGGACTAAAAGGTGGAGACAGAACTGTGGCAGGGTTTGGGGCTTTTGTAGGCAGCGGAAAGAGAGAGAGGGCTGGGGAAAGTCTAGACACGGTTTCCTTCAATTGTCCTCCCTTCCTCTGGGCCCCTCCCTCCATTTTTTCCTTGTCGTGGTGGATGCTCAGGCCTCAGACCAACAGGAGCCTGGTGATGGTGGGGTTCAGCCTCCTCACTTCTCAGCTGAACATACAGTCGCCTCACATTCCAAGCGGGGCTGTTTTCAAGTGACTAAAGCGCTGGGAATTCATGCCTCCTGGCCTTTGCCCTCTCGGTTTCCTTCTTGGGTCTGTTGCAAACTTCACCGAGACACGGAAGCAGCTCTGCCCTGGTAGTTCTTCACCGGCCCCTGCCCGGGCCCCACTGGGCAGTCTTGCTCGAGGTCTCCAGGTCAACAGTCTGTGCTCAGAGCCCATAGCCCATTCCCCGGGCAGGTGGGGCAGGGGGACTAGCTTGGAGGAGGAAGATGGCAGAGTAAGAGTTGGCATGAACCAGCACCTGCTCATCCAGACTTCCTAAGCTCCCCACCAGGCCCAGGTCAGGCCCCTTCCCCACACAGGGAGGATCCCCTCCCTGCACCCAGCACCCTCCTCCCTGTTCCACCACTGGGGGGCAGGAGCAGCTGCCAGCTCTGACCCGGCCAGTCCCGGCTGAGGTCCCCTCCCTGCACCCAGCACCCTCCTCCCTGTTCCACCACTGGGGGGCAGGAGCAGCTGCCAGCTCTGGACCCGGCCAGTCCGGCAGACGGCAGCGCAGGCGGTGCAGCTTAGGGCTCCAGTGGCCGCCAGCCTCCTCCCTCTCCCTGAAGCGTGGGGCGGGGTCACAGCAGCTTGCGGCCGCCCCTGGGCACCGTGAATGGATACACCACTCGGCACTGAGCCACCGTCTGGCCTGGGACCAGTGGAGGCTGGGTGGCCTCGGGCTCCTGCTGGCCCCACCAGCCCCTCCCCTTCCACCCCCCCCCCCCCCCCCCCCCGCCCCAGCCTCGCCACCTGAGGGCTGCGCGTGCCCCAAGGGCCTCATCACCCTCATGAATTGCCACAACCCGGCCATCCCGTCCCAGGAAGTGTCTGTCCCTATCGCCATGGCTCACTCCCCGGTGCAGTCGGGCCTGCCCGTCAAGCACGTAGGCAGGAGCTGGGCCACCAGGGGAGGGTGGAGGGATGCGTGGGTCAGGGTGGAAGCGGGGAACTTGGCAGTGTAAACACAGCCCTGCTATGCCATGCTGGCCCCTCATGCTGCATCCCCAGACCTCTAGGCACCCCTGCCTGGCACCATACTCTCGGGTCTGGGGTGGGGGTGAGGGACCTGGGGCTGTGGCCTGGAGGAGGCCCTCGCTGTCTTGGAGTCACAGTGGTCAGTCAGGGAGGGATGCAGAGTGCCATGAGGCAGCCTCACGCAAGTCCCTGCTGTAAGTCCCCACCTCTCTCTCTCTCTCTGAGAGGTCAGCAGTTCAGCCCGCTGGGCATGCTGCGCACAGCCTGGCATTCAGTCGAGCCTTTGGTCATTTGGATGTTACGGACAAAATAATATATAATTATTTTTAACTCTTTTAAGTGCAAAGAAAGCTCACAGAGGTTGTTTCTTACTGAAACAGGAATTTTTAGGGGTGAAAAAGACAGGTTTTAGGAAATTTTAGAAATTAAGGGGACCATGGAAAAAAGAAACACAGGGCTGCAGAGCAGCAGAAGGTCTATTTCCATAGAATAGGGAAGCTGAAAAGCTGCAACAGGTACATTTCCATAGAATGAGGGGCTGGGAATAGCAAAAGGTCTATATTTACAAGATAAAGAGAAGGAAGCCCTTCATCCAGAAGGAGAAGAAGAAAGCCCAAAGGGAATAGAAAAACAATAAGGAAGGAGGGGAGGAGAACCTCACATGTCCCATTTGAGGTTTGACCTTTGAGCCCAGGAGTTACTATAGTAACCAGTCCAAGGGAATAGTGACCAATCAGAGGGGATATCAAGGCACCATGGTCGGCAACCTATATAAGCCATAGGGAAAGGGAACCCAGTGGGACCCTTTCCCCCTCCCCACGTGGGAGTCTGTACTTGTTCTTTAATAAGTTTCCACCTTTGCTATACCACTTTCTGTCCATGGATTTATTCTTCAACTCTGGCGGACAAAGATTCCAGGTTCCAGTTTAAAAATTCTGCCTCATTGCTACTTAGCATAAAAGCCCATATTTACCCACCTACTTGGGGCAAGCCAGAACTTGACCTCAATTATTCAGGCTGCTTCTTGCTTCTGCTAAAGGCTTTTACCACAGGTCTCAGAATTTACTGAACAAGTCCTGAATTAAAGACAAGCACACACCCGACACATCCACAAGTATTCCTGCTTTTAAGGTTTGGAGTGTGGTTTCTTTTAGATTATAGGGATCTTCACTCCCTTGATATACCAATTTCATTTGTCTTAGAAACCTGGAGTGCTGCTGTCAACCTGGGGCATTACTGAATACCAAATTCCAGAAGACTTTCTCAAGTCAAGCAATCCATCAGGTTCCATAGAAATTGCAGTAGGAAAAGTAGGAACTAATGCACTCAAATCTTAAAACCATGCTACTTGATAAATTGGTATAAAGGATTGGAACAAACATGAAACTCACTGGTACTTCCTTATAAATAACCTGGAGAGTGTTATGCTAAGCAAAATAAGCCAGTCAGAGAAAGACAAGTAACATGATCTCACTCATGTGGAGTCTAGTGAATAAAATAAACTGTTAAACAAAATAGACCCAGAGACATAGAAGCATGCAACAGATTGTGGAATCTTAGAGGGAGTGTGAGGGGTAGGTGGGTGGGAGGGATGAGATCAACCAAAGAACGTGTATGCAAATATGCTTATCCTGTGGACACAGACAATAGGGTAGTGAAGGCCTGGGGTAGGGAGAGGGGGCAGGCTAGAAGGGGTCAATAGGGAAAAATGGGGGACATATATACTACTTTCAACAATAAAGATTTTTAAAATATAAAATGTATTAACTCCTCAAGAAAAGAAATTGAATCCACCTGGCCGGTATAACTCAGCAGTTGAACACTGACCCAGAAACCAAGAGGTCACCAGTTTGATTCCCAGTCAGGGATATTTCCATCTCTCTATCCCTCTCTCTTCCTCTCTCTCTAAAAATCAATAAAACAAATTTTAAAAAATTCTAACCCAACTATTAATTAGATCTTTTCCTAGGTGAAGTATTCAGCCATTCACTTTTTCTGCTTCCACTGATGAATCAAATTATTTCAGTTTTGAAAAAAAAAAAATCCACTTTACCACCATTTCACAGCCAGCTTCATTAAACTGTCAATAATCGTTTGAAAACCCATTCATCAAAAACAATGCAATGGGAGTCCTTGTTAAGATACCTATTAAAATGTAAATCTTTTTAAGGAGAAGGTAAACTTGAGCAGGTAGCAAGGAGCTCCTTATTAAAAAAAGAACAACAACATAGCAGTAGCCCTGCTGAATGTGAATCAGTTGGCTGAATGTTCTCCTGTGCACTGAAGGGTTGCTGGTTAGATTCCTGGTCCAGGCACATACCCAGGTTGGGAGTTCAGTCCCTGGTCCCTAGTCAGGGCATTAATGCTTCTCTCTCTCTCTCTCTCTCTCTCTCTCTCTCTCTCTCAAATCAATAAAAAACATATGATTCTTGCACTAAGAGGGGAGAGGTTGGTCCACAGTTGGGAAACCACATCCTTGGGTAGCTGAGAGCCAAGGGGAGTGACAGCTATCACTAGATGAAGTTAAGCATAACCTATAGTTTGATTTATATGTGTAGCCAATTGAATACCCAAGGGGGGGAGGGGGATGTTGAGAAACATTGATGTAAATTATCAGATTATCCAGTAAAGATAGTTGCTTTTTTTCCAGAAAATAAAACAAGCACCATTTATTTTGACATATTTTATTTTCATGTTCTTTTTTTTTTTTGCAAAACCATCAATAAGTACTTAAATCTCTTTGTCTTAAGACACAAACTTTGCATAATTGACACTAAACAAGGCATTATGCCTTACACAAAAGACATGAAAATGTCCAAGGGATATTCAGTTCTTAAAGCTTCAACATTAGAAATGCTGACCACATACTGTGAAATTGTTCCAATAAATAACAACTGGCATTCTTTTAAACACGTACAAAAATAGATGCACACATACATTCCCCTACCCTTACTAACTATTGCTTGGATCCCCCATCCTCTATCATAGCAGCTGAGATTGCTGTGGGCTCCTCAGAAATACTGCTTTAATGACTAGAGAATATTTGCAAACATTTTACCTTCAAATTGAATAAGAATCAGAATGGTATGAACCTGGGTTTGCCATAATATAAACAATAAAAATAACAGCACAATGCCCAAGTAGAGCCAATGACTCCTTAATGATTTCACATGTAAAATATTAACATAGAATATTTGAAAATAACCAATAAATAAATAAATAAGTAGAAGAACTCCCCTAAGAGATGCTCAAGCATATTAAGTCCAATCAAGGTGACTTTGGGGGCTGATGATTCCTCTTTTTCCTCTTTGATTTCTGTAGGGCAGGGCTTGCTTCAGGTAGAGCCACCAATCTGCTTCCTCTGGTCAGTTGGAGCTGCCCCTATAATGAGAAAAAGGGTGTCCTTAGTAGCTGCCCAGGAAAGCCAGCTGCACAGCACTCTCCTCCTGCCCTCTAAATTCCAAAGTTCTTCTGAATCTAGTTTTCCTGACCTGCACGAAGTGCCTGCTTCTAAGACTGTGTGGCTGAGACCTCTAGGCGCTTGGATGCTCTTATTCAGGAAGCAGGGGTGGTGGTGTCTGGGGTCCTTACCACCACTTCTGCATTCCTAAGTAAGGAATTATTCCTAAAGAGGTGAATTGTTGACTGCAAACAGCCAGAACCTCTTGGGTAAGTGAGTGCCAAGGGGAGTGACATGGGATCATCTGTCACACTGGGCCTCACTTGATCCCAGCAACCCAGGTAGTAGCTACTAGTTTTCCCTGTTTTACTGAGTCTAGAGAAGGTAAAGTATTTTCCTTGAGGTATATGGCTAATAGGTGGTCAAACCCAGATTTGTACTCAATACAGGGTCACTGCAAAGTCCCTATTCATCACCACTAACTAAGATTTGGGGCCTGTGATGCAGAGAAACAAGGATTCTGCTTTTTAGGCTTGAAGCTCAGAAAGAATTGGGGGGCGGGGTCATTTAACAGGTGGGAAGCTTTTGAGCATAACTGCCCAACACCAGTGAGAATTCTAATGAAGGGTGCTTTACCCACCTTCCTCTGAATGGGGTTGGAGAGGGAAATGGGGATGGAGAGCACTGGAAATATCCTCCTGGACCAGAGCAGATTAATTACCCAAATGGCAAATCTAATTGTGAAACAATGAGTTGTCACTCCTTCAGCTAACCCTGGGCTTCCCTGATATAGTTTTCAGGAGGCAGATGCCAATATCTGTCACGAATGACTCTAGTCACATAACTCACTTGTTTAACATCTTGTCCAGTATTTTCTTAACCAGGGGGGATGCGGGGTTGAGACAAACTTTCTGTCCATTCTTGAGAGTGGCTCTGCAGGCAGAAGGGAGAACCCACGTGAGACAGGAGGGCGGGCTAGGGTCAGGGTGGGGGCATCTGGACAGTGGAGGTGACAAGGATGGGGGCAGCAGCAGAGCGTGGTGAACTTACATGACTTCTGTTTGGTCGCAGTGGGGTCCTGGGGACGTCACCTGCACACTCTGGATGACCTTGGGGTGAATTCCCTGCAAGGTCTGCAAGCACTGGCAGCGCAGTTCAGTGACCGTGGGCGCCGCTGCGGGGACCACAGGCTCGGTTAGCGGGGACCACAGGCTGGGTTAGCGGGATGCTCCCAATGGGCGCCCGCCCACCCACCCTCCCCCTTCTCCTCCTTGGGCTCCCAGGGCTCCAGTCTCACCTGCAGCTTGCCGGCAGGCGGCGGCCAGGAGCAGGAGCAGGAGCGCGGCCCGGAGGAACCGGGGAGCGCGGGCTGCGGCAGCGGCGGCGGTGGCGGTGCGGGCCATTGGGGCTGAGCTCGGAGGATCGGTGCTGCGGTGCCTGGAGTGTGAGAGCTGGCAGGAGAGCTGGTGGAGCGAGGTCTGTGGCTCCCGGAGACGGACGAACCCCTTTTATCCATGCTCGAGGCGGAAAGCTAGCAACCTCAGGGCCGGGGGAAATTCCGGGGCTCGCACGTGGTTCCCTGGATGGGACCGAGGGTGTGGCCCGGCCCCTGAGGAGTGTCGGGGTGGGGAACCAGAGGGTTCGACCTCACACATGACTAAGCGGACTGTATGATGTTCTCTTTCTGGCCAAATTCCCAAAGCGGGGATGAGTCGCTGCCGTGCAGGAGCTGCTGTCTGAGAGGGGGGACCATGGGCGCCCAGTGACCCCAGTGCGCGGGGTGGAGAGGGGCTGGGGGCGGATCCCTGAGATCCTCCAGCAAAGGTGACACATCTTCAGAGGGAAAGCGCTGCCTCTTTAGTTAACAGACCTGGGGGAATCAAGGAGGGGTGTGGGGTAAATTTTACCTAGCTATCTATATGTATTATGTTTATATGCATTCCATGTCTCTCTAGAGTTCGGGTTTTATATATATATTGCTCTCTGTTAAAAATACCCCAGTCATCTCGGATCCAGAGAGGAATGTTCTACCTGTTTCCTTGTTTTATATTCTCAAACCACCCTTAGCATATCTTGGTTTTATTTTCCATTTGGTGATAAGAGGCATCCATGTCAAAATTTACTCAAGTGTTAATTTCAGTGACAATTGAAGGCTGTAATATGACCTCTTCTGTACCCTACTGAACCTTCTCATTCCCTGTTTAATGTTGGAACTTCCAAAATTCCTGGGAGATCTCCTTTCCCACAGGAGGGGTTCAGATTTGAACTATGGCATGCCTGACTGAGGGTCACTCTGAAGCTTCCTAGGGGCTAGTCCGGCAGGTTCACCGCATCACCGTCTCTGGTCTATCCTTGGACAAAATAGCACCTGAGCACTAGGGTGAGGGACCTGCTGCACCCTTACTCCCGTTGCATGGGGATGAAGCAGGGTTTCATTTACTACAAGAACTCAGTGTTGGTCCCCCTTTCTCTAGAAACAAACACTGACACATCTGTTTTCTGACCAGGAATTTCAGTCTTTTAACCTGATGCCTCTACTATTTTCTCAAATAGTAAAACAGTGATTCAACATGAGGTATAGAGGATTTAAATGTAATTCTCCAGGTTGGATTCAGACCTCTTGGAGGCATGGAGTAACGGGAGTCAGGGGAGGAGAAAGGAATGGCCACTGGTCCAGCGATGCGTGTCCAGGGACAGGGCTCCAGGCAGCCCAGCTCAGTGGATAAGAGTCTGCACCCCATGGCCAGCCCCTGGGTATGCAGTGAAGCCACCTGCATTTAGTTGCCACCTGTCACTTACAAGGTAAATAGTTCTTTGCCTTCCCTAATGTAGTTAAGGGAAATGAGTCATCTGTGAGAGCCAGCATGGATTACGTGCCTTATAAACGTTTGTTAAATAAACTGGAAATAGCTCTTTTTTTCCAGTTTGCTGAAACAGAAACTCAACCTGTGTGAATCCTGTAAAGAAAAAAAAAAATCATGATGAAAGGTTCACTCCTCAATTTTTCTTTTCACATTTAAACTTTTCTGTACCAGGCATTTGAAAAGCAAGGCACATCTGAATGCTACTAGGAGATGCATTTACATACAGATATATATATATATATATATATATATATATATATATATATATATATTTCTATTGTAGTCCCACTTTCAATCATTTCATCTGTAAAAATGCAGTTTGCATTAAAGACTCTCCATCTGCCCTGGCTGGTTTGGCTCAGTGGATTGAGCGTGGGCCTGCGGACTGAAGGGTCCCCGGTTCGATTCTGGTCAAGGGCACATGTCCGGGTTACGAGCTCCATCTCCAGTGTGGGGCATGCAGGGGGCAGCCAATGAATGATTCTCTCTCATCGTTGATGTTTCAATCTCTCTCACCCTCTCCCCTCCTCTCTGAAATCAATAAAACATATTAAAAATAAAAAAGACTCTTCATCTTATTTATTTAAAATGATTTACAAAATGCATGACTAACTTTAAAAAAACTCTAGTGTTTATCAATATGGTCCTGAGAGAAAAACCAGGGAAATGAAAGAGACATAAAAATTTGTGTTAAGCAATAGGAAAGGAGAAATAATTTAAAGCTTATAAAATATATGATAGCTCATAAGTAATCAAGAATTTGTGTGGTTATTCCTCTTGTTATGGATCATTTTCTGCAATATGATGGGAAACTGGCCCAGAAGTACAAAAGCTATTCTTTAAAACTTAAAAGATGTGGGGTTTTTTTGGCTTGTTTTCTAATTGCAAGTTTTATACTGACTCATTTTATAAAGTTTATAAAAGTCAGAAAGACACGAAGAGATTTTTCCCCCTCTAATCTCTCCTAACTTCTCTTTATGGAACAAACTTTAACAGGTCATTGAAAAAACATTTTTTTTTAACAAACATATTAGCTGACAAATTACAGGAGCTTACAAGACTCTGCATGAATATGAAAGAGGCCACTTCCTTTATTTATTGCCACAGACCATGGGCAAGTTACTTAACCTCTACACTCATCCCAAGGTATAGCACAAATACTTTGTGCTAAATTCCAGGTGGTCTTCTAACAGTTTTACAAATATTGATTCATCCAATATTCCAAACCTCCCTGTGAAGTAGTTATTATTGTTTTCTTTATGGGACTTTCAGGTTACAGATAAAGAACTGAGGCAAAGAGAGGTTAGGTAACTTTCTTAAGGTAACAGAATACTGAGCCTGGTTCTCAAACCCAGAGAGAATGACATTTAACCATTATGCTATGATGAAAATGCTCTGTGATATATGGGTAAGAACTTCCATAGAGAAATTATTTTAAAAAATTGTTATTTGCTTGATTGAATGGTTCAAGTTTGCTTATTCTAAAATGCAAACATGGCAAAATGGTCATATATCTCCATTGTTTTATTTCACTAACAGCACAGCTCTCTCCTGTAGCATTCCTATAGCTTGTTAGATTTTCTTTAAGTGTTCAATTCTGAGCATAGTAATAGTTATCTTACCGTGGCATAATCCATGGAGAAATCTGGCAAATATCCATCCCTTAACTACATGATGAAGGTTAATATCATCAATGTGCTGTCAGATGGAAATCATGTACCCACTGGTACGATATGATAATGAGAAGCGTACATCACCTCTTTGGTATTTTTTTTTCTAAAAGTTCATAAACCAAGTCTAACCATGAGAACAACATTCTTCAAAACTAAGTTGAGGAATATTAAATAGCTAGTATTCTTCAAAACTGTCAAGGTCATGAATAATAGGAACAGACTAAGACGCTATCACAGTTCAGAAGAAAGTATGGAGACATGATAACTAACCGCATCCTGAAGCAGAAAGAGGACAGTAAGTGGAAAAAACGGTAAAATCCAAATAAAGTTTGGAGTTTTGTTAATAGTAATGTGCCATTGTTGGTTTCTTAGCTTTGGCAAATGTACCATGGTAATGTAAAATGTTCGCAATGGGCAACTGGGAGAAGGTTACACTGAAATTGTACTATCTTTTCAACTTTTGTAAATTTAAAATTATTTCAAAATGAAAAGTCTACTTTGAAAAATGTTTCCCTTCCTCAATTAATTTAGAATACCAACAAAATAAAATCAGTGGACACGCATGCTTTACATCATAGCTTTATAGAAAGGGAATTGAATTTTTTGAATTCACATTTTCTCAAACAATCCGAAATATCTGCTTCCCCTTTTTGGACATTTCATCATGTTTAAATCATTATGTCTAAATCTCTCCATTTCTTGTAACTGAAGAAAAACACAAAGTGTTTGCTGTAATGGTCTCCAGATTCAACCCTCAATTGAAGCAAATGAGGAATACATAGGGAATTCAAAATTCCAATTTATGAACGGAAGCTTCCAGAAAATCAAATGAAGCCTGTCCATCATTTGTGTAGATTCGATTCCTGGGAATGGCTTCATCAAAGTTACTTGTTTTCAAAAATGAAATAGAAAAATTTTCTTCTCAGTTGTTGTTATTTTCTTCTTAACATGTCATTTGAATCCATTAGATCGCCATCAACCAAAACATATAAATATTTATAAGCACAGGGATGGGTAACCTAGTGCTTACTCTCTTGCTCAAACAAGTGCTTCTACAAGACAATGACTTTTGCAAGAGTTGATCGCCAGGTATTTAACCACAATCTTTGAATCCATGCAATGGCTCTTAAATAAATGGAAGAATCTTTAAAGTGGAAACTTTGGGGGTTAAATTCTTTTTGCCCTGTAATCATTATGAATCTTTCAGAGTTGATATTTAGTACAATCCAGGATGATCACATCTTCTAGATCCATGGTTTTGCCCTGTCATTGCTGCAGCCACCAACTTCATGCAAATGTAAACTTAAAGCTCCTCACCTCAACTGTACCAGGTATCCTCCTGCCCTAACGTTTCTCTGTCACTACCATGGAAAACCTCTTGCCCAACAAGGAACAGGAGGCAATCAGTAAACATTTCCCCTCCTTTCATGTTTTAGGCAGACATTCTACCTGATTTCTCAGTGTCTCCAGTAGGATTAATCTGCAGTTGCCCACACCCTCTTTTCTACTTCACTCTTCCCCAGTTTTCCAGTCCCCATATTGGGGACATTCCCCCAAATACATTTGCCTGCATGGCAGGCTGATGACTAGCTCTGCTTTTTTGAGGGCACTTAGGCTAAGATACTGCTGCATCCTGAGAATGAGCCATGATGACTGTCAGGTGGGAATGGGCAGTGGAGCTCTGCTCTACCTCTAGAGCTTATTCCCGCACAACTTCCAGATCTATTTCCCTAAAATTACCTAATGACACTGGCTCTGTGGGAAGAAGAGTGAAGATTTCTGAACATGACATTGAATTCTTGGCTCAATCTACCCCTACAGGCCAAGGGCATGAGTGTGCACGGGGAACAGGGTCAACATTTTTATTCAAGTCTCCCCAGAGATTGCATAACTGCCCCTCCTTTCTCTTTCTTTAATAACATACCCTAGATTTACCTGTAAGTTCGTGGGGTTCATTCCCCAGTTCCTTCCTATAGGGGCCCACCCCACAACTCTGCTGATTGATTCAGAAATGGGCAAGTGCCCATCAATGAGAAATAGTCCCTAGAGTTTTTTCTTGAAACAATGAAAAAGAGGTTGATAATTATTCCTGGATTTTGATAAACTGGTAAAATGGGCCTACAGTTAGCCATTACTTGAGGAAAGCCTGCCTGGGAATGACACCCAGAGGAAAGTGCATGCCAGGTGGCTCTGATTTATTTATGGACTTTTCAAATATATAGACGAACAGATTTCCTTCCCTTTGTTTTTTAAAGACCATTTAAACTAGATTCTGTCTAGTTTAAATAGTTTTGCTTAACACCATTCATCTTTCAGACTTCTACTAGAAGTAACTTTCCAACACAAACTGCTCTATTTACTCTATTTTTAATCCATCTATCCATTCATCCCTTCAACATTTATTGCCACTTATAATCTAAAACTAAGATTCTGAATTAGGCGACAAAGAGGGAAAAGACAAACGTTGCCACTACCCAATTCACCATCTATGGGAGTAGGACCGAAAGATATGGGTTGTCTGGAGGTTAATGATGCTCAGCAGTGTTCAGAACTTTATAGGCACTCGGGAAGTGGGGCGATGCATCTGATGCCCTTTCTGATAGCTGCTAGAGAAAACTTTCTAGAGGAGAGTGTTACCTAAGGGGAGTGAGTCGGGGACACATTCCAGAAAAGAGAACCAAGTAAGCAAAGGCATGAAAGCTGGAAGCAGTATGGTATGACCCAAGAACAAAAGTAAGTAGTTTATTTTTTTTTTAACCTGAAGTTTCACACCAAGGCAGGGAGTGCAGAGAGATAGAGCAGATGGATAGGGATGGCCCAGTCACCAGAGGCTCCTGCTTGTCACTCACTTAGGAGCCTTTTCAAATGTCAACTCCATCAGAAAGCCCATAACTCCATCCCAGCAGTTTCCTTGGCCCTTGGATACAGACCACATTGTTGGGGAGCATTGGTTTACACACTCCCATGCTAGATCATGTACTCTGCAAGGAAGATAACTGATCTCATTTCTCTTTGCATTACCCATTGCCTATGTGTATCTGGCTCATGTTTGTTGAAAAAGTGCATGAACAAATCGTTTCAGGTCACACTGTTTCATGCAAACAATGTGTCCTGAGGTCAGGACATCCTTGGAGGATTGCAGCAACCTAAAATGTCCTTACTTTCTTTGCCTGTTTTGACCACTCAGCCTGAATAAAACCTCTCAGCAGACACAGGTGAGCCCAGATGAACCAGAGTTTGAATTGTGTGTAAGAGCTGGAGAAGAGTATTCTACTTGAGGGAGCAAGAGAAATTAGTCTGAACCAAAGTTCTTAGGAGGTTCTGAGGCCAATGTCTGTCAGCATGTCCAAAGAAGGCAAGTGAGAGCTGCAGATATATTCAAAGCCAGACGGCATGAGAGAGATGCTGAGGTCTAGAACAGAATTTGAGCAGTGTCAGGAATAACACAAGGAAGGTTCTGGTTGACTGCCATAAATGGAGCTAGAGTATGTTTGGCCTTTATGAACCATCTGCCTCATAGTAGACTGGAGAGTCCAACTAATGAAAGGTACACGGTCTGGGCAGGAAGTGCGGGGATAATAGCTATTCATCCCATACCTTTTAAATTTTTATTTGTGTGTGTAAGGCAACATGATAGGTGTAGTAGAAGATGTAAGTTGGATAAAGTCCAATTTCTGCCATAAAATTCTTCCGTTTAGCCTGTCTACTTTTTTATGTAATGCTAGATTATTTATTTTTCTGTTCTTAATATGGTAATCTGATGATATGATCAGCCTACAAATATTTAAAATCATTCACTTAACCCTGGGAACCATTTGATATATTAGCTCTGTGAAATTTTTAAAAATGTTTATTGGTTTAAAAAATATTTTTATAAATGATTTTTCATCTCTATTTTCTTAAAATTGTTTCCTAACCTTTCTGGAAGTGGTACTCACTAAGCAAATAGCATCGTGACTATATAGTGTACAAAAATAAATTCAGGATTGCCAAAATTACAAAAGAATAAGGAAATGAAGAAAATTTCTTAGAAATAATCACATAAGAAATTTCTCTCGGAGATGAAACATCATTATGATATTACGATATTATGGAAACAAAATTTAGGAAGTTGAAATGTAAACTGCCAAAGAAAATAGCATACATGACATAAAGAAATGAATTTCAACTAGGAAAATTATGACTAATCATAAAAACTTGATATTGAGCATAATGTAAACAGCATTTTCCAATGTTCATTAGTCCCCAAATTTTGGCCAGAAATTTATTTATTTTTATTTTTCCTTTCTAGGCTCTACCCATATATTCATGTAATCTTGGAGGCAGGGAATTTAAAATTATATTTATTTCAAAAAGGTGCTTCTGCAAGTGTATAACTGAACTAGTCCATTGCTTGACATTTCTAAAATAGTTGAGGACATTAAAGATATATGATATCCAATTAGGTATGGTAGAAGTGGTGAATGGCTTGGTTGTGTATATTTTATATATGTGTTTGTTACACGTCGAATGTGAGTATCTACAATCAAATACATTTAATGAGCACATATGGCATATGAATGTGACTGGAGGGGTACATGGACAGGTAAGAAAAATTCTTAGAAGATTCTCTAATAATTACAGGTGTGACTCTAACTAAAAATCATATAAGTCACTGATGGGACAAATGGCATGAGTGTTGTATAGTATCTATGAATAATTTGGCACGGTCTCTGAGCCTAACAAGGTCAGGAGTTGGGAATACAGTCTTTAACTAACTTTCTGTTGGCTAGATACCTTATCTAGCACTCTGCTAACTGCATTATTATTTCCTTCCATATAGTTAATATTTGACATTTACTTAGCACCTACTTTGCCAGTCATTTTTCTGGAAGTGGGGATAAAGAGAGGTTAATAGGTATGACCTCTATTCCCTGATCTAAAGGTGGAAAACAAACAAATAATTACACCTCAGTTTAATCATATTTTATGGAGATATGTATATTGCTTTACTACTTATCTCCCAATGGATACTATCATTATCTCTAGAATTACTGCAGAACAGAAGACTTAATCTCTAAACACAGCTGGTAAGTAAGAGGTGATCATTTCAAGCTGATCACTCGTTATCTGCTTGAGGACTGCTCTGCTTTCAACGTAGGCACAAGGCAGCTAATAATAGCATAATCCCCATGTTGTGCCTGCTTCAGCAATTAAATAAATATTTGGCAATGTTACATCCAATATTTATTTCTTTTCCTTGTTTTCTTTAGTAGATAGACAATTAAGCCAGGCTCCAAATCGCCGGCGGTCCCTGTGTATCTTATAGATATGCTGGTTGATAAGAATTGTGGTTTTGTTATTTGACTTTCTTTTAGCTGTTACTATGAAGGGAAAATACAGCTTGTTTCTATCCTGTTAAACGTTTTTGGTTCTTAACTAGTTCTCAGCACAAGCTTTGGGTTGTGGTTCCATGAGGAGGAGGGGTAGGAGGGAGGGGGAAGGTCTGGCTTGTTGTCTGTGTTCTTTATGGATTGCTTATTAGCTCAAGGATTGTGGTCACCACTGTTTGTAAATATGTGCTCTGGGGATAAAACTCCCAAGAAATGGAAGAAAAGTAACTTATATTTATTGGGTTTTAATTCTGAGTCAGACCCATACTGTGTCCTATTTATTATTAGGGAGAGGTATTCCTTTCCAGAGCCCTGTGAGGTAGACAGTACTGCCTTTGCTTGGCAGATGAGGAAACTTAGGAGACTCAGGGTCACACAGAGTCAAAATTGAGATGTGACCCAAGACTACCTTATTAAAATTCCATTGGGCTAAATCCAGAAACTACAGGGATAAGGGAAAGAGCTATAGGTGAAGAATAAATAATTATAAAAGCATGACTTAAATTTATTGAGTGTGTTTGCTGTTTCCAAATCCTTCTAGAAAGCAATGTATTTTCAACCCCCAATATAGTGTGCATGAGATCCCAAACTGGGAAGTGCAATGGCTGAAGCAGAGTGGGCAGTGAATATAAATAAGAGCCCCCAACGGTTGGGTGGGGATCGTCTGGCCTGCAGGCCTTATTAGGCCAGTGAAATCATTTGGTCTGGCCCTGCCAAGGCATTAGGGATGAATTAATTAAATGTTTGACCAAACATAGCAGGCTAATTTTTAAGTTGATAACTTTGTATGGCCTGTGAATGATGTTATAAATATCCAAATGGCCCTTGGCAGAAAATAGGTTCCTCACCCCTAAAAAGGATGCAGCATCTCAACAACCCAGACAATGTCCTACTTGCTGTTACATCGTCCCCTTAAGAGCTCTCCTTATGGGGTCCCCAGAACTTCAACCGTAGGTCAGACCAGAGGGTTGAGATTGAAGGTGGATTCCAGGCAGAGACTTAACTATCCTACTGGTCCTGAGCATCCTGCACGTGCTGCCCTACATATCTTGGGAAGCACTAATTAGAGTGTGGAACCAACATAGAATGTTAAAACATGACTCTTCAGTCAAAGAACTAGAGCTATGTTTTCAAAGTATGAGTTATAATCCTGCAATGTGTTCTGAAATCACTTTATAGGCCTGTGGCCACATTTTTTTTTTAAGTGGATAAAGTAGAACAGGAGAATATAGAAAATAAAATATCAGAACACATTACACAAAGCAAGAATAAGTATTGGGAACTTGTTTTAGGAGTATGTGTATGTAAATACAGATATACATACATATATCCATATATAAACACACAGTGACTACATATATACACAGTACTTATCCTATATAATAAAGAGGTAATATGCGAATTGACCCTCATGCCCTCACACAAAGATGGCCACCCCCATGTGGTCAAATATGGCCACCACAAGATGCCTGGCAGGGGAGGGTAGTTGTGGACAATCAGGCCAGCAGGGGAGGGCAGTTAGGGGTGACCAGGCCAGCAGGGAAGGGCAGCTGGGAGGGACCAGGCCTGCAGGAGAGGGAGGATAGTTGGGGGGGACCAGGCCTGCAGGGGAGGGAGGGCAGTTAGGGGTGACCAGGCTGGCAAGGGAGGGCAGTTGGGAGCAATCGGGCTGGCAGGGGAACAGTTAGGTGTTGATCAGGTTGGTAGGGGAGTGGTTAGGAGGTGATCAGGTTGGCAGGCAGAAGTGGTTAGGACCATGGTCAGCAAGCTGCGGCTCGCGAGCCACATGCGGCTCTTTGGCCCCTTGAGTGTGGCTCTTCCACAAAATACCACGGCCTGGGTGACTCTATTTTGAAGAAGTGGCGTTAGAAGAAGTTTAAGTTTAAAAAATTTGGCTCTCAAAAGAAATTTCAATCATACTGTTGATATTTGGCTCTGTTGACTAATGAGTTTGCCGACCACTGGGTTAGGAGCAATCAGGCAGGCAGGTAGGTGAGCAGTTGGGAGCCAGCAGTCCTGGATTGTGAGAGGGAAGTCCGACTGCCAGTTTAGGCCCGATCCCTGTGGGGTCCCAGATTGGAGAGGGTACAGGCTGAGCTGAGGGACACCCCCACCCCCAGTGCACAAATTTCATGCACAGGGACTCTAGCAAATGTATAAATGGGTTCCACATTCTTTCTCTGTCCAGGGAAAAACTTATTCTATTATCCCAAACTGGGACAAGAAATGCTTTCTAACTAATGTCAATGCAATGAGGTCATTAACAAGTGTTTCCTTTATGACTATTCACAATGGTATTTTATTGAAAATTAGCAGTTCACCTGATAATCATATTGTCAAGGCCCAGGGCAGGCTGCCCCAAGATATCCCACAATAGCATATTGATTAATTTGAACTAAAATCACTTGAGGAGCAGGAAGAACTCCCTGACTCTCCTCTGTGTGCTCAAAAACAGGAAATAAATATTTATACAGGTGTTCTCCCTGCCCCTGAAGGACTGAGAGGCAACCTTATCACAAAAGGTATAAAATCCAGGGTTGAAAAAATGTGTTTAAACAAACCTTGTAACGCCCAAGCTTTGTGCAGGTTCCTCATCGATGAATCCCCAAACTTGCTTAGATTCCTTCCTAATGATCACTTTGTTTGTCTGGCTTATTTCCTCAAAAATGTCTTGTTTCTTTGTTTAAAAAGTATAGGTAGGTCCTAGTTCAATCATTTCTTTGAGCCTCATTTTATGATGTCAGCATTAAGTTGTGAATCTCCTTTGCACATATTAAATTGTTTTTCCTTCTGTTGATCTAGTCTTGTGTCAATTTTCTTATTTTATAACTAGTCCAGTCATAAGAACTAAAGAATCATAGAGTGTGGGGAATTCTCTCCCACTCTGCAACAATATTAAATGACTAATATTTTCAAAAAAGAAAAGAACATTTTGAGTAGTGAAATTAGTTTTTTAAAGTTTCCTCCCTATTTCCTCTGCATTTTCTGTTATCTATAATAAGCATGCATGAATTGTCTTTTATAATGAGAGGAAAGTGTATATATCTTTAAAACCAACTGAACCTCAAGGCATCAAAGAGGAAACTTTTTTTTTAATCACAAAGACCTTAGAAGGGGTGGTTGCCGGAGGAATCAAAAAGTAGAAAAATGTGGAACAACTTCCAAGAGCAAAATAACCTATGGTGGTTTTGGTTTTTGATAGGTTTCTTGACTGTGCAGTAAGTGCCTAGTTTGTGAACATTTTACTACTGGCTGAAGTGCTTGTAGTCAGTAAAAATAAATAAAATAAAATGTTTAAGTATATTCAACCTTTATCACTCCATAAATGTTTAAAATGGCAGACAGCTACAATAAACTGCACCAGACTTGGCCATTTCTCAGCAGGAAAGAGCTCTCTGGATACCATTGCTGATAAAGGCGGCAGCTTAAAAGTGTTCTTTAGTCAAGGTAATTCTGAAGGGAGTATTTACAAACCACCAGCATTGGTTGACATTGAAAAAGTTGTTTTGGTCCTTTGGCCCTTTGAGTCACACCTACTAATTATTGATTCCAACTAAGTGTGCAGTAAAAGGAAACTAAGCAAAAAAAATATTGTACCCTCAATACTTTCTCTCTCAAAATTCATTTGGTTTGAGGAAATTTTATTGCCATTGCAAACATTTTTGCTACTTATCACCAAGAATAACTCTTTTAAATGACTTATTCAGCACTCCAAAATGACTGGAATGGTGCAGTGAGAGAAATATTGAGAGCAATCATAATAATTAAGAGTTGCCAATTTTTGCCCAGCCAGTTTGGCTCAGTAGTTGAGCATTGACCCATGCACCAAGAAGTTACCGGTTCCCAGTCAGGGCACATGCAAGGGGTTGCAGGCTCAATTCCCCGTAGGGGTAGGGGGCATGCAGGAGGCAGCCCGATCAATGATTCCCTCTCCCTCTTCCTTCCTCTCTAAAATCAATAAAAATATACTTAAAAAAAAGAGTTGCTAATTTTTAAGCACAGATTATGTATGAGGAACTAGGTCATGAGTTCTGCATACATCATCTATTTAATGCTTACTGTAATCTATGAATCACACACTCACAATATTCCCATTTTACAGATGAGGAAACTAAGACACGGAGCAGAAGTGAGTGGGGCACAGACTTAGGTGCCATGCTTAGGACTTTGGACCTTGAAAGTTTTATGCAAGGAAGTGTCTGTGTTTTTAAAAGATAATTCTGATGACTATGCATAAGTTGGGCTGAAAGTGAAGAACACCAAATGGGTGAAAACTAGTTGGGAGACCATCATTCACTCTCCCCATAGACACTCCAGCTCTGCAAAACAATAAACATGTTGAGGACTTACTGATCTTGTGTCTTTCTACTTACTGTCATCTTGTGGCACTCCCATTCTTCCTGTTGCCTCTGGCAAATTCCTACTCCAACTTCCAGAGCTGGTTTAAGGAACAGTTCCTCTACGAATAATTAGGTTACACGCCATTGGCCTGTGTGAATGGTAGCATGGTGTAGAAGCAAGAGCAGGGAGTTGGTTGGTAGTCAGACTGATCTGCTCAGCCTTTAACAAACCATGGCCTTAACCTTTCTGAGGTGATCTTATCTCCATAATTTGAATAACATTACCTAACAGGCAAAGTGGGTGTGGAAATCTGGAAGACAGATACTGTGGTAGTTTGTAAGTCTCTATAGCAGTGGTTCTCAACCTTTCTAATGCCACGACCCTTTAATACAGTTCCTCATGTTGTGGTGACCCCCAGCCATAAAATTATTTTCGTTGCTACTTCATAACTGTAATTTTGCTACTGTTAATGAATCGTAATGTAAATATCTGTGTCTTAGGCTCTACAGCAGCCGATGGTCTTAGGCTCTACAGCAGCAGTTCTCAACCTGTGGGTCGCAACCCACAGGTTGAGAACCGCTAGCAGGGTCACCTAAGACCATCGGAAAACACAGATATTTACATTACGATTCATAACAGTAGCAAAATTACAGTTATGAAGTAGCAACGAAAATAGTTTTATGGTTGGGGGTCACCACAACATGAGGAACTGTATTAAAGGATCGCGGCATTAGAAAGGTTGAGAACCACTGCTCTATAGTGTTTAAGTAGTTTGTTAAAGCCTCTCCTGCTCCTCCGCCTTCCACCCTCCAAGGAAATTGAACTGTTTTCCTTAACAGTTGGATTCCTTCCTCTATACAAACATTACCACATGAGGTTGAAATGACATTAGCTCAGGAGTGAAGGTCTCCAGTTTCCTCCTGCCTCAACTAGATTCTGCCTTCTTGCCCATTATGGTAGGCTGAAGAATGACCCCTCCTCCTGAGATTTCTGTACTGTAATCCCTGGAAGCTGTGGAAATATTACCTTATATGGAAAAAAAAAAAAGACTTCTCAGATGTGTTAAGGGTCATAAAATAAGATATCATCCTGGATTAATCACCAGGGTGCTTTTAAAAGGCAGGTAGGGTATGAGAAGTAGAGGGTGAGAGTGACAACAGAATCCGAGGTTGAAGTGATGTAGTTTGAGGATCGAGGAAGAGGCCACAAACCGAGGACTGCAGGTCCCCTCTAGAAGCTGAGAAAGACCAGGAAATGGATTTTTCCCTAGTGCTTCCAGAAGGAATGCAACTCTGAGGACACTGCGGTTATCTCACAAGACCCAATCTGGACTTGTGACTTCTAGAACTGTAAGATAATAAATCTGTGTTGCTTAAGACATTGAGTTTGTGGTAATTGATTATAGAAGCAATAGGAAACTAACACATCCATCTTGCAACACCTTCCTTTCTCCACAAAGTATAGTAGTGTCTTCCTAAAGCATGAACAAAAATACAACCTTGCATCTCTCCAGGTTCCCACAGCTGTTTAACATATCATCACAATATTTCCAATGTGGTAAACTGAAAATAAGGTTTCACTGAACCTGAGAATACTAGGGGGAAATATCTATGCAAGACATTTGCATGCTCAGAGCAACACTCATGGTATACAAATGGAATGTAATAGGAACCAATTCTGTAGGTTTGCCAAATGCAGGGTTCATTGTAGGCAGCAATGTGGATATGAGAACTGTTCTTAACATTTCATTTTTGTGAAATGTCAACATTATCAAAGGACCAATAAAGAGTTAAATATTTTAATATAATTCTCTGGAAAATATAGATACAATTAGTTAAGTAGTAGAGGTTCTGGTTTTATTTTTATTAATTTCTAATACTGAGGTAGAGTATAAATCTTAAGGGGATAAAAGCAGAGTCTGATTTATTTAAGTTTTTTTTTTACAAAGCATCCCAGTAAGGCTTAAGTGCTATTAATTTTTATTGACAAAGCTAATTATAACATTTACAGTTCCTCATGTTGTAGTGACCCCCACAACACGAGGAACTGTAAATAATACATAAATAAGTAGCTATTAAGTAATGCAATCATGTACATATGCAAATGTATCTCAGCCAACATATAGCACCAAACAAAACCAGTGTTTATTAAAACAAGCCTTCCTTCAAAATATATTTTTGCTTAAAATTCTGCAGATTTTTTCTTATACACAATTATGATGCTTTGCTCTATTAAGAAATATCACACCTTGATTGATTTTATTAGAATTTGGAGGATGATAAGACATAGGTTTTCCATAGTTAGATTGAAAATGAAAAAGCAAAGCAAAACCTATTTTACAGTAAATGTACAGATTTAGTCAGTTGGTGCTTTACTTTTCATAAGTTTCTTGATTATTTTCTTATACATGGGGGCATGAGGGTCCAGGCAAATTTTCTTCCCATTCTTCAATGTGGCTCTGCCAGGGAAAAGAGAAGAGGTGAGCCCCTGGGTCTCTGGGTTGAACACAGGTGGAGCGGGCTGGAGGGGGGCCATAGGCAAAGGTGGAGGAGGCAGAGGGCAGAGGGCGGGCACAAGCAAGTGAGGGAACTCACATCATTTGGGTGGAGGGGCAGTGGAGTCCAGCCCGGATCACCTCCAGGCTGGTGATGTGCTTGGGATGGACTCGGGTGCTGGTCTTCACACACAGGCATTGCAGGTCCCCATCTCCTTCTTCAGGGTCTGCTGGGGAAAACGGGGGTGGGGGAAGGGGCGTGAGGGAGGGAGGGAGTGGTGACTCCTAGAATGACTCCTTAGGGATCTTTCTCAATGCGTTCAGCCATCATTTCCCCATCCGCAAACCAAACCTCCCGCAGTAAGAAGTAACGTTGCCTGGATTGTGAAGTGCAGGGGACAGCGCTTGGCGCAGCGCCCGCACACACCTAACTTCGCTCAGTAAAGCGTGTGGGACAGCATGGTGGCTACAAGGCCCCCCTTCCCGGCCCAGCCCCCGGGTTCCCCGGCCTCTCTCCGGCCCTTCCCGGCCCTCCCCTCCTCGCTTCTGTTCTCACCGCTGACTTGGGCGACCACAGCCGGCAGGAGCAGCAGCCCCAGGAGCAGCAGCCCGGAGCCGGGCCAGGGGCGGGAGGCGCGGGAGCCCGCTCTCAGGCTCATGTCGCCGAGGTGCCAACAGGAGAGCAGAGTACCAGGGCGATCCGGGCTGGGGCTCTCTGCAGACCAGTGGTTCCGAGACTCTCCAGCCCCGTTTTTATCCCCACTGCCTCTCCAGTCCGGAAGCCTGGGGTGGAGGGTGAGGAGCTGTGGTGCAGAAGCCAGAAGAGTTGGGCTCTGGCCAGCCAAGATTGGGGAGGGGGGGAAGGCGCGGGGGAGGCGGGGAGCAGGGGGAAGAAGAAGAAGTAAAAAAAAGCCCAGGTCAGCGGTCTGGGCTGCACGCTGGTAGCAGGATCCACACCCCAAACCGATTTCACATACATGCACATTTGTGGAATTAGAAACAGTACTTGAACCGTACAAAATACAGGTTCTTTGTTATGTGCAACAGCAGAGTTCCCTGCAGTCGCCAGGTTGCAATTTACACAGCATGTACCCTCCGGACTGAGAGAGTTTCTCTCCTCTCCCAACGTCCAGCTGCCTTATTAAGAACTGCTCTTTGTTCCTGCCTTTCTTGTTGATTACCACTAAGTTGAGTTGAGTGTGTTAAAGGTGTGTGGTTCATCATTGTTTTTATTTTTTTTTTTTTTTAAATTTCTTTATTGATTAAGGTATCACATATTTGTCCTCGTCCCCTCCTTCCCATCCCACACCCCTCCCCACACATGCCCCCACCCCCCTGTTGTCCTTAACCGCTGGTTAGGCTCATAGGCCTGCACACAAGTCCTTTGGTTGATCTCCCCCTTTACCCCCACCCTTCCCTACCCGCCCCCCCGAGGCCCGACAGTCTGATCCATGCCTCCTTGTTTCTGGGTCTGTTCTTGTTCATCAGTCTATGTTGTTCATTATTTCCCCTAGATGAGTGAGATCATGTGCTATTAGAAATACACTTAATAAGAACCGAAAATGAGACAAGTAATAATGGTTATGGTGACAGGCAAATGAATCAGTGTGTAGTGAGTTTCTTTCTGGGCCAACAGTTCTTTTGAGACCCAATTTCAATGTCCAACAGTTCCTTATGTGTACATGTCAGCACTGACATTTCAGTTCTGGATGGTGGACAAATGGTGGTAATGCAGGTCCGACTCTGTCATCATTGTTTTTTGCTACTAAAAGGTTGAATTTGACGGCTGGGCAATGACTCAGTCCTGAATGTCACCTGGCTTCCTGAGTCTCCTGAATGAGAGACCCACCTGCTCTACCAACCCATCATCCAATTTACTCCAGGAAGCAAGGTCTACATCCTCACCAATCCTCTTACTCTGAGAAAAATGGTGAAAGTAATATCCGAATGCATGCTTTCTGTAAAACATGGTGCCTGCGTGTTTCTCCATTTTGCTCAGCCAAGAAGAGAAGTCAAGAAGGAGAATTTGCAGGCCACATCTCCCAGTGCCTGCGGTGACCCCGGTGTCAGGGTGAGACGGGCTGTGCTGTTGGTAGGATCAGCGATGCTCTCAGGACACTGAGCATCTGGGAGTTGTGTGGGAAGACATGGAGGAGGGATGGAGGGCCTGCACCAGAATCCTGCACAGGAAAGGTCGGGAGAGTAACAGAGACCATCTTCCCTTCCCTGAAAAAGAATGACTTCGGCTTTTGATCAGGGCAAAGTACCCCGTCATGGCACAGGCGGAGGCTCTCTGTCACCCTGATTCACAGTGCTGCAAGGCATCGGGAGCCACGGCGTGGAACTAGCTGATGGCTTAAGGCTCAGCAGGACCGGACTTCTGCAGGGATATGCAATTTAATTCCTGGGCCGACTATGTTCTTTCTCTTACTCCCCCACCACCTGCTCTTTCAGCTGGCTAAGTCCTATTCATATTTCTGTGTCAGCTTAAACATTACTTCCTCAGAGGGCCTTTCCTGACAGCTGTGGTTAACTGTGTTCCCTGTGGTTGTATCTTGCAGCACCCTCTGTTTTTCCTGTTTCTCAGAGATCATGCAAACACGCACACATGTCATACACGGAGATATGCATGTCCCTCTGTGTTTAAAATGATTTCTTTTCCTAAATGAGAAGCTCTATGAGAGATCATAATGATTGTCACTATCACACTGAGCCACAGGGACTCAGTGTAAACTTACCACATTTAGTAAAGACAATAAATCTTTATTATCTTTGAAACTAGTGATGTTGAAACTAGTGATGTTGAGGCTTTGACTTGTTCATGTATCTGTTTCTTCCTGCAATAGGGGCATACCTCTTTCTTAGTAATTGCTGCATGTTGGTGTGATTATTTGTCAACTTGCCTGCCTCTCCCACCAGACAGTGATCTCTTCAAGGGCAATTCTCTGTGAATTACACATGTTTTAATATCCTGCATCCAACACAGTGGCAGATACAGAATATGTTTATGGGACTGAAGCTTGAAGTCCCAAGTCAGGTTAGTGGCAAAGGGAATGAATAGGAAAGGTGGTTTTGGACAAACTTGTCCCCCAGATTTCAATATTTGAAGTGTAAAGGAATCCAGAGAGTAGTAAGTGACAATTAAATCAGTCTTTCTGCATCTAACAAGAATAATTCTATATGCGTACACACACACACACAAAGACATCTACATCGCAGGAGTTATTAGCATAGTGTAAAAACTGTGGCATGTCTCAGGAGCTGGTCCTGTTGGAGTTCTCTAGGAAATGACTCCAAAATTAATGAGATGCAGAGCTATTTTGAATTATAAGAGAAAAACTGACAATGACTACTATCCTCATTTACTTCTTTGTACATGTTTATTTGGTATATTTTGGGTTAACCATTAAATGCATTTATTTTATAGACAAACCATTTTAAGACATTGAACTTATAATGGTGAGGAGATTATAAAAGGAAACCTAAATAATGCCACATTTGTAAATTAAATGCTTAATACACAAATGTTCCCAAAATTCCATGCACAAGTTGGGCGAGGTGAACTTCCTTATTCTCCTATACTTATTATAGTATAGGCAGCATGCTATTTATGTATCAAGTCCTATTTTGTGTGTCAATAACTCTGTGATATATAATGTAACCTCTTCATTAGAGAAAGAAGAATCAAGGAAAGCGGTGTGGTATGGTGGTTAAGAGCATATTTTCAAACCCCCACTCTGTCACCTACTTACTTATCTGATCTTGTGGCAAATTTCCTAATCTCTTTGAACTTCACTTTTCTTCTCTGAAATACTGGGGGTGCTAATACTATCTAATAAAAGAGTAATGTGCAAATTAACCATCACTCTGCTACATCCACAAGCCACACCCACCAGCCAATCAGGAGTGAGTATGCAAATTAACCCAACCAAGATGGCTGCAGCCATGGAGTGAGCAGGAGGCTTGGGTTTCCCTGGCAATGAAGGAAGCCAAGCTTTCCGCAAACCCAGGCCAGCCTAGGCCTCCACTCAAGGCTACAAAGTTTCAATTATAGAAAATAAATAAATCCCAACAAAAATGGCTGCGGCCATGGAGCAAGCAGGAGGCTAGGCTCTGCTCAAAGCTACAAAGTTTCAATTATAGAAGATAAATAAATTCCAGATCCCAGGGCCTCCCTCTGGGTCACTGGGGGGCGTGGCCGGCCTGCAAACCACCACAGGCCCCTCACTCAGGCCACCCCACACCCCAAGGGAACCCCCACCCTGATCCGGGACACCCTTCAGGGCAAACCAACTGGCCCCCACCCATGCACCAGGCCTCTATCCTATCTAATAAAAGAGCAATATGCAAATTGACAATCACCCCAACACACAAGATGGTTGTCCCCATGTGGTTAAAGATGGCTGCCCCCATTTGGACACAAGATGGCCACCACAAGATGGCCAGCAGGGGAGGGCAATTGGGAGGGACCAGGCCTGCAAGGGAAGGCAGTTGGGAGGGACCAGGACTGCAAGGGAGGGCAGTTAGGGGTAATCAAGCCTGCAGGGGAGGGCAGTCAGGGGTGACCAGGATGGCAGAGGAGGGAAGTTGGGGGCAATTGGGCCTGTAGGGAAGGGCAGTTTGGGGGGACCCAAGCCTGCAAGGGAGAGCAGTTGGGGGGACCAGGACTGCAAGGGAGCAGTTAGGCATCAGTCAGGCTGGCAGGGGAGTGGTTAGGGGGTGATCAGGCTGGCAGGCAGAAGCAGTTAGGGGCAATCAGGAAGGCAGGCAGGTGAGCATTTGGGAGTTAGCAGTCCTGGTTTGTGAGAGGGATATCCGACTGCCCGTTTAGGCCCGATCCTACAGGTATCCAGCAGTCCCAGATTGTGAGAGGAACTGTGGGATCGGGCCTAAACTGGCAGTCGGACATCCCCTGAGGGGTCCCAGATTGGAGAGAGTGCAGGCTGGGCTTAGGGACAACCCTACAGGGATCGGGCCTAAAAGGGCAGTCGGACTTCCCTCAAGAGGTCCCAGATTGGAGAGGGTACAGGCTGGGCTGAGAGACAACCCCCCTCCATGCACAAATTTCGTGCAATGGGCCTCTAGTCCTATATAATAAAGAGGTAATATGCAAATTGACCCTCACACCCTCACACAAGATGGCTGCCCCCATGTGGTCAAAGGTGGCCACCACAAGATGGCTGGCAGGGGAGGGTAGTAGTGGACAATCAAGCCAGCAGGGGAGGGCTGGCAGGGGAGTAGTTAGGCACAGATCAGGTTGACAAGGGAGTCGTTAGGGGGTGATCAGGCCTGCAGGCAGGCAAGCAGTTGGGAGCCAGCAGTCCCAGATTGTGAGAGGAACTGTGGGATTGGGCCTAAACTGGCAGTCAGACATCCCCTGAGGGGTCCCAGATTGGAGAGGGTGCAGGCTGGGCTGAGGGACAAGCCCCCAATGCATGAATTTCATGCACCGGGTCTCTAGTGGTAATAATAATAAATAATCACTAACATTTATATATGGGTTATTGTGTGATATGCTTTATTTTAACTCTTTGAATTTATTAACTCTTTTAATTTTCACATCAACTCTATGAAATAAGCAATATTATTATCCCATTTTAGAGATGAAGAAAATTAGAAATAGAGAAGTTAAACAACTTGCCCAAAGTTAAACAGCTAGCAAGTGGTAGAGCTGAGTTACCCAGTTATTCTCTCTGGAGGACATGCTTTCAATTAGGTCATTTCTATTTTGTAAGAATTATTTATTTCATGCCTGTAAAACACTTAATAGATCTGCAGAGCACAATACCACATTTAGCCAAGAGTTAGGGAGTACGCTATATGTTATATTTTGAAGCTAGGCTTGCTTACTTTTATCTTCTCTCTGTCATCTATTAACCAGCCTTCTCAGAATAGAATGTGACTTTTTAAGACAGAATGGAAAACACATCCAAATTTATACAGCATGACTAGGTATCCTGGATAAAGAAAAACTGCAGAAAGGTAAGGCTGCAAACTCCTACTCCTCTAGGGAGATAAAAAAGATTTGACAGAAACTGAACAGATTAAGCAGCTGACTCAGCACCTTCCAAAATTTTCTGGATTATCTTCTTGATCAGGGGAGCGTTTGGATCCAGGCAGATCTTCTTCCCATTCTTCAGCGTGGCTCTGCAAGAGAATATATAATTTGGTGCGTGTCCTGTCCTATCAGAGGGGGTTGATGGGGCTGAACAAATAGCAGTGATGAGCATTGAGGCAGAGGGCTTCCCTAATGAGTTAATAATACAAAAGCGTGGACTTACATCACTTCGACATTGGGGCAATGGGGTCCTGCCCTGAACATCTTCAAATTTTGGATGTTTCTGGGATGAATGCCAGAGGTGGTCTGTATACACATGCATCGAAGTTCAGCATAGCGCTCCCCTTGCACACTTTCAGCTGGGATAGAAACTGAGAAGCGGTCATGAGTACCTTTAATATCTATCGACTTGATTCCTCAGTGCCCTTCTTTGTGAACTGTAGCTCGCTCACAGCTCACAGGCCACTGTGAATATGATCTGAAACCTATAGTAAAGAACCAGAGCTATTCAGGTTCTTTACTATGCCAGGCATATGGTAGGTGCCCATTAAGCTTAGTTCCTCCATTTAGAGTTGTTAGTATAATGGCCTGCCCCATCCCCAGGAGCTGGTCCTATTGGAGTTCACTAGGAAATGACTTCAAAATTAATGAGATGCAGAGCTATTTTGAATTATAAGAGAAAAACTGACAATGACTACTATCCTCATTTACTTCTTTATTACATGTTTATTTTGGTATATTTTGGGTTCACTATTAAATGCATTTATTTTATAGACAAACCATTTTAAGGCAGTGAACTTATAATGGTAAGGAGATTATAAAAGGAAACTTAAATAATGTCAAATTTGTAAACTAAATGCTTAATACGTGAATGTTTCCAAAATTCCATGCACAAGTTGGGCGAGGTGAACTTCCTTATTCTCCTATACTTATTGTAGTATAGGCAGCATGCTATTTATGTTATCAAGTCCTATTTTGTGTGTCAATAACTCTGTGATATATAATGTAACCTCTTCATTAGAGAAAGAAGAATCAAGGAAAGCGGTGTGGTATGGTGGTTAAGAGCATATTTTCAAATCCCCACTCTGTCACCTACTTACTAATTTCCTAATCTCTTTGAACTTCACTTTTCTTCTCTGAACTACTGGGGGTGCTAATGGTAATAATAATAAATAATCGCTAACATTTATATATGGGTTACTGTGTGACATGCTTTATTTTCACTCTTTGAATTTTTTAACTCTTAATTTTCACATCAACTCTATGAAATAAGCAAATATTATTATCCCATTTTAGAGATGAAGAAAATTAGGAACAGAGAAGTTAAGCAACTTTCCCAAAGTTAAACAGCTAGCAAGTGGTAAAGCCGAGTTACCCAGTTATTCTCTCTTTAGAGGACATGCTTTTAATTAGGTCATTTCTATTTTGTAATAATTATTTATATCATGCCTGTAAAACACTTAATAGATCTGCATCTTGGGAGTTATTCATAGAGTTTAGCTATCATTCTAGTACATTAAAAACAGATTATCAACTAGTGACTTTAGTTAGTAAAAAATAATAATTAAGGCTTCCCCTCAACAATTATGTTTAAATTAATAATATATGACAACAAAGTAATAACAAATTTTGATTTTATGCTAATAGTGCTGTAGGACTAGTGTGGTTATAAATTTAAGGGATTAAGAAATATATTAAAGTTCTGTTTATTATAAAATAATTTGCAGTCTGGCAAAGTTTTAATTATTGTACTTATTTGCAAAATTGACTTTAACACTAAAATTATAACTTTGCAAATATAAACTTAATATGATTATTTACAAAGATGCCAAGGTAAAATATTTAATACCAAGTAGAATCTGTGTTATTATTTTTATTATTATTAATACTGGAGGTTTTGATAGAGCTTGTTAATGCTTTTTAGCATATTATTTTTGCTTATTAGTATAAAATATATTCACTTAAAAATAAATAACCACTGTCTACAAGACTTACACTTTACAACTTTTTAAATTTTAGGGCTTGAAAGCAAAAATAAACATTAGAAAACTCAGAGAATTCTCTTCAACAAGATATCCTAGGACCAAGGCAATAAAAAACTCTATTAACTTCCTACATATATTAACAAACATTTATTGAGCAAGTGCTCTCTGCTGGGCTCTGTGTGATTCCTAATATCATTGGCCACTATGGAATCTATTAATCGCCATGGGCACATCTAGTCTAACAGCAAAGTAGAGCAAGATAAGTTAACACAAATGTATTTGGAAAGAAAATTTTATACAAAGAAATGCAAAGCACAGTACCACATTTAGCCAAGAGTTAGGAAGTAAACTCTATGTTATATTTTGAAGCTAGGCTTGCTTACTTTTATCTTCTCTCTGTCATCTATTAACCAGCCTTCTCAGAATAAAATGCAACTTTTTAAGACAGAATGGAAAACACATCCAAATTTAATACAACATGACTAGGTATCCTGGATAAAGAAAAACTGCAGAAAGGTAAGGCTGCAAACTCCTACTCCTCTAGGGAGATAAAAAAGATTTGACAGAAACTGAATAGGTTAAGCAGCTGATTCATCACCTTCCAAAAATTTCTGGATTATCTTCTTGATCAGGGGAGCATTTGGATCCAGACAGATCTCCTTCCCATTCTTCAGCGTGGCTCTGCAAGAGAATATATAATTTGGTGCGTGTCCTGTCCTATCAGAGGGGGTTGATGGGGCTGAACAAATAGCAGTGATGAGCATTGAGGCAGAGGGCTTCCCTAATGAGTTAATAATACAAAAGCGTGGACTTACATCACTTCGACATTGGGGCAATGGGGTCCTGCCCTGAACATCTTCAAATTTTGGATGTTTCTGGGATGAATGCCAGAGGTGGTCTGTATACACATGCATCGAAGTTCAGCATAGCGCTCCCCTTGCACACTTTCAGCTGGGATAGAAACTGAGAAGCGGTCATGAGTACCTTTAATATCTATCGACTTGATTCCTCAGTGCCCTTCTTTGTGAACTGTAGCTCGCTCACAGCTCACAGGCCACTGTGAATATGATCTGAAACCTATAGTAAAGAACCAGAGCTGAATGCCAGGCATATGGTAGGTGCCCATTAAGCTTAGTTCCTCCATTTAGAGTTGTTAGTATAATGGCCTTCCCCAGCCTCAGGAGCACCAGGACAGCTGACACCCTCCCCGCCTCCTCAACACACACACACACACACACACACACACACACACACACACACACACACACAGCAACAGCAGAAGCAGCCACAGGGGAGGGGAAGTGGGGACTCCACCTTCAGCTTCCCCTAAGTTTCTCTTTCCTTCTCCGAAGGTGGAGGGAACCATCGCAGTCAGGAGCAGTGACAGCTGCAGCAACACTTGTAAGACAGGAGCAGAGGTGGCCCTGGGTCTGAGGTTCATGGCGGAGAGAACTGAGCTATGAACCTAGAGTTGTTCCCGGAACCTGGAGACCTCAGCGCGAGGGTGGACTGTTCCCAAGGAGTCTGCGGCTAAGTGGCTTTCACGCTCTCCTGGTGTCTTTTATACACACTCCCCTGTGGCCAGTAAGGACAAAAGGGATGGGGACGGGGGAAATGAACGCGTGTGGTAATATTTGTATAAGGGTAGTTATGCCAACCCAGATAAACACCAGGCAAGTTAAAGTTCCTGCTAAATTTCATTCTGCGCATTACTTCACACTCCCTCTCCCGCTTTCTCAATGCTGATCTCCCTTACACATAGTTAACACTGCACTTAGGTAAGAACTAGACTGAAATATTACATATCTCTTCTTTGTGTAACTATGAAATATGCCCTGCCTTTCCTATAATGTAATTTATGTGAGGCCGAATAGTACCATGTCTCTTTGAAAAGAGAATTATCCTCCCTTTCTAGTTGCCTCGGAAGGCAGGTGTTCCTATCTTGGTTGTTGATAAACGCTGGGATTCCTTTGCAGCGTGTGGATGAAATGAACTGGTCACCACCAAAGCCTCACTTTCCATGTTAGTTTATGTGGTGTTTTTTTGTTTTTTTTCTGTCTTTGAAATATATTACTTTTTTGTAATTTTATTCAGAAAGTAGAAGCAAACGTATCCCCCCTTGTGTTATAAAATATACTACTTGTTTCTACTGTTTGAATATACCTTGGAAAGCAAGACCCAGCATCATTATTTTTCCTTTTCTTTTTTTAAAAATATATTTTTATTGCTTTCAGAGGGGAAAGGAGAGGGATAGAGAGATAGAACCATCAATGATGAGAGAGAATCATTGATTGGCTGCCTCCTGCACACCCCACACTGGGGATTGAGCCCGCAACCCAGGCATGTGCCCTGACTGGGAGTCGAACCATGGCCTCCTGGTTCATAGGTCAACCACTGAGTCATGCCATCCGGGCTTCCTTTTTTTTTTAAATTTAACACGGAAATATATAATATAATTCATTTTAAAGGATTCATACACTGCAGATGTATGTGGAATAAAACATGCAAGTTTCTCTTTATTATTATTCCACATTCCCACTCTGTGATAGTAACCATCAGTAGTAATATGGCTTTAGTGTTTTATTCTGTCTGCATTTATATATTCACATGTACATATACACAGGGACACACAGGATATAGAAGATGCACATATATACATAGAATACAGAAGATGCACATATATACATTTTGTCCTTCAAAAATATGTCTCCAGCATCCTCTCATGCTACCACAATGTAGTTTGCCCCATTCTTTTTAATTACTATGTGACATTCAATGGCACTGGCAATCTTTGTCCAACCTATGTCTTATTGGAGACTTTAAGGGTGTTTCCAGTTTTACACTATACAAATTGCAATAAGATCTTTATTCCTTAATTCTCAGACCCTAATTAAGGGTCTTGATCTCAAACTCCACTTGATATAGACAAAGCCCCACAGAGATACAGAGGTGGACCTACACAGCACAAGGGGGCTTGTATATGTTATTGTCTGGATCTCTGTCCCATCTATAAGATTTGCTTCCTTGACTGGACTGTACACTTTTGAAGGCAGAGGCATATCCAAGGTTTCTTAGAATGTCTCATGTATCCTAGAGCATGTAGGGTAATGCAATGTACAGGGGTTCTAAACAGTGCTAATGAATAAATCCATGAATATGTATCACGTGGAGGAACGTTTCTCTTTGTTTTCTAATCAGCTACAATTCTCAAACCAAATTCCACATGGCCCAAAATGTTGTGGAGCGAACGCGAGTGAATGACCATTGGAGTCCAGACCAAATTAAAATTTAGGGAGCCTTTATTACCCTGCCTGCCGGCCAGCTAGCCCAGTGACTGCTCTGCCTTTCTCCAAGCAGGGAGTCCAGAGACCAGCAGCGACCCTTTGTGTAGGACCACTTTTAAGCACATTAACCACATCCTGTTTTTGCAGAACAAGCAACCCAAGACAAAACAGTTTTTCCCAAGCAACATCAGGATCATGCCATTGATGACCATGTTATTCACAGGGTCATCCTGTTCTTCAGAAAGCTGACAGTGTTCTATGAAAGAAGGCCTACGTGCTGGGAAGGGGCCATGAGACCCTATCTCAAGGCCTGGCCTGGTGTCAGCACTGACGACTCTATCTGGGGCATCCACGGCCTCAGTAGTGCTCAAAAATTCCCACTCTCTAACAAAAGTACCTGTGATTTTAAAAGATTTGGAAGGCAGGGCATAAAGGATAAGACCCTGGCCACAAGTTATCTTCCTTTGACAACTATATTCATATCTTACACAATATTTAAACTTCCAACTTTCTTTTTGCTTAGTTTTCAGAACTTTAAAATTCTAGAAGAAGCTATCAAAATATTAAATGTACAAAATTATTTTGTATCAAAAGAATTATTATAGTAATTAATTTTTCCAAGTTTAAAAAAACTTTTAAAACAATTTTTCTTATTGTTTATCAGCTATACCTTCTTAAGTTTTTAGTTCCTATTTTTCAATTTATTCCTTATTTTTTCTCTATCCCCATTTGTTATCCTCTTATAACTTACAGTCTAGCAGTAGAACATATTAAATTAAAATGATTTTCCGCCTCTCCCAAACCAGAAATTCATAGTTTAAGCAGCAAGCTTAAGGAAAAGCTTAAGCTGGAAATTAGTATCCTAAGAGCTGAGATGTGGAGTGATTGTGGAGAGAATCTCAACAGAAAACAGAGTAAGGAAAGCAAACTTCTTTTTAGGTCTTCCTGAGTGATGACTTTAGAGCAGGCGTCCTCAAACTACGGCCCGCGGGCCACATGCGGGTGTTTTTGCTGTTTTGTTTTTTTTTACTTCAAAATAAGATATGTGCAGTGTGCATAGGAATTGGTTCATAGTTTTTTTTTTTAAACTATAGTCCGGCCCTCCAACGGTCTGAGGGACAGTGAACTGGCCCCCTGTTTAAAAAGTTTGAGGACCCCTGCTTTAGAGCCTTTCACCATCACTAAAAATGATATATTGTTAATTTGCAAAACAGATATGTTTTGATTCAAACATAAACTCAAAACCATTTCCAGAGCAAGATATAAAGTTTTTTTAAAAATATATTTCATTGATTTTTTACAGAGAGGAAGGGAGAGGGATAGAGAGTTAGAAACATCGATGAGAGAGAAAAGAAACATCGATCAGCTGCCTCCTGCACACCTCCTACTGGGGATGTGCCTGCAACCAAGGTACATGCCCTTGACCAGAATGGAATCTGGGACCTTTCAGTCCGCAGGCCGACGCTCTATCCACTGAGCCAAACTGGTAAGGGCAAGATATAAAGGTTTTTTTTAACATTATTCATAGCCTCTTTCTTTTTCTGTCCATCACAGCCCCTCCCCTCCCCGCCGCCTTCAACGTACAATATTTATTGGCTTCACTGGACTCAAACAACATCCAAATTTCTTTCCTGGTTCACTGAGTAATATTACTCAGAAGTTCCTAATTCTTTTGGGGGAAAGACATGCAAAGTCTTTTGAACTAATGATGCTGTTTGAGTTAGCAGGTACCGGGAAGGAGGAACACATGTAGCACAGGATCATCAACTCACTGTCTTAATCAACAATTATATTTTGTCACAAAGGACACATTGTCAGCAAGATTCATGAGTAAGCATTAACAAACTTCTTGAGTCACTCAAATTTTACAAGCTTATTTGTCAGCATTTGAGGTAAATAAATTTTTGCTAGCTCTCATTTAGTTAATAAATTTTGATTATTTAATATGTTCCAGACATTACAAAATTCTTTTCATTGTGTGATTTAGTCATTTAACTATTTCTGTCTATAAAGTGAGACCCCAAATATTTGTGCAAAGTAGTGGGATATAGGTACTAATCTATCACTACTACCACAGCTAACAGCTCTCATTGTCTCCACATAATTTTCTTTGATAACCTTGAATAGAAACACAGTACAGACACTGATGAACTGGCAGTACAGAAGTGGATAACAAAATTTTAAAATCATTATTAAATCCAAAGAAGTTATCTTTTAAAATTATAACTTAAATGAATGCTTGAAAATTAGTGTCAGAGGTTCTAAGGCTTAAAAATAACTTGACAGCCTTTTTATGAATCTTACATTGTCACCCTGGTGGGTTTTTTGGATTTTTTTTTTTGTGTGTGTGTGTGTGTGTGTGGTAAGTTACTTTATCTCTTTTCCCTTTCAGACATTGTGTAAATAGCAGAGTCATCCAGGAAACTAGCACATTTTGTAAAACTCAAGACATAATTTATCTGTTAGCTATTTTAGCAGAAAATAGCCAGAGACATTGGAGGATCAATTTCCATTAAAATTAAGGTATATATTAACTCTGATTGACATAGAATATTTTAAACTGACACTTCCCAAGTATGAGGAAAATAAGCTATTTCCTGCAAATTAGTCATAAAAGCAATTGGTACAGATGATCCCAGGGATAATAAAAACTTGAGTCAGTTTGTTAAAACACTTTCATCAATAGATTGAAGTTCTAGTCAACAAAAGATTCCCTATAAGTACTGAAATCAAATATTGTTGTTTTTGTATAACTGAGTTGACAAGAATGATCCAGGCCTCAGTTAACTGGGCCTCATTCCATTGTGCTGTATACTGCATGGAGGTGAAACATGGGAGGGGAGGGTGAGTGGAGAGGGTGAAGGAGTTGAGAGGGTATATCTTCTCCGATGCTATCCTGTATAATAAAAGGGTATATGCAAATTGACCCTAATGGCAGAACAACCAGAACAACCACTCATCCAGTCACTATGAGGTGCACTGACCACCTCAGTCCCTTTCCCTGGCCAGCAGGCTCCCATTGCCCAATGATGAATGGGGAACTGGGGTTGGGTAGTGGGGGATGCAGCAGCGCCAGGCCAAGGCCCCTGCCCCACTGGTGGCCCCACATACAGAGGGTGACCCATGGTGGGGGCAGGGCCGGTGAGCGGGCGGGAACGGTCAAACTCTCAGTCCCTCTCCCTGGCTGGCAGGCTCTGATCAGCCAATGCAAATAGGGAACTGGGGGTGGGTGGCAGCGGAGGGTGGAGCTGGCTGCCAGCCGCTAGGGAAGATGGCCCTGATCGCAGGCCAGGCCTAGGGACCGTACCCAAGCACAAATTTTGTGCACCGGGCCTCTAGTTTATTATAAAGAATCCCTTCAATGTTTTGCAGCCTGAGAATTTTTATTTTATGCTGATTAATATCACTTGTTGAACATTAGATGTGTGATGCTCCTCTTTGGACCCCAAACGTAGTGGCTTACAAGAGTTTATTATTTCTGATAATTTGGTATGCTAATGAGAGGTTCTTCTGCTGGCATCCTGCCTGAGCTCACGTAAGTGGTTGTAGTCAGGAGGCAACTGAAATGGCTGAAAAGTCCAAAATGACCTAATTTACATGGGAGGTGGTTGGTGCTCGCTGCTGGCTAAGATTTCTGCTGAGGCACCTTGGTCCTCCTGCTCCTCCTCCTCTTTTAAGTAGCATTATTTTATTTCTCAGGAATAAATAAAGAATGAATGAGAGGAAGGAATGAAAAAGGGAGGGAGAGGGAGAGAAGGAAAGGAAAGGAGAATAGGTAAGAAAAGAAAAAAATAGTGAATCCCGGCTGGTGTGCCCCAGTAGTTGACTATCAACCCATGAATCAAGAGATCACTGGTTTGATTCCCATTAGGGCACATTCCTGGTTGCAGGCTCAATCCCCAGTAGGGGGCATGCAGGAGGCAGCCAATGGATGATGTTTCTCTCTCAAAGATGTTTCTATCTCTCTATCCTTCTCCCTTGATAAAACACATATTAAGAGAGAGAGAGAGAGAGAGAGAGAGAGAGAGAGAAAGAAAGATAGGAGTCTTTCCATCTCCTCTCTTCTACTTCCTTCCTCTTCTCTTTTCTTCGCTCTCCTCTCCTACCCTCTCTTCTTCTTTCTTCTCCTTCCTTGTCCCTGAAACCATGATGCATCATGGCTTTCTTCAGCTGCTGGAATGATGGGCACAGAAAGCTAGAAACGGAGGCCCTCTCTGAGCATAGCTTATGGCGTAAAGGAACTGTCTCACCCAAAATTATGCCCACCTTCCAGGCTTAGCCCACTTCTAATGGCTGGTCAATGGGAGGATACAGAGAGCCTCTCTTGCCACAATTCAGAATAATTCTGAAAGGTCATCCCAGCTCCAGAGCTTCTCATAGAACCATCTGACTCTTGCCATTACAGCAACTTTTCCTCTGCCCAATGCTGCTTCTGTACTTCCTGAAAGGTGCAAAGTGAGCACTCTTCAATAAACTTCTTTCACACAAATCTCCTCTCCAAGTTTGATACTAGGAACTCCCACATAAGACTCTCTTTCTCTTACAAATCAGTCTCTTTTCATTTAGTTTTTTAAAAAAATGCTTTGTAAAAAAAACCAAACACCTTTTTGAGTATATTTGTTGCCAAAAGACCTTACCTTAGGCTGAAAGCATCTTATCTTTGTAATCTCTATATCATAAGGATCTTGCACAGGGTCCAGTATGTAATAGGCTTATCAATAAACTAGTGGCCTGGTGCACAGATTTGTGCACATTGAAAGGAAATTAATTGGAAGAAAGATTCATGCAGTAATTACGTTACTGCAAAAAATTGCGTGTCAAAATAGTATATATAATATAGCATTATAAAATATTTAAATATTGCTATTCTCCCTTTCTCTATAATAGAAGTGTCAGAGACGAAAGAAAATTAGTAAAATGTATATGAAAATAATATATAAATTGATTTATAAGTAAACAACAACATGATATTCTGTCTATAATGTTGCTTTCTTTCGGCTTCAGAGGTACATTGTGCCAATAGTTGGTCTTCAGATACATTCTGGCATCGCGTGTGATTGGTGCCAGTAAGAGTTTTATACGTATCGCTCATGCGCGAGTCAACATTTATTTTGAAATTTCAAGTTTGAAATTTCCAGTGCGTGTCATATGTACCAGCTGGTCAATCAGTTGGACAGTCAGACGGGCATATAGTTGGTCACTTAGCCTTTATATATATATATATAGGTTATATCAGCCTGGCTGGTGTTGCTCAGTGGTGAGCGTTGACCTATGAGCCAGGAGGTCTCAGTTTGATAACCAGTCAGGGCACATGCCCAGGTTGCGAGATTGATTTCCAATGGATTTTCTCTCATCACTGATGTTTCTATCTCTCCCCTGCTCTCCCTTCCTCTCTGAAATAAATCAAAATTATTTAAAAAAATAAATGATATCAAATATCTTGATATTTGATAGATGAATGTTTATAAGAAAGAAAATACACCATACATTTTAATAATGTTACCACGTAATTGCTAAAAATATAGTAGAATATGAATGGATTGATTCCAGAAGCTTCCTGTCAGGTCCAGCCTGACGATTGAACCGGGCTGAGGTAGGGAGGTGGGAATTGAGAAATAAAAGAATAAGAGAAATAAAAGCAAGAGAAACAACAGCGGGGTCAGGAGGTCCAGAACTCTCGAGAAGCTCTGGCAACTTTTATTAGTAACACAGTGCTTTTTATACATAAGACACTAAGCAGGGAATCACAAGGAAAACATTCTTTGTTTCTCTAAAATCACTACTGGAGGGATAAGTTGAAGGACAGGTTTCTTGTTATAATAAATCTCACTAGTTGGATACATATTTCTTGGTAAGCCATGAAAGTAGCTCTTATCCTACTGATAGCAGTCATATAAACAAACCCTGGGAAAGCTCTGTAGGCAAGGGTTGCTCTCGTTATACTGATTAGTTGCCATCCAAACAGGCCTGGGAAATCTGTGGGGGTAGGTGCCAGCCTTGCTAGCCCCTACAGGTGCAAGGACCTTGTCAGCTTACAGCCCGCTCCCCACAGCTTCCTAAAAAGGAATGGTGGGAAAAAATTCTTGGAAGCACTAAAAATTAATCACTTATGCATAGGTGGAAAGAATATGGACAAATCTGAAAAAAATAAACTATTTAGCTCTCAGTCTTCTCATTTGTCAAGGGGAGCTTCAATTATGAGACTTGAGAAAGGAATTAATATTTATCAAGCACCTCCTTTGTGCTTGAGAGACAGATATAATTGTACTGATTTTGCAGATGAGAAAACTGAGGTATGAGGATGTCAAATAAATTTCCAAATTTGTATCACAGAAAATACTCAAAACTAGATTTATACATATGAGCGATACATATAAAGCTCTCACTGGCACCAATCACACGCGATGCCAGAATGTATCTGAAGACCAGCTATTGGCACTCAAAACAAAATTGCTCTTTGTACTGCACCACAAATTATAAAGAAATATCACTGGCCTCTCTTGCTGAAAATGAATCAACTATTTTTCTTTTGATCCAACTCTAGAGGTAGGTCAGAAACAATCATCATGTAACCAAAAGCCAGGTTCAGCTGTCTGCTGCCACAAAGGCCAAACTCATGAGTCAGGTGCTAGTGAGAAAAGGAAAGAGGTTTGTCTTAGTGCCTGCATCTCAAGAAGATGGGGAACTTTTGTCCAAAACCATCTCCACTTCTCAGTTCAGGCAGAGGTTTTTATAAGTAGGGAAAGGTAAAGCAAAACAAAAACATCAAAGGGAAGGGTTGAAAAGTTCACATGAAAGCTAGCACACTCAATTTCAAAAAAGATCTTGAAACTGGTCAAGTGATGGTCTGATGTGCATCATCCTGGTCTTCATCATCCTGGTTCTAAGTCATCTTGGCTCTCTGGTTGAAGGTCAGCAAATCCCTCAAAACTGAGAATGACTGAAGGTTGGAGTCTAAATCTTCTGAAATTAGTTCCTAGGATTCTTATACAAACACTAGAGGCCCAGTGCACGCAATGTGTGCACTGGAGGGGAGGGTCCCTCAGCCTGATCTGCACCCTCTCGCAGTCCGGGACCCCTCACTCCTTAATGCCCGCTTGCTCACTGCTCCTTACTGCTTGGCTCGCTGCTCCTAAGCACTGCCGCAGAGGTGGGAGAGGCTCCCACCACCACTGCTGTGCTCGACAGCCATGAGCCCAGCTTCTGGCTGAGCGGCACTCTCCCTGTGGGAGCGCACTGACCACCAGGGGCCAGCTCCTGCATTGAGTGTCTGCCCCCTGGTGGTCAGTGCACATCATAGCGACTGGTTGTTCTGGTCGTTCCACTGTAATGGTCGCTTAGGCTTTTATTATACAGATGCTGTTTATCTATAAGCTACATGTTAGTCAGAGTCAGCATTTGTAGAAGCAATGTCAAAAGAATGGTGGAGTGGGTTACAATTCCCCACTGTTACCATCATACACACTTATGTGGCAGTGGAAACACATCCATTCAGAACATGGATTTTGCAGTGTTGGGAGTGATTTTGCAAATCCTCAATATTTAAGAAACAGGACTCTACACTTTGTAGAAACAAAATTTCATACCTAAATGCTAGGTCTTTCTGTGATACTATTTTACTCTACATATTTGAAGTATGAACAATCCTTCTGAGGAATAGAACACTAATTTTGCTGACTAAAAGCCACCCATGACCATCAGCCAAAATCAGCATCATGTGCACTTCCTTGTTTTCCGTGATTTAGTCAGGGAGGCAAATTGAAATCTCCAGGTGCTCCTTCTGTCCGGTAAATTTCTCAATTGTAACATCCAGGAAGGACTATTCAAGTTATGTACAATATGATTTACCCACAGCAATTCTTTTCCTTATACAAGAATTAAAACTATCATAGAAAAATAAAGCCACTAGTCATATTTATCATAGATCTTGTCATTCCTTCAGTAATTGAAGGATAATGTAAATGGGCCACACCCAGAGGCAAGCAGGAAAATCTGGTAGAATGAAAGGCATTAATTACACATTGAAATTGTCTAGATTGGAGCGGTAACATAGAGTAGATTTTAGTTGACACTCAATGTTAGTTCCCAGTGACTTAATATATTAGGGAGTGCTTTAAGTGGATAAGAGAGTGAAAATTGTATTTTGGGGTTTGTATAAGGAAAATATTAAGACATATTCTTAGAAGTCAAACATCAGATTAATTTTTCCCAGATACATTAGTCCTTGAGTTTTCTAGTGATAAGATAAAAAAAAAATTGGTATTAACTGTCATTGAGGTTTTTGTATAAGTTACACTTCAGTAATATATTGTAATTTGTTTTCTTATTTTTATTGATTCTAGAGAGGAAGGGAGAGGGAGAGGGAGAGAGAGAGAGAAACATCAATGATGAGAGAGAATCATGGATTGGCTGCCTCCTGTATGCCTCAACACTGTGGGGATTGAGACCACAATCCAGGCATGTGCCTGACTGGGAATTGAACCCTTA